>NC_083292.1:9440200-9747700 GCF_963506605.1 Zootoca vivipara | reverse complement strand
CAGAATGAGTAATGCTGTATTACTTTTAACACTCGATTGGGAGCTGCCCAAAGTGGCTGGGGAAACTCAGCCAGATAGGCAGGGTATAAATAATAAAATTATTATTATTATTATTATTATTATTATTATTATTATTATTATTATTGACATCCAATGAAGATGGAGGTTGGAATGGCCACCAGTTTTGATGTGTTAGCTATCTTCACAATTAAAAACACTTGAAACAGGGACAGCCGGTGTGGTGCTATGGCTGGTTTTCTTGATCAACAGCTAGTTCCCAGTCACCCTTGTCAGCATGGCCAATGGCCAGGGGTTATTTCCATTTCATTGCCTGATGAAGGCTCTCCCCTCACTTGCAGCCCAAGATCATATGGTAGAGTGCCACATTGGCCTCGCTTGACTTCACACATGCAACGCTCCATCATGTTTGAAGTCTCCTTAACCCACCCTGGCAGTAGACAGGCTCTGCTTCATGTTGAAGGCTTGCTTTCCCAGGACAGCCAGTAAGCTAACCAACTTGTAATTTCCTGGATAGTCCCCCCCCCACACCCCTTTTTTTAAAAAACCGGACTCACAGTACCTATCAAACTTGGCCTATTGGGATGAGGAGATAACAGTCTGGTCTGCTGGAGTAAAAAGTCCTGACCTGAATAAGTAAGATACATTATACATAAATGGTGAAGAGTCTGTTTTCCCATGGAGTTTCAGCCACTGTTGGGGAGTGTTGCTGTGTCACAGTGCCTCTCGTCACCCCCAAAGAGAAAAAAGCTTTTCAGTACCTAGTTGCTGTCTGTAAATGGACATGGCTAGAGAGAGTGGGTGGGTTTCCATTGTTTCCTTCAGCCTGCCAGAAAAGTGGCTATTGCCTGTCCTTATTCCTGAGATTGTACTGCAGAATTAGGAAAGGTGCAGAGAAGGGTAATGGGCACATTTAAAGGGTCTTGAGGGTTTTGCTGGGAGGAGAGGTTAGGGAACTTGGTTTGGGATTCATCAGGAAGCAGGAGATTAAGCACAAGCATGATTGAGATGTAAAATTCTGGCAGCGAGAGGCATTGTGAATGGCATGAATGGAACGTGAAAGAGCAGGATCTGGCAAGAAGCAAACAAATGAAACAAACAAGAAAGGCAGGAATCCCAATTGGGCTACTCTCGAATATAGTTTCTTTGAACCTCTTGTAGGGTGGACTAAACTCAGCTCCAATTTTATGAAATATCCTATTATCCTGGAGACCATTAAAGCACCTATAAAAATTTGGATGAATAAAAATAATAAGGATGAACCCCTATCAGCATGAAAAATTAACAATATGGGCCAACCCAAAATTAAAAGTTGGAAATCAAGTAATAATTTGGCAAAATTGGATGAAAAAAGATATTTTGACATTGAATCAATTAATTGATGAAAATTACAAATTTGTGGAATATAAGACTTTGCAAGTAAAGTACGGATTAACCAGTGAAACACAATGGCAATGCATCCAATTGAAACATATGTTGGAAAGGCAGTTTGGTCCTGACACTATAGCAGTATCAGAAACACCCATGCTGCTACAAGATTTAATCTCTGTAACAAAAAACAAAAACAAAAATCTCTACACTTGCACTAGATAAAACCCTACTCAACAGGAAGAAATATGATCTAGAATATGATAGACAAAAATGGAGTGAAGAGTTAGGGGTACAAATAACAAATGATATATGGGAGTCAAGTATAAAATCAACAGAAATAGCCTCTATGGATCTAAGACTAAGACTTATTCAACAGAAAATAATATTCAGAGTCCACTGGACTCTAGCAAAACTATACCAGAAGAAAATAACAAGTGCAGACAATTGCTGGAGATGTGGAAGTAAAAATGAGAACTTTATACATACCGTATGTTGATTAACTGCCCGATGATAAGATAATTTTGGTGCGAGGTGAGGATATTTATAGCAAGAATAAAAAAAAGAAATTGTTATTTAGGGGAGAACATAGCCTTCATTCTCCTCTGTGAATTTGTCTCATAGAATCATAGAGTTGGAAGGGATCCTGAGGATCATCTAGTCCAACCCTGTGCAAAGCAGAAATATGCAGCTGTCCCATATGGGGATTGAACATTGACATTGACATTATCAGCACCACACTCTAACCAACTATGCTATCCATCTGCTCACCCTCTTTTAAAGCAATTCAATGAATTCTCAATGAATAATAATAATAATAATAGCTTGGATTTGATATCCCACTTTATCACTACCCGAAGGAGTCTCAAAGCGGCTAACATTCTCCTTTCCCTTCCTACCCCACAACAAACACTCTGTGAGGTGGGTGGGGCTGAGAGACTTCAGAGAAGTGTGACTAGCCCAAGGTCACCAAGCAGCTGCATGTGGAGGAGCGAGCCAGATTACGAGTATACTGGTACCACTCTTAACCACTACACCACACTGGCTCTAAGAAGAATTCACAATGAATAGGGGGGGGGGGACTACATTCAAATATAATCAAAAGGGAGGGGAAAATATATGTGTGGAATTCTCATCGGTGAGGTCTGTTTTTCACTCTTTGGTATGCTTACTGTTATATATTCAGTGGTCTGTGTTTGCCTGAGCCTGAGTCTGGACTAAGGATTCCGAGCCCCTGTGTTCTGATTTGATACATGATATCCAATCACAAAATATTTCAGTATTTGGGCCACTGCCATTGGCCCTTAAACTCTGAGTTATGATTCGCAGCTTGGGAGTTTAGACACCCAATCACGTTGACAGTGGCTGTGGCCCAAGCATAGCTGCCAAGTCTCCCGTATTCCCTGTATTTGTTTCCCCCCGGTTTACTTACTGGCCGGGGGAGGCTCCTTCTGCGCATGTCTGGAGTCTCTGGACATGTGCAGAAGTGATTTCTGGCGTGGTGGCCATTTTGGAACTGGGCAGAGCCATTTTGGAACTGGGCAGAGCATGCTCAGGTCCAAAATGGCGGCAGCGCTACTTCCGGTCTGCCGATCCCTTATTTTTCCGGCAGGAACTTGGCAGGTATGGGCCCAAGCCTTCATAAATTTATATAAGCAGCTGCTTTGCCCCTGTTGTCTGTCCAGTTCTGTTAGTTCAATAAAGGTTCTTTTCTGTGTCTCAAAAAGCACTCAAGGAGGGTGGGTGAGTGGGTGTGACCTAGGGCGAGTTTCGAGGACCAGAACTCCTTCCTTCTGAAGGAGACCTAGATGGCGACATAGGGTCCCTGAAGCTGAGGTTTCCCATCCCTGAACTAAAATGTAAGAGATGGCACCTCAGTAAGGTAAACTCAGCCTTGAACTCACTGAAATGCTAAAGAAAATCTTAGGTGTCCTGTGAATGAGGCAAAACAATGCAAGCCCCTTTTGTAAAGGGAGGGGGCTTCAGGGGACTTGGAGTGGAGGCTTGGACACACTACGTAGATGTGGCTCTGTGCCATGTGCCTGTGTGTCTCAATCTTTTCGAGCACCTGCTACTTGGAAGGGTTGCCTCTTCACCTCCAGACCAGGCATAGCAAACTGTGCGGAGGAGGCTGCCAGTAATTGAATTTCTGTGCAGATCCTGGATAGGCTGAGCTTTTACGGATGGCATGGCTAACAGCTTCAATTTAGACTGAACAAATACACAGCTAATGCGCCATGAGTGTGATGCCCTGACGGGGGTGAAAGGGCTTCTCTAAAGACCAGCTCATCAGTTGCCCTCCCACTGCCAACGCCACATTATTCCGAGGAATGCTGATGAGCTTGGAAATGGATGCGCAGCTGGCAAACGCCCATGGCTGGCAGATTTCAATCAGTATAAAAGTCTGGTGGAGCCCAGGCTGGCCCAGGAATAGGCAATGCCTGCCTGATGCCCTCTGGCTTACTACAGCCCCTTTCCAGTGAGGAGCATTTCATGTTGCTGGCTGGAAGGACAGGAAAATCACTCACGGCATAAACATAGAACACTGCATCCAAACCAGCGGATTCAAATCACAAGAAAGGAGGTTCCGATTAAACAATAGGAAGAATTTCTAGGCGGTGAGAGCTGCTTGATAGTGGAAGAGGCCACCTGGGAAGATGGTGGACTTTCCTTCCTTGGCGGTTTTAAAACAGTGGTTGGGTGGCCATCTGTCAGGGGTTCTTTAGCTGCCATTCCTGGATCACAGGGGGTTGGACTTGACGGCCATTTCCAACTCTACAGTTCTATGATTCTATGAAACACTGTGTCTGTCACAAAGCTTTGGCAGGCGCAAACAGTACTGAAAGTATGACATTCCAGGCGCCATCGTGTGCACAAATCATTTTGAAAACACAATAAAAAGGGTGTTTGGAGGGGCCCACAGTCAGCACGGGTGCCAGGGTCAGTTTGCCTGTCTCTCCATTGTACAGCTAAGGCTCAAGCCTTCTCGCTGCCGTGTGCCAAACTAGCATTGGCTTGTGTCTGTGGATCAGTGTGGTTCTGCTGCTCGTAAAAGCAGCCCGAGGCCCCACCTAAGTCCTAAATCATGTCAGCAAAGGAGCCAGCCTCTAATGATAAAATATGATCATTGCCCCTGCCCCTTTTTCTGAGTCGGCAACATTGGAAGTTGCCTCGGCGTCAGCGTCTTCCTTGTTACAAATCTCTGCAACTAAGGGATGTGACAGGGCGCTGCACTTTACATATGAGGATCACCTTCTGTAAATCCTGCCACATTAACCACTGAGCTGTTTACTTTGACTTTCTTCTTTATTTACGGCCTTTCAGCAATGAGACCAGCCGAGAGTCGGGGAGATGCAGAGCCAAGCTATTCATTCTCGGTGTCAGCTTGTCCTAACATTTGGACATAGGGGAAAAAAACAAACTGTTGGGCTGTTGATTTCTCTCTCTCTCTCTCTCTCTCTCTGGTTCTTGGTAGCTTTGTTTGAATTGGCACCGCACCGAAAGTTTTCCTTTTCCTTATTTGTTTCCTTGGCAAACGCGAGGTGGAAGGAGGTGGGTGAATGGGGAGAAAATTGCAGTATTGCAAATCATCCTCTCATAAATTAAAGGGCAGAGCTCAATCGAGCTTCTTTTTTCTTTCCTTCCACATAACAAATATTGAGGCACAAGGTTGCTCACTGGAATCAGCATGTTTTTACATGAGTAGAATGTGTCCTTTTATTTAAAATGCATCTCTGGGTTATTTGTGGGGCATAGGAATTCGTTCATTTTCCCCCCAAAATATAGTCCGGCCCCCCACAAGGTCTGAGGGACAGTGGACTGGCCCCCTGCTGAAAAGGTTTGCTGACCCCTGGTCTAGTCCTTCGCCTGCCCACCACCCTAAACTTCTTAAGAGGGTCTCTTCTCCAGTCTTCAGAGTGTAGCTGGAAGTGGGGAGGGAGAAAAAGGTCCTCCTTTCCTTTCCTTCCAGATTTCAGTCTTAATCTGAAATCTTAGGTGCAGCACTACACCCAGAGCTCAGAAACTGCTCACACTAATGAAATTCCGTGTCACAAAATGCGCCTAGAACAATGGGAGTTTCGAGCACTGCTTCCAGGGGGTGATGTGCTGTTATGCTTCCCTGCTGGCAAGTGACATTGTTTCAAGTTCACTTCCCCTGTGATCTCAGACCCCAGCCTGAATACGATATTCCCCTGCCTTAGACCAACAACCTAGGATGCCTGCATTGCTCTTACTATGCAGAGAAACCTCTCCTTTACTGCTCTTGTTTGGAAAGCTGTGTACGGGGGGGGGGGAGCAGCGGGGATCTCTACTGCCCTGTACTTCTTGAAGCAATAAATTGAGATTTCAATTCTGGAAAATCTATTTCCTTTCTTTGCTCCTCTTATGGTTGTGACGGGAGCTCCCGCTTCTCCCCCAGCTGCCTCGCAAGCAGCCAGCTGTGTCACAAGAGCGAGGGACCATCTGGCGTGTCCTAATTTTACCAGCTTTTGGGGGGATCGATATGGTGCATTTGCAGGTTTCCAAAGTTTGTCGGTGATCATGCAGGGACCTTGAGAAGAAGAAAATGCGCAGTGCTGCATGGCTAGATGGCGACAGTTGCTCTCATGCATGTGTCAGGATCTTGGGGGATGCATGTGCTGTGACTCATCACAATCATTGAGTACAATTCTGTTGCTGCTCAGCATATGGGATTTTGCTACAGCTTGGTCCATGCTTCACCTTTGCAAGTTTTCACCATGTTTCCCCACCTGACACATCAAAGAATGGGCAACAAATTCAGTTTAATTCACATTTTAATGTGAATCTAATGTGAACTTGCCCTTCTATAAACAAAAATGCAGCTATCCTGCATTTCACACTCATATACACACACTCTGTCCTCCATCCAGGCAAGCAAGAGGCATTATTGGAGTTCCAGCCATACAAAAACACTCAAGGAGGGTGCAAAGCATGGCTGGGGAGGGGTGTGGCTTGGGTAGGGCCAGAGAAGGAGACCTGGAGGGCTGCATTTGGCCCCCGGACCAGAGGCATTCCCCGCTATAAATCTCAATTAACCCACCCAAAGCTCTTTCCACACCTCCACTTCATTAAGCCTCAGATCATTAATATATATATATATATATATATATATATATATATATATATATATATATATATATTGCTTTGTGTTTAAGGCATTCATGACAATTTGCCAATGTTTTCAATCTGAGTCAAAGAATGATGGTTTCTGTCGACATCATGTGGTAGGCAGGGCAACAAAGCCTCTTTCTTGGTTACTTCTAACCTGGCACTCCATAAATTACTGCACAATCCAAAAACCCACAACAGCACACCATGATTAGCGTCTCATTCCCTTGCATGTTGAAGAGCCATCCTAGCTGAAAACTGAAGTAGAGGAAGGAAAGAATTACGCCACCTGCTAGGAACAATCAGCTTGTGATTTGTGATTTTTGAACTTGCAAAGGATCATGCTTTGCAGCCTGCCTCATAAAATAGAAGTGCAGGCTTCTGTGCTTCAGATCTTCACCTCCAACTTGGCAGATCAGGAGCCTGAAGCACACTGTGCATCAGTCCCTTTGATCCTTACGAGAGGCACCTCTGCTGATGCTACACACATTTACCTTTGCCTCCAAGACTCTTCCACCCACATCCCTCTACACCTAGATGTCTCCACTCTCCACTAATGCCACACCTATCACAGCCATACCATCCCTTTCTTCCCCAGATGGATAGGGAACCTGGGAGGGTAGAAGGTGGGGAGCCCAACATTAGGTGGTGACAGAGCCAATGACAGGCAGAGCCAAGGAATTCTAATGTTGTCCTGATCCTTCTGCCTGCTCAGTTCTACAAGGGGCAACCCCGAGGCTAAGAACGAGGGTGCTGACAAACAGGGCCACTCCTGACATTGTGTCTAAACCACGGAGCCTCTTGGGCTCGCAGATCCTAAGGTTGACAGTTCGAATCTGCATGACGGGGTGAGCTCCCGTTGCTCTGTCCCAGCTCCTGCCAACCTAGCAGTTCGAAAGCATACCAGCGTAAGTAAATAAATAGGTATCACTGTGGCAGGAAGGTAAATGGTGTTTCTGCGCACTCCGGCACTCATCATGGTTCTATGTGTGCCAGAAGCGGTTTAGTTATGCTGGCCACATGACCCAGAAAAGCTGTCTGCGGACAAACGCCGGCTCCCTCGGCCTTAAAGCGGAGATGAGTGCCGCACCCCATAGTCGAATTTGACTGGACTTAATCGTCCAGGGGTCCTTTACCTTTTGCCTTTAATTGTGAAGTGTTTGTAAGTAAGAAGGTAGGCACATGGGGATTGGCTGAGGTTGGTGGTGCAGTGCCCTGTTCACCCTAGTGGACCAGCCCCTCACCGTTTCCTACAAGGCTTATATGTGCATTGCCTGGGCCCTTGTGAGAAAACCAACGAAGAGATGCTCTGCCTGCAACAAAAGGGCATCCAGCCCACATTTACTGCAAACCACCAGGTTTGCAGAATGCCCTAGTTTGGATCTGAATAATTTACACACCACACACAAAGCTCCTAAATAAAATATTTTCTATTTCAGGACTCTGGCAAACCTGCAAAGGAGGGAGTGAATGAGTATCAGTCCTGCCACGGAGATCATTTAAGAAAAGTTGGCATTAACATTTTGCCAGGCATGGGCTGTTCCCCTTTTAGTGGGGGGGGTGTTACCCCCTCCTAGCTTTCATGCTTATTCATCTTTGTCAATAAATAAGCTCATTGCAGAGGTGGAATGAGATTTCTGCAATGAATAATCTTCCTCCTCAGTCCCACTCCTGTTTGGATGCAATGAATATCTCCTAGAGTAGAATCTCCTAGAATATCTCCCAGAATATCTCCTGAGCAGAAACAATGTTTCCTCTTCTGTTTATTTGCTCTTCTGTGAGCTTTGGAAGGGCCTAAAGATGAACTAAAATCAGCAAGACAAAGGAAGTAAAAGGCAAACTGTAACAGAACAAGCACTATCCTGCAGAGCAATCAATATCAATATCAAACAGTATCAAAACTCCACATGGGTGACAGAGGAAACACATGGATTGACTTTCATTTGCTCTAGGGACAGTGATTGTGGAAACCTCTTTTGCATCTGACCTCTGGCACGTAGCCAGATTCTGGATTATATATTCAAGGGGGGGGTTAAAGAAGTATTGCAGGTGAGGGGTGTGGCCTGGAGAGAGTCTTGAGAGCCAGAAAGAGAGGGCAGGTGGGCCACATTGGGCCCACAGGCATGAGGTTTTGTCCTACCATGGGTATGACAATTGCAATTGCAAAACAGATTGCTGCAAGCAATCTACAAGAAGGCAACTAATGCATGGGAACGTGTAAAATTATAAAGGTAACTCAGTGGTCATTTAACCCAATCCTCCTCAGGGGAGGAACTGCAATGCAGGATGCAACGACTGGCAGATCGATGGCTGTCTGGAGATGCTGTAGTTGGAGGGTTCCTGTGCTGATGGGGAGAGGTCAGACTACATAATAATATAATATTAATTTATTATTTATACCCTGTCCATCTGCCTGGATTTCTCCGGCCACTCCGGGCAGCTTCCAACCGAATATTAAAAACACAATACAGTATCAAACATTATAAACTTCTCTAAACAGGGCTGCCTTCAGATGTCTTTAAAAAGTAAGATAGTTGTTTATTTCCTTGACATCTGCTGATAGGGCGTTCCACAGGGCGGGTGCCACTACCGAGAAGGCCCTCTGCCTGGTTCCCTGTAACCTCACTTCTCACAGTGAGGGAACCGCCAGAAGGCCCTTGGCACTGGACCTCAGTGTCCGGGCTGAATGATGGGGGGTGGGGACGCTCCTTCAGGACACTTCTACACAAAGTTCCAATTCTGAGAGCAGTTGAACAATCAATCCCTCTTGCCAGGAAACTCTGGAAATTGTAGCTCTGTGTGGGAAATAGGGGCCTCCTAACAATTCTCAGTACCCTACAGCTCCCAGGATTCTTTGCAGAAGCCACAACTATTTAAAGTGGTATGATACTGTTTTCAATGTGTAGTGCAGATGGGAGCCTAAGGCTAAAATCCTGTACCTGCTTTTCTGGGAGTGGGTACCATTGGACTGAGTGGGACTTAGTTCAGAGCAGGCTGCTTGGATGCTAGGATTGCATTGCTATGATTCTATATGTGAATAAAATTGAAACGTATCTCATGGGGTAAGGAGCAATTGCACATTCATTAAATGCAGAAACATTGGAATGAGCTATCAGGAAAGGCTAATAAAGATGCACACAGCTGTATACTTAAATCACACTGTGTTACCCAAGGGCATGAATTGTTCACCTCAATTTAATTGGCCATTTCCCCCCCTTTCACAAGGCTTCCATTGATCCTGCTATATTTTATTACTGTGTGAAAGGGAACCTTGAAAATGTGGTGTCACAAAATATTGGCCAGTTTTCTTTGGCCTTGCTACAGTTCAGTGGAAAATCTTTACCTGTTCCCCCTGGGGACAGTACACTTGTATCTCCAGATTATTATCTCCCTCTCCCTCTCTCTCCCCCCCCTCTCTCTCACACACACGCTACACCCCTGCTCACTAGCCCCCTGCCATTCCCTTCATATTAACTCCTTAAGAGCTTCCACTCCCACCCCATGCAACTACTTAGCTTGGTACAGACCTCCTCAACTCCATTTTTGAGGCCAGCAACTTTACATACCCACATTCCAACCCTTCAAACCTCTCCATGCCTCCCACCATACTCCCACACAACTACCACACAAAATGCTTTCCAACAGAGCCTTATATACATGGAGTAGAGCCCACGCCTGTGAGCAATTAAACAGAAATTACTGGCACCTGTTTTTCTTAAACAGACAGTATTGACATTAGACCAGCTCAAAAGCAACTTTAATTAATCAAGAAACCCAACACTTTCTCCATCCATTTCCTCCACAAAACTCTTAGAAGAGCTCCAAAGTTTTTGTCGAGATTTACTTCAAGAGCTGTGATTGTTAGAGACTGAAATTGAATGAGTTCGGAAGAATCATTTCCCATGCCCCCCCCCCGCCATTTAGAAACTACCGAGGTCCCACATTGTATGTTCTCCCAGTGGCCGCCTTCTATTTATTACCAAATAAATGAATTCCCACCAGGGAGCTCCTTTGTCACTTGGCATCAGTAACGGAGACCATAATTGAAGAAGAAGATGAAAATGACGGGAACATAGAAACCTCCATTAGTTGCCCACTGGATAATATTTTTTCTCCAATAGTTGCCCTTTGTACATAATAGGGAGGAGAGAGGAAATCTCTATTGTTTTTGAGTCCTATCCCCTGGTGGGTTTATCTTCAAAATGAATTAAAAACAAGTTCATTACTCCAGGTAAACTGAAATATACTCAGAGTCAAGAGTGAATTTCATGCTCTTTATTCAGCTCATAGTCATCAAGGAGGAGAAGAGAAGACGAATGGCTCTTTTCCCAAAACCATCTGCTTATATACATTATTTACACAATGGGCCTTGCGTGATTGGCTACTTCAGGGCTACACCTGTGGGCCAATTATATTGTGGATTGACTTTTGCCTGCAGCCTGATTGGCTGCTCCTACAGGCCAATCAGGTAGCAGATTCACAGCTCAGTACATAACATAAACCAAATAGAGGGTTGCGCGTGATAAGGTGAGGAAATGGGATTTTGTCGCATTCGGTCCTTTTATGTGGCCACTTTCATCCATGCAGCTGTTAAAGAGAACTCACCGGGAGCAAACACATCACAATGACTTTCTCTGTTACTGGTCTGTTTTCTAGTTATGCTTGCCTATTCAACTGTTATCTGTTTTAGCCCATGTGGAGTTGTGACTATGCAGTTTCTCCCTTCCTTTCATCTCTCTCTCTCTCTCTCTCTCTCATAACCAAAAATAAAACAAAACAACACAAATCATTTTTGTAAAAATAAAATAAAAATCACATGATGCAGCTTGACTGGTTCATTCCAGCTTTGCCTCTGATGTTTCGAAAGCCTCCTTAGCACCACGAGCCTTAATTTTTCATGTGACATGCGCTTGCCAGAAATTAGGGTTATTCAGCTAAGTGAATGCGCTGCTTGGAGGCTTACATTTCACTCCAGGCGTACTAGAGCAGAAATCACAAGTTCAAGGCTCTGTGATTGCTTTTGATGAAGGCATAATTAAAGTAAGTGTGTGTGTGTGTGTGTGTCTGGAAGACAAGAGATTCCTTTAGAAACATGTCACACATAAAGGTTCCTAGCCTAGCTGGGTGCCTCAAATTAAACTTTGCATCGTGACAATTACATTTATTGGCAATCCTAGTATTTGAAATGGTGTTAAAGCCGGCCCAGCAGGCTTTCTTGCCCCCTCCGTTTGCTAATTATTGAAGCTTATCTAGATTTCTTTCTTTCTTTCTTTCTTTCTTTCTTTCTTTCTTTCTTTCTTTCTTTCTTTCTTTCTTTCTTTCTTTCTTTCTTTCTTTCTTTCCTTCCAGGGGGAACAGGTAAAGATATCTGAATGTATTTTGATGGGACAATAAAATTTTACAATTCTAATCAAACCTCAGCACACTTAGCCTAAACAGGAGTCCAAGCAGCTGGAGACACTGGCCGAGGAAGAGGAGTATGGGGGGAGAGGAGTATGGGGGGAGCAAGCACGATCCTGGTGGGGTGCTATCGTGGTTGCCTCCCACCCGCGCTGGGTGCCATGCCCTGCCCCCAGGACGTGTGCCAGCTGCCCCCACCCCCGACTGCTCTCTGCCCCCCTTGGTGCCGAAGCATGAAGCTTCATCACTGTCCGGAGGAAAGGGTGCCTAGATTATAATCAAGCCATTTCCCTGGTTTTAACAGTCCAGTTATTATTTGCAGCTTGATCTTATCCCTCCTCCTGAGTGGGCCCTTCCTCCCCAAAAGACCCCCCTGGTGATAGAGGGGCAGGTCCACACTATACATTTAAAGCATATTCAACACACATTAAAAGCACATGCCCCAAGGAATCCTGGGAATGGTAGTTTTCCCTTCACAGAGCTAGTGTTACCAGCAACTTTAATAAACTATAGTTCCCAGGATTCTCTGGGAGAAGTGATGCACTTTAAATGGGTGTTTAATATTCTTTAAATGCTCCAGAGCCTACTGGAAGCCAAATGGGTTCTCCTACACCAACTGTGGGTTGCCTTTGCTCTTGGGATGCAGTTGACGAATCAGAGATCAAAGAGGGGCTTAGGATATGGTTGGAGAGGTTATGGGGAGGGGAGGGGAGGCATCAATGAGACAAAGCAGTTCAGGCTGCCTTGGGACTATCGGGCACCAGTGTGGCACAGTGGTTAGAATGTTGGACTAGGACCTGGGAGACCAGGGTTCAAATGCCCTCTTGGCTATGGAGCTCTCTGGGTGACCTTGGGCCAGCCACCAACTTTCAACCAAACGTATCTCATAGGGTTTCTGTGAAGATAAAATTGAGAGAGGGAAAACCATTTATGCCACCTTGAGCTCTTTAGAGGTAAGGTGAGCTATCAATATAATATCAGTCCTCACCTCTACAGGATTTTCTACAGGAACCCATGCCTCTTCCCCAGAGGCGGTGTGGGTGTGGTGGGATCTTAGTATTTCTTCTGGTTCCAACCTTATGTGCTTTTTGTTTCTTTGTTTGGAGTGGATCAACAAGTCCTCCACAGGTTTTACTTAGGCACCCTCTAAAACAGGCTTCCTCAACCTCGGCCCTCCAGACATTTTTGGCCTACAACTCCCATGATCCCTAGCTAGCCGGACCAGTGGTCAGGGATGATGGGAATTGTAGTCTCAATCATCTGGAGGGCCGAGGTTGAGGAAGCCTGCTCTAAAATGTTGTTCTGATGCTGAATGTTGTTCTACTGGGTTTGTAGCCCAAGCCACATCTTGCTAAACTGGGATTTGGGAGGAGTGGCAGTCCAGGCCCTTGTGAACCACCATATTGGGATTCATACTTATTGCAGAATCAAAACTAACACACAAGTTGAGGTCTGACTCACCCATTGCACCCACATTACTTCAAAGTCACTGATTTCCGTTCCCCTAAATGGGCCTGGAGGCAGTACAAAACAAGCTGGAAATGTAAAATTCATGTATCACCATCATGGTTATTAAGATATGCTCAACAAGTGTTTTGTGCTTCAATTATATTCCTAGGAAAATTCTAACGTAGAGCTCTGAAGGCAATTAACAATAATGAGATTACCACTTACACTGTGCTTGACCACTACAAAGCAATGGCATATTTGTCCTTGAGTCACTCTCTTGAGGTGACAGTGTGATTAATCAAGGCAAGTCCCCATTTTGAAGGGTTAGTCATGGAGCCTCACCTAAATCCAGCTTGAGAAACTCCCCAGGAGGAGCAAAACCACAGCCATGTCTTTGCTTATTTTTCAACCCAGATTCTTTCTGCGTGCATTTAAATTAATAGTGACATCAACCAAACAAACTTCTCATTCCCATTACACCCAACTGATTATTGTGTTCTGCTGTAGAGGACACCCTGCAGATACCATCCTATCGGGAAGACTGTTCCATGCAATGTCAGAATCGGCTCTTTCATGTGGTGCCTCTAACCCTTTGCATCGCCCTCTTATCAGACAAGTGAGATCTCTCTTACCGTTTGTCACTTCTTGAAGACTTCTTCCTTTCAACAAACCTTCCAAGTAGAGATTGTTATCCTAGTAGGGATCTGTGGTAGATTCAAAACTTATTTTATACATGGCTTTGTTGTTGTCTTTTAGCTGTTTATATTTTTTTAATTCCTTTCTATGCAATTGTTGGGAGCCACCCAGAGTGGCTGGGCATCCCAGTCAGATGGGTGGCATATAAATAATAAAAATTATTATTATTATTACTGTTTTAAGCATTTTAAAATATGTAATTGTTCTAAATATTTTTATTGTACTGTAAATCACTTTGAGGTACCTCTTGGGAAGTGAAATAATAATAATAATAATAATAATAATAATAATAATAATAATAATAATAATAATACCTGTCCTACCTTGGCCCAAAGCAGTAGCCAATCATGGCCCCCTAGTCTCTCTCCCAGCCAGTGTGCATGGAGTTCTGCCCAATATTCTCCTCTGTGTTCCCAGAACATGTTGTCAATAAAAACCCCTCTGTGTAAAAGGACATTTTTTCCCTGTGTGATGCCACACCCATGTTGCCCTGGCAACCTCCCCCTCAGTTACCAGTAGGGTCTTTGTCTCATTGGTGGCTTTTGTGATGGGTTAATGCCAGGACCATCATCTCCCTCTGCCCTTCTATCTGACAGGGGAAAAAACAAGCTAAGCCTGTCAGCTCTTTTTGACTCTCTTTTGGGACTCTGAAGCAAGAGGCTGCTCTTTAGGCCACTTGCCTAAAGATGTGAATCTCTCGTCTTTGGCTGCGTTCTGCCGGATGGAGACTACGCAGTCAGTTTACCTGTACCTTCTATGCATGTACCTGCTAGTTAGTAAGTTTTGTTGTTTTACTCTGTAATCTTCCTTTTATGAGAATTGCTTATATTTGCTTCTATCAGCTATATTTGGTTGTTTAATCTTTTACTTTAATAAATAGGCAAAGGCATTTTGCTGTTGGTTTTCCTTACTCCTGGCGCCAGGGCTAAATCCAAGTCCTAACCACTTGACCATACTACCGGCTAGTAGTATGAATCTAGAGGGGGGAATCTGGCACCCAGGGATCTGGGGGATCCCTGTTCCCCCACTAACCCAGAACGCTAGCTGTAAAGCACATAGTTAAGCACACCCTTACTTTACGTCATGCCAGCCAACTTCTTTGTATGGATCCTGAGTTCTGGTATTACCAAAGTCGGACAAACATTTCTGCAAACAAATCAGCCCCCCTCTGCCATACAGCTGATGCGTGAGAATAGCATTTCTCACCGATAGTGTCTCTGTTCATTTCTTTACGTTTCTGGGTCACTTCCAGAGTCAAATACAGTTTATAGCGCAATGCTGCAAAGTCATTGCAGCTCAGCGAGTGGAGAACAGTCTACTGAAAGAGTTCAGAGGGGCGTACCCTCTGCTTGGCAGCATGCTGCGCTATGGGTTAGATCCCCTGTCATATCTGATGGGTCTCCCATTCATCTTGTTCTGAAATACCACTTTGATCTCAGCTAGTATTAAACCAAAAAGCTCAGAGATGAAAGGCAACACAACTTCAGGTACTCAGAAAGCTTCACAACTTTTTTGTGTGGCGCATTTAGTTACACGCCATGTCAGATTTCCACATGCTGATGCCAATGACCACCTTGGTTTTTTTCTCCTCCTCCTCCTCCTCCTTTGGGCAGGTTCCACACCATTCCCTTTCAAATCAATATAAGAAAATGGAGAGAGGAACAAGGCAGTCCTTTTAATAGCAAACATGGGCAAAGAATGCTGAAAAAATAGGGTCCACTGAGAAACAAGTAAGGATGGGTGAATCTGTCAATTTATTTGTTTCTTATTTTTCCAATCTTAAATTTATTTCTCTATATTTCCACAGAGGTCTGTGGGTTGCTGCCCCCCCCCATGAAATCCACATGAAAACTCAAGAGCATTTTAGTGCAACTTTTCCCTAATGCACACACTTTTGTATGCAATCGTGACGAACATGCACATTTCCGGAAACAATTTCTCCTAAAATAATGGATGTGATGTAATGATATATTATGGCAGTCCTTATTTTGGCAAACCTGGAGATTCATTTTGGGAGAGTTAAGATAAAAAGTAAGTCAAGAGGAAATGGAAGCAAAATTGGGTAATAGAAAAGAGCAAATCTGTCAGTTTGGGTTTCTCATTTTTTCCCAATCATAAATTCACATTTCCACATCCGTTGATTTATTTATTTTAAGTACCTGTGAAAATTCATCAGCATTTCAGTGCAGATTTCTATTCATATACACTTTTGAATGCATTTTCTGTCTGTCTGTCTGTCTGTCTATCTGGAAAGCAATTTCCCCTAATAAAATTGGTGCTTTCACTAATACATGCATGTTTATCTACACTTTAACCTCAGTATGTGCATTTTTGGACACATTACAGTGGTACCTCGACTTACGAAGATGATCCGTTCCGCGGCCTTCTTTGTAAGTCGAGGTTTTCGGATGTCGAAGCGCGTGGACGGCGCACCGGCGCGCGGGGCGAAAAGACTTCCAGGGTTGTCGACTTCGGAAGTCGAAACCTTCGGAAGTCGAAGCGTTCGGATGTCGAGGTATGACTGTACTTGGGTAAAGAACTGCATTGCCTAACTGAGATCTAGGAAAGATAAAAGAAAGTACTTCTTAACACAGAACATTGTTTTACTACAGAACTCACTGGCACAGGAGGCAGTGAGGGGCACCAGGTCCAATGGCTTTAAAAGAGGATTAAACAAGCTTATGGAGGTAGGGCTATAAAGGGCTACTAGTCATGACGGGAAGCGGGTGGCGCTGTGGTCTAAACCACAGAGCCTAGGGCTTGCTGATCAGAAGGTCGGCAATATGAATCCTTGTGACAGTTCGAAAGCATGTCAAAGTGCAAGTAGATAAATAGGGACCGCTCTGGCGGGAAGGTAAATGGTGTTTACCTCTGGTTCGCCAGAAGCGGCTTTGTCATGCTGGCCACATGACCTGGAAGCTGTCTGTGGACAAACACCGGCTCCCTCGGCCTATAGAGCGAGATGAGTGAGTTGTCTGTGACTGGACCTAATGGTCAGGGGTACATTTACCTTTCCTAGTCATGATGGCTATGTTCTGCCTTCCTGGTTGGAGGTAGTATTGCTTCTGAACACCAGCTGCAGAAAACCTCTGGAGGAGAGAGTGCTCTTATGTTTTGCTTGTTGGTTTCCCACAAAAGGCATCTGTTTTGTCACAGTGAGAACAGAATGCTGGGCAAAATGGCTGTTGAAAAATGGCTTTTCTTTGGACTTGTAAAAAGGTAAAATAGTTTTGGGAAATAATTCATAATGAACTAAAAAAATGTTTAAAAATGTTTAATTCAGATGGAAATTCCCAAGTGTCAAAAAAGGTTATTTATGTATGCCACTACTGCGACCCATATTTTGTTAGCCCATAAATGGGAAATGAGCAAAGTCCCAACTAAAGAAGAATGGCAACTAAAAGTGATGCAATATGTGCAGCTTGCAGACTTAACTTATAGAATAAGAGAACTTATAGAATAGAGAGGACAAGAAGAACATAAGTTTAGAGAAGATTGGGAAATGTTTCTTGAATATATAGGTGAAAATTGTGTACATTTGAAAAAGTTGGCAGCTTTAAGATAAATTCATCAGTGTAAATAAGTTTTGATGGATGTAAAAATAGAATACTGATTGGTTTAATTTATGAAAAATATGCAGGGATCTATGGCATGCAAACTGAGCCATGGAAAGAGAAGGATATTCTAAGGTTGTTCAAATGAATATTCTAAAATGTAAAATAGAAAAACTTAATAAAAATTATACAAAAAAGAAAATAAGAAAATAGGCTTTTCCTATGTTCACAGTGACTTTCCAAGGTACCCAGTAGAGTGTTTTCTTCCCCTGTCACTTGACCATTTAACCTCCATAAGCAAAGTACCATCATTAGATGCAAAATCTAACATAAAGGCAACAACATTCTACCAATCTCTATTTTAAAACTGTTGTAACTTTAGGAACTTTAGGGTGAAGAGCAAGTAATAAATTAAAATCACCAGCATCATGGACAATGAATGATTCTCTCCCCCTTTGTTCTTTGACTTTATGTAATATTTGTGTGAGGGTCTCTCTCTCTCTCTCTCTCTCTCTCTCTCTCTCTCTCTCTCTCTCTCGGTGAGGGCAGTTTCCCAAACTTTGCTATTCCACATTGAAAAAGAAATTACTTTAAGAACCTTCCAGAAGATGACTGAATGAGTACTAGCAGCTCATTGAGTGTTTCTGCCTGGCTGGAATGTGTCCTTCTACTCTGAAAATGACTCTTGTTCGCCTGTATAGAAAGGGTCTGTGTGAAAAGGTAAATGGATTGCTCTGTCCACTTTCCCCTCTGGCCCTACTTGTCAGTGGCATGTGACCCTTAGATTGACAAAGTCTCCCCACCTTTGGATTAAATCAATGGACATGAAAACACCTCCCAGCAGATTTGCAAACACTGCTTTCTCAAACATGAAAAACCATCCATTTAGATGTCCCCTTCACTCAAACTCCAGGATTCATTTATCATAACAATGCTTGGGCATCCATCAGACCATAAGAATGGTACTAATAAAACGACCAAGAACGGAAACTGTATTCAGAGCAGAACAATCGAAACAACTGGAATTTGGGTATCCTTCCATCGAGGATGGCTATGGTGACATAGCTTTTTCAGAAGCAACTTGGTGGCAAAACGTTGAGACTGATAAACCCTCTACAAGCATATAGTTTGCATATGGTTTGTAGGCTTTCTGTGTTATTAAGAAAACAATATTTTTTTAAAAAAATCTGCAGGCAAGTTTTTATTGCAACGACCCGATTCTGAGTTACCATAATGGGTTTTGACAAGGTGTCATGAGATTGATGACATCTTGCAACAATTTCAATGTTTATCAAGATCTCTCTTGTTTGCTTCATAGTGAATCCTCTGGGTACACTCAGACATAATGTTTTATCCTTCATACAAAGTAAATGTGTTTGTGTGTGTGTGTGTGTGGAGAGAGAGGGAGGGGCATCAAACAGCACTTCAGACAAGTTTTGTTTCTGGATCCCAGAAGCATGAAGCTAATCACTAAAGCCATATATTTATTACAGTGACTAACAAAGCAGAGATTTCAGATTCTCATAGTAAAATGTTTCAGTTTCTGCCTTCGTCAGTTGCTCTGATAATAATGATGCTGTTTCTAAGGCTCCAGCTATAGAACTTTGAAGATAGAATGCACAGAAACATCTTCCTTGCTTTAACCCCTCACAGCTACTTTCTTCCCAGTGTTTGCTGGCTCCTAATGTCCTAGGGACGTGGGTGGCGCTGTGGTCTAAACCACAGAGTGTCAGGAGTATGGGCAGGAGTCTGGCTCTGGGGCCTGTAGTGCTTTGCAGGACTGGGGCTTGCCTCAGCTTGTGCTGGAGAAGCAGGGAGTGGCCACTCAGGTGAGGCCTCAGCTTGTGCTGGAGAGGCAAGGAGTGACCACTCAGGTGAGACCACTTGATATCTCACTGCACCTGGTGGCAGGAGCTGGGAGGGATAAAAGCTCAGCATTTCCCTTCAGCTCTTTGCCACAGCAACGCTATCCCTGCCTGGTTGCATCTGGCCTCTTGCTCCTTGGACCTTTGCCTTGCCGACGCCTTGCTCCTTAGACCCTTGCCTTGCCGACGCCTTGCTCCTTGGACCCTCACCTTTGCCGACGCCTTGATCCTCGACCCTTGGACCTTTGCCTTGCCGACGCCTTGCTCCTTGACTCCCAGACCTTTGCCTCTGCCTTGCTCCTTGACCCTGCGACTGCCTGCTGCTGGATCCTCAACCCTGCACATGTTCCTGCTTCTACACCACCATCTTGCCTCTGGTCCTGACGTCCTCAGCTAGGGCTTCGCTTCAACCGCCCGCTGACCAGACCGTGACACAGAGCCTTGGGCTTGCCGATCAAAAAGTTGGCGGTTCGAATCTTCGCGGTGGGATGAGCTCCCGTTGCTCGGCCCCAGCTCCTGCCAAACCTAGCAGTTTGAAAGCACGCCCAAAAGTGCAAGCATATTAATAGGTATTGCTCCGGCGGGAAGGTAAACGGCATTTCTGTGTCGGTGTTCCGTTGCACCAGAAGCGGCTCAGTCATGCTGGCCACATGACCCAGAAAAACTGTGTAGTGGACAAACGCTGGCTCCCTCAGCCTGTAAAGCGAGGTGGGCGCCGCAAGCCCAGAGTCATTTGCTACTGGACTTAACTGTCAGGGGTCCTTTACCTTTACCTTTAACGTCCTACTGTCCCCTTCCGAATACTTCTTCTTCCTACATCATGAGAACATTAGAAGACTTCTGCTGGAACAGGTCAATGGTCCAGCTATTCCAGCTACCTGTTCTCACAGAGGCCCACTGGGTGCGTCTGCAAGTCCACAAGCAGGACCTGAGTGGACTAGCATTATCCCGTAATTCCCAGCAGCTGGTTTTCAGAGGCTCCAAGGGTGGAGGAAGAAGTTAGCCAAACACCCTAAAGCTCCTGACATCAGAGCCTGCCAGACTTACAAGGGAGCCAAGGAGAATGGAGCAAAGACATCTGGCAGATGTACGCCTCCATGTGAAGTCAGAGGCAAAATGGTGGCAGTGCTGAACAGATGTCACGTTTGCCCCATTGCCATCGCTGTCATTCCACAGCAAACGTGGCACACACACACAGCCTGTTTAGTCTCCCCCTTGCATTTACTGGTGCGGCACTAAGTCTGGCACTGATATTTATAGGTTTATTCTTCTAAGTGAAAATAATTTGATCTCATGTGTGCTGACATCAGCAGCTACGCTGCTTCAGAGACTGCAGAGTGCATATGGTGATCAACACAACTTAGCTATGTGCTTGTATGCCCTCATTTAACATCAACCATTCCTCCTACTTGTCCTGATTATGGGGGAAACATATGCTAGGAGGGTGCAACTGTCACATTTTTTTGTGCTTTTAAAAAAATACAATTTTCTGAAGACTGCAGAGCTAAAACATCTTGAGTTATTATATGGCTGCTCCATAAGGCATTTCTGGGAAATGAAGAGCATTGGAAAGCTTCTTTTCACTTTATTTCGCTTAAAATGAGAGTTTGTAGGGGGAGAGTTCATAGACCTCGTGGTGGTAGTAGATAGCTCAATGAAGATGTCAGCCCAGTGTGGGGCAGACGTGAAGAAAGGCAAACGCCATGCTAGAGATTATTAGGAAAGGAATTGAAAATAAAATTGCCAATATCATTAGGAAAGGATATTGTATAGTTGGAAGAGGTTCGGGAAAGGACAGCCAAAATGAACAAGTGGATGCAGAAACTCCCCTGAGAGGAAAGGTTGCTGCACTGGGATTTTTTTTAGTTTAGAGAAAAGGCAAGCAAGAGGTGACATGTTGCGAGTTTATAAAATAACTAGTGGAATTCAGCCCGTTTAAAAACGGGTGCTAGAATGCTGCTCTCGTGCAGCGTCGGCATGGGACGGAGCTTCGGAGAAGGTCTCCGAAGCCCCGTCTCATGCGGGAGGTGCGCGGCGAGGCGGCGGGGGGGGGGAGAGAAGCACTTCTCCCGCCCCCCGCCTCGTCGCGCACCTCCCGCATGAGACGGGGCTTCGGAGAAGGTCTTCGAAGCCCCGTCCCATGTCGGCGCTGCGTGGCGAGGCGGCGGGGGGGGGAGGAGCACTTCTTCCCCCCCCCCGCCGCCTTGCCGCGCACCTCCCACATGAGACGGGGCTTCGGAGACCTTCTCCGAAGCTCCGTCCCATGCCGGCGCTGCGTGGCGAGGCGGCAGGGGGGAGGAGCGCTTCTCCCCCACCCCGCCGCCTCGCCGCGCACCTCCCGCATGAGACGGGGCTTCAGAGAAGGTCTCCGAAGCTCCGTCCCATGCGAGCGCAGAGAGGGAGGGAAGTCTGCGGCCCCGCCGCTCCTCTCACGGGCCAGGAAGCGTTGTGAGGAGGAGGCGGCGGCGGACAAAGATGGCGGCATCGGGCTCTGGGGACGCGGCGGCTGCGGGAGCCGGACCGGGCTCCTCAAAGGCGCCCTTCCTCCCCCCCATTCACCTCCGCCGGCCTCCACACTCGCTTCCCCGACGCGCTGTCTGGCTGGGAACGGCAGTTGGAGGAGACAGAGGGGTGGGGGGAGGGCGCGTGTGTGTGCGTTCTAAGTCTCTGGTCCAATCCCTGTGTCCCTGGGGCACATGCGCAGTAGCCCAGGGACACACGGAAAACGTGGACGCAGAGACACTTGCATTTTATTATATAGGATGCATGGCATAGATAAAGTGGATAGAGAAAATTTCCCCCTTTGTTTCCATAACCCTAGAACTTGGGGACATGCAGTAAACTGGAATGTTGGAAGATTCAGGACAAATTTAAAGGGACAATTTCTTTACCCAGCACATTATTAAACTATAGGATTCGCTACCCACAAGAGGCAGTGATGGCCACCAACTTGGATGGCTTAAAAAGAGGATTCGATAAATTCATGGAGGATAAAGCTTTCAACGCTTACTAGCCATGATGGGCATGTCCTGCCCCCGTGATTGGAGACAGTAAGGTTTCTGAATACCAGTTGCTGGTAACTAGGGTTGCCATATTTCAGAAAGAAAAAACCAGGACACCATGAAAAGTTGTTGAGCTTTTAAGAAAGTAATGTCTGGGACATATGGCAACCCTACTGGAAACTGCAGGCAGGCAGAGTGCTCTTCTGCTTCAGTCCTTCTTCCTTTTGGTTGGCCACTATGAGAACAGATGGGCCACTGGCCTCATCCTGGAGCCTCTTCTTATGCTCAACATTTGTGACAAAAAAGAAAAAATCCTTCAGTAGCACCTTAAATACCAACTAAGTTTTTATTTTGGTATGAGCTTTCGTGTGCATGCACACTTCGTCAGATAAACTGAAACAGAATCCACCAGACCCTTATGTATATTCAGAGGGTGGGGGGGGGTGGTGGTGATGGGAATGGGTGATGGGCTGATAGGAGTGGTAAACCTGTTGATGACTGTTAACGACTGTTAACGACTGCAATTGGTCTTGCGGGGGAGGGGGGGAAGCAAGGGCTGAGGTGCTAAGGAAAGCTTGATCATGTATAATGAGATAAGAATCCTATGTCTTTGTTCATTCCAGGTGGCTCCATGGTTTTAAGCTTGCTAATGAGTTGCAATTCAGCAACTTCTCTTTCCAGTCTACATTTGTGAGTTTTCTTTCCCAAGGCAATCATTCCATCCTGTCCACTTTAACTAGGATGGGGAGGCCAACATGAACCATAGTCAACATCAGGCTGCTTGGCCTGATCCAACATTCTCTTCTTCTATTCTTGTATGTTCTTGTGAAAGTGTTTGTTCCCTGGAAACCATGTTTCTCAAGAGACATCAAGGAAAAGCGGGTGACAACTTTAGCACATATTAGCAAAGGCTCACACAAAGTACCTCATCATCCAAGAAATCAATAACTGCTAGAAACATGTGTTCAGACAATGCCAGAATGAATCTGAAGATATGTTCTGCCTTAGCGATGCAGCAGAGCCCTTACAGAGTAATTCTTTCCCCCTACCTACATGCTTTCTGCCTGGAAGGTCAGGAGAAGAAAAGAAAAGGTGTCCTGTTTCAAGTAAGTGACCATTCTGGGTTTTGCAAGGCTTTTCATATATCATGAAGTCATTCCCAAATACTAAGTGGAAAATATTATTCTGTTGAAATGGAATGTAAACAGAAGCTACAGATTTATCAACAATGTTATATGTCAAATTAAGACAGACAAATCTTTTTGCTCTGTTGTGGTGGTGGTGATGATGATGATGTTATAGGAGCCAAGCCCACTCCTATAGGGCAGCCTTGCCCAGAACCACTGGCATGGCCAAGCGCTAGCAAGCAGGCAGCCAGTTTCTGGCCCCCAGCCAGATAACTGTGGGGCCCGTGGTGTGGCTGCAAAGCTGCCCACCAAAGAAGGTAAGCAGACTTGTAGAACATACCAGGGAGGGGGACAGGGACAAAACAAGCACTGGTTGGCTCTGCATGCCATTGTTTCTGGCCCCATCTATTGTAGGACTCCCTGCTTCCCCACCCATTCTTGCTAGGCACCAGCTACTGTGGCATTTAGGCTGTGAGCGACTGGCCCAAGGTCATCCTGTTACCACATTTGCTCACCACACATGTTTCTCATGAAAACTGTAAGGTTCAGGGAAGCCCTGCGATGCAGGAATCACAGCTAAACAATCCTTGACAAATGGCCAGCCAACCTCTGTTTACAAACTTCCATTGAAGGTGAGTCCACCACCTTCCAAGGGATCCTATTCCAGAACATGCCCTTACCCTTGGAGATGTTACCGTTGTTGCTAATGTTTAGTCAGAAACTCCTTTCTTGTAATTTGAATCCATTGGTTGGAGTCCTACCTTCTGGAGCAGCAGAAAACAAGCTCGCTCCATCTTCCACAATGTGTGTCATCTTCCATGAGACAGCCCTTTAAATATCTGAAGATGCCTATCGTATTGCCTCATGGTCTTCTCTTCAGTGGGAGTAAGTCCCATTGAATTCAATTAGGCTTATCTCCGAATAGACCTGAATTGGAGCATGCCGCCAGTCACCTTTCTTCTAACCTGAAAAGTCCCTGATTTGCGATGTTGTTAGTCACCTCATGCCATGAATAGACAGGTTCAACAGCTTTTAAAGATACAATTGCTCAGCTAAAAGACCTGCTTTAATCATTTTGCAGACCTAGAGCGTGCTTAACTCTGAGTATGGCAGCTAACAGCTGATAAACACATTTCTCCAAAGATGAAAGGTAAAGATGATGTTGATCTTGGTGCGGACAGCTCATCAGGGTTTAAGAAATGAAAATGCCATGCTACGTGAGTTTTCTTACAAATTACAACCCGTTTTTCAGAGATGTGGGCCATTCATTTTCCATTAGCCTGGCTGTCTCTCCCCCCCCCCCACGGTCACCCCATAATCCAGTGATTGAGGTCTCCAAGGCCAATATAACATCTGTGCAGTGTAGAGACACATTTCTGACACAGGCTGCGTATTATTAGAGACGATGTGGTGAATCTGAAACATACTAAACCTGCTGGATGGCTTCATATCACCCTAGAAGGGTATTTATTTCTACAACAGGCGGCAGCAGGTCAAAGAAAAGGAGGAAATGTTTAATTTAATTCTGATACTCAACAGCACACCTCTCTCTCAGATAGAAACACCTATATTTGACTGTGATCAAAATGAAAGTGACAGGAGCTGTGCAAATTACATGTTTCATCTTCTTCAGGTTAGCACTTTGATGCCATGCTAAAAACAAAACAGCAATGCTCGGTAAGCATTAGGTGTGATTAGGGGGCGTGTGAATCCATCAATTTTGTTTTCTCTCATTTCCCCCCATCTTAAGTCCAGTTCTGCACATTTCCAAATCAGTTGTAGCAGTCTGATAGGAACAGGGATCTCCTAACCACTGCAGCTTACTTAGGTTACTAGCGCTACCTAGAGGTGGCCCCAGTCTCCCTCCTGTACTTCCCAAGTGAAGACCATTTAAAACAGTGATGGGAAACTGGGACTGGATCTACACAGGTCTGTAAAACGCTATAAAAAAGTAATATAGCTCTCAATCCAATTTTCCATTGATGACAGGTTGCTGCTCTGCAGCCCCCTCTGGTGTCACATTTTAATAACACATTTCAATGTTATAACTGACTAGTGGAGATTAGTCCTGAGCACAGCTGGTGGGTGGTGCTGTGGTCTAAACCACTGAGCCTCTTGGGCTTGCTGATTGGAAGGTCAGTTGTGCAAATCCCTGTGACGGGGTGAGTTCCGATTGCTCTGTCCCAGCTCCTGCCAACCTAGCAGTTCGAAAGCAAATATTCATCCTCTGAGTTGGGTAAAAGGTAAAGGTAAAGGGACCCCTGACCATTAGGTCCAGTCGTGACCAACTCTGGAGTTGCGCGCTCATCTCGCATTATTGGCCGAGGGAGCCGCCGTATAGCTTCCAGGCCATGTGGCCAGCATGACAAAGCCACTTCTGGCAAACCAGAGCAGCACATGGAAACACCGTTTACCTTCCCGCTGTAGCGGTTCCTATTTATCTACTTGCATTTTGACGTGCTTTCGAACTGCTAGGTTGGCAGGAGCTGGGACCAAGCAATGGGTAGTGGGCCCAATTAGTGGGCCTAATCCACTTACAGTGGGAAAGGTGGTAGAACATCACTTTTGCATGCAAAAGGTCTCAGGGTCAAGCCCTGGCATCTCCAGGTAGGGATGGTGGATACCTGTGCCTGAAACCCTGCAGATCTACTGTCGGTCAGTGCAGACCAGGGGTTCCCAACAAAATTTTCTCGAGGACCCCTCATCGAGCCGCTATTGTGACAAGGACCCCCATTAATTCCTAATCCTAAAATTAAAAAGTGAGAGCCAAATTAAGAGTCTTTTTATAATTTATATTTATACGTTTTTTACAGTTCTTCCTCTTCATCTGTAGGCCTTTGCCGTTTTAACGAACCACTTTTTAACCAACGGTCCATTTTTAACTACGTGAACTATAGCTTCCGCAAAAAACAACGCTTTGTTTACAAACACTACTGTTTTGCAAAGAGCAGTACTGTTTTGCAAAAAGTATGCAGAACTACTGCCTCTATCTATTTGTGCTAGACTCTGCTCATGCAGGAAGCGGCCAAAACAAAAAATCTGTTATCATACGAAATATATTTAATATATTTTTTATTCTAATAGCATCTTGCGGACCCCTCTGGCATAGCTCGCGGACCCCTGGGGGTCCCCGGACCACCTGTTGGGAACCACTGGTGTAGACAATAGTGAGCTAGATGGACCAATGGTCTGACTCAGCGTAGAGCATCGTACTATACTCTATGATTTTGTGAACTGTTTCTGCTCCTGCTGGCACCTGTGCATGCTACCTTGATGCTCACGCCAGAAGTGTAATGTGGAAAAGGGGGCCACCTTTGGGGATGCATTTGAGTGAAACAGCTTTATTTAAAAAGTGGCTTCCTTTAATAGAGAGTAATATTGATTTAGCCAAACCACTTTATTTCATTTGCAATTGCCGCTGGTGATGCTCAGGCTAAATTACTAGCTCAATTTGCATCAGAGGGTTTCTGCTGCTATCCTATGAACATCTGTTATATTTTGCAACTGAAAGTCCCTGAATTAGCCATCTTTTCTTTCTTTCTTTTGTTTGAGTGTGGTGTGTGTATGAAGGGGAACCTGCTGTTGCCTCAAGCTCCTTTTGTTCCACTCCACACCCCCTCTGTGCTAATCAGAAGCACTCTGGGCATGGAGAGAAATAAATATATATCTGCTTTGAAGGAATAGAGAACGAGAATATCTTTGATGCACACACAGAAAGGTATCAGACATAACTGACATTTTATTTTGTGCAGAGTGCAATTCTACATTTTTCAAATGGTAAAATGGAAAGAGTGATAGCAATCAATCCACAGTGAACAACAACAACAAACAAACTCGAAGGCAGATTAATTGAAACAGGACTGGAGATGTCTGGCAAATGTGGTGGGCGTAATGGAAGGGTTGCCATTTTGAAACCTGGAGACCTGCTCTCTTTGCAGGGAGACAAAGGGATGATGCACAGGTGAGCTGGATATAATTTATTCAAAACACTATCATACCCTTTGTCACTAAATGCAAAACTGAACAAAATACACAACGTGACAGGCTGTATGCAATTATATGAATTCTTTTTCTTAAAAAAATAATAATCTTATTTAATTCTTTTTTAAATACAATTCAACATATCATATCAAAATATGTGGTTCTGTAGACCAACTTATCATGTAAACCAAACATATTATAAGAAATTAGAGTCCAGCAGATTGACCAGGAAATGCAATCTATTCGGTTCTTATGTTAGCAACATCCACGATGTGGAATTCTTATATCAATCTTGTAATGTTCCACGTGAAGATGCTCTTAATATATTAGCAGCTCAGTGGCAAAGCATCAGCTTTGTTTTTCGAAGATCTTAGGTTCAATCCTCAGCATCTCCAGATAGGACTGCGAGAGACCCCTCTCCAGATTCCTACAGAGCTGTTACCAGTCATTGCAGACATTATTGAAATAGATGGACCCATGGCCTGATTTACTATAAGGCAGTTTCTTATGCTCCCGATCTGCAGAGGTGACAGTCTATGTGTGAAGCTGTATGTGTATAGGCAACTGTTTACTTGGGCAAGCCTGCCTCTAGCCAAAGACTATGGTAATATTTGATATACCCCTTTCCTTGATTCCTGGTACTTGAGGTGAGTAGAAGGGACTTCCCGATTCACCCACTCTTCACCCGATTCAGCCCCAAGCCAACAGCTGAGAATGCAAGCCTTGAATCTCCCATTTCACTCTCAAAATACCCAATGGTGTTTAGCTAGCCTTAACCCTCCCAGTTGAATCTCCACGCACACCTGCCCAAATGTGCCCGAAACAACATGTTTGCAAGCTTCTATGGCTAAGGAGTTATTGCTACCCAACAGAACACAGGCAAAACATTCATGCTCAGCTCCTGAAGATGACCACAAGGACATAGCTGCTCAATGAGACCAAAGGACCATCATAGTTTATTCAGCATCCTGCTCTCTCAGTGACCAATAGAAAGTCCACATTGCAGCATCTAATTTCAACTAGCTAATCCTGCACTGAACCGATGGAGGGTGGATGGGTGCCATAGGCTGAAGAGCCTGGAGAAGGTAGGAAGGGTTTAAAGCACCATGGATTGCACCCCTCCACCCAGAATTGATGTAGCATGAGGTTGAATGCATGCCACCGTTGCCATAGCAGCACGTTCTGCTTATCCTGCCCCTCTCTTTCTCAGTTTGAAGTTCTTACATATAAGAAAAACTGTTGGCTTCTCATTGACAATTCCTAAAGATGACTTTCAGTGAAAAATATCAAATGTATGTAAATTGAACCAGTTAAAATACAAGATGCTTAATTGGCTAAATGATCTTTAATTGGCTAAGTGATCTTTAATTGGTTGCAGGCTGTATGTTTCTTAAACTTTATGATAAAGACATCCCCGCTCAGAGTTATTAGATCTTATTTGATGTTCCACACCCATTGACTTCAGTGGGGCTTACTCCCAGGTAAATGGGTATAGTAATGGTGTGGCCTCAAACCTTTCCCTCTGGCATTTGAGACTCTATGTGGATCACATTCACTCCCCAGACACACCCTATTGCCCTTAATCCATAGGCTCCCCAACTCTGTTTGTCTGGCTGGAATAGTCCTTGAACTGTGACCTTGCCTCTTGGTTGCCTAGATGGGGGATGGGGAGGGGCTTGTAGAAACTTCCCTACTTTTTAGGCTCCCATCCCCAAAACACCATCACTGTGGCTCTTACTTAAGACTGAAGAATATATTTTTATTCAGGTTAATAGTGTTACAGACCCAGCTGTGAGGACAAGCTCAAAAAGTCAAGATTCCAAGGCACATGGGCAAAGCAAGAGGTTCATAACTAGATAGAAGCAATGAAGATGTCCCAACAGTTGGCATGCTCCTCCCACCAAGCTCTTAAAAATAAGGATGGGCAAACTTACTCACGGGACTCTCTTGGCCTGTAAGCTTGCTGTGAATGCACATCTGGGCAGGTGCATCTGATTCAATCTACGAAGGCAGTTCCTGGTTGACAGGGTCAAGACTGTGTCCTGCCCCTGGAACTCCAGATCCACCTCCTTCTGTACAGCCACTCCCAATGACTGGCCAAAGTCCTTCCCCCATCCCTGATGAGGCTTTGTGCTCTGCTAGAGGGGCAGAGGAAAGAGCCGACAGATCTGCTTCTCCCTTTTCTGACTTCTAGAGTCACAAGCGGGGATGCCCTTTCCCCTCATTGATCTTGGGCAGCTAAGCCATGCCAGATCCTCACAAAGCTAAGGAGCCCATGGCATGACTGTATAGATTCAATGATCTGCCCACTTTTGCCACTGGCCCTGCCCACTACTGGCATGTGGCCCCGGGAAGACTGACCAGTGGGGAATGTGGTCCTCGGGATAAAAAAGCAGACCATCCAAGTATCCCTATTTTCCAGGGACAGTCCCAGGTTTAAAGAAGCCATCCTGATTTCTGATTTGATCCTGGAATGTCCCACATGTCCTAAGGGCGTCTCTATTTTCATCGGAGAAATGTTGGAGGAACCAAGGAGATAAGATAAGTATCTATTAGAATTCATCTGAAGGCAACCTTGTATAGGGAAGCTTTTTAAATATGTTTAATGTTTTCTTATGTTTTTATATGTTTTATATGCTTTTTATGTTTTTATAAGTCTGACCAAACTGTGGGAAGCTGTGGAAGACAGGAGTGCCTGGCTTGCTCTGGTCCATGGGGTCACGAAGAGTCGGACACGACTAAATGACTAAACAACAACAACATGTTTTTATATTTGTTGGGAGCCGCCCAGCGTGGTTGGAGCAACTCAGTTAGATACACATGGTATAAATATTGCGTGTGGAGGTCCCCAAAACCACCCCTCAAATAACTCACACCATAGACAGAATTTTAGTTTAATGGTTTTTGGCATGAATTTGGCCACAACTTTTATTGAAATACAAATATCAAACAAGTGAGTGGTTGCGTAGGCATTAGTTCTCCAACTGTCACCTAAGGACAGAAATAAACTCGCCTTGTCAACAAGGGGGATATCCTACAGTGAGAGACAGGGAGTCGGGTCCTATAGGCTCTCCCCTCTCCCCTCAGGCTCCCAGGGGCTCATGCGTGTTGCTGGTCCCCTACCAGGGTTATGGACACTGCATAGAGCCCCTGTATTCCTGACCGGAATCTCCCCTAACTCAGGCATTAACACAAGGGGGCAATGCAGTCAACAGACCCCCATATACAACCAATAACCAATGCCTAACCGCCAACCTTACAAGTTGTGACTATTTGCTATGCAGTAGGCCAACCTAGCAGTTCGAAAGCACGTCAAAATGCAAGTAGATAAATAGGAACCGCTACAGCGGGAAGGTAAACGGCGTTTCCATGTGCTGCTCTGGTTTGCCAGAAGCGGCTTTGTCATGCTGGCCACATGACCTGGAAGCTATACGCTGGCTCCCTCGGCCAATAATGCGAGATGAGCGCGCAACCCCAGAGTCGGTCACGACTGGACCTAATGGTCAGGGGTCCCTTTACCTTTACCTTTAGGCAAAAACTAGATGGCACCAGCCAATCAGCCAAATGGAAAAATTCCTACCAGGCCCCTGAATACAGGCGACCCCATGAGAGGCACAGCAATGTCAACACAGAGGCCTAAAAACAGCGGAGGGAGGGTGGGGGTCCGAAAACGGAGCCAAAGAGAAAGAGAAACCTCTCTCTTTGGCTTTTATACCAAGGGGGCTTGCCCATCAAATTGCAACATCCAAATTTGCCCAGCAACAGCCAAGGACCTATTCCACAGTGACCACTCATTCCCCCACCTTTGGAACTCAGGAGTGTGGTTTGTTAAGCCCCCACCGCAAATCATGCTCACCATAATGGTGAACCCACAATATAATTAGTATTATTATGGTATAGGTCGGATGCCCCCAATTTCATCAGAGAAATGTTGGAGCTTAAGAAAAAGGTTCCTTGCCCTCAGTAAATAGGGTTGCTACCATCCTCTCTTTCCAGAGATTGTGGGAATATGACAGAAACCACGCCTTTTGGGACCAAACTAAAGGCTGGAAATTGGAGTGGGGAGGGAAGGGAAATTTCAAAGTCATGTTTCTGTCACTGAGTGGGTGCGTTCAAAGGAAAGCCAAGCCACAGTTCTTCTTTTGCACCGTCGGCTGTTTGGCTGCAGATAAGAGACCTCGACTGGTTTGTGTGAACACCAAAGGATCAGCCTACAGCAAAGCAACTGGTGGGGGCGAGAGAAGAACTTATTCACACTGGAGACCCTATCTTTTAATGGGCATCGTTTGTTCTCTTTTTCCCATCTCACTGTGCCCCCACTGCTATGATCATGGATTCTTGAAGACAACTTCACTGTCTGGTTTACACAGCCAAGAAACTGAGACTCCAAGTTCCAAAGCGGAGCAGTGGGGGGTGGGGGGAACCATTAAATAAAAAGTAAAAATACAATGCATTTGATGTGAAAGGATCACACATTTCAGGGGAGTCATGTGATCTTCTGGCTAATCCTGTAACCTTTTGAAGGCAGCCATCTGAGCTCTTGTCCAAATTTTATTGTGGTGCCAAGTAAACAGCAATTTGTGATGCTGCATTTCAATTTTTAAAAGCACGCACATGAGAGGTCTCTCACGCAATCAGCATTGTAGGGCACCCAGCAAGGCCCACACCCTGGCAGGAGACCCACTACTAGGGATGAAAAAATATGTTGATTTCAGCTTATTTTTATTGAGCTATCGATCCATCATCTATTGGATTTATCTCTTACTTTTCCTTCCAAGGAGCTCAAAGTGGCATACATGGTTCTCTTCCTCCCCATTTTACCTTCACAATAACTCTGTGATGTAGCTTAGGCTGACAGACTGACTGACCCAATGTCCCCCAGTGAGCTTCAAAGTTGAGCAGGGATTTGAACCCTGGTCTCCCAGGTCCTAGTCTGACACTTTCCACTGGACCACACTGGTTTCTCTCAGTTTCTAGTTTTATGTTCCGTTTCCTGCATTTCCACATCAGTTTGTGATTTTCTTTTTAAGTCCTCATGAAAATTCTTCAGCTTTTCAGATTGAATTTCTTTTAATACACATATTTTGTATGAAATTTTCCCCAATATATCCAATTTTATGGGACCCAGGTGGCGCTGTGGTTAAACCACTGAGCCTAGGGCTTGCTGATCAGAAGGTCGGCGGTTCGAATCCCTGTGATGGGGTGAGCTCCCGTTGCTTGGTCCCAGCTCCTGCCAACCTAGCAGTTCGAAAGCACATCAAAATGCAAGTAGATAAATAGGAACCGCTATAGCGGGAAGGTAAACGGCGTTTCCATGTGCTGCTTTGGTTTGCCAGAAGCGGCTTTGTCATGCTGGCCACATGACCTGGAAGCTATACGCCGGCTCCCTCGGCCAATAATGCGAGATGAGCGCACAACCCCAGAGTCGGTCACGACTGGACCTAATGGTCAGGGGTCCCTTTACCTTTACTTATCCAATTTTAGGCACAATTTACCCTACTTTATGCACTGTTGTATGCACACTGTTTGGCAGGAGAACTGCACTGAAAATTTGGAGATGTGTGAATTTCAATGCATCACTGTGCCTTTGTTTGCAAGATGCTTTGAAATCAGGTAAGTTCACCTTTCAGGGCAAGCTGAACTGAATTTCTTACCCACCGCAGACATTCTCTTGGCTGGTGGAGGCTGGTCCATTAGGGAAAGTGGGGTATTGCCCTACCAATCTCAGCCTGTTCTTAGCCACCTGCTCACCTTACTTTCAGCGTCCTCTTCTTAGTCTCAGGGTTGCCCCTTATAACACTCAGGAGGATGGGGATAAAGCTGCCTCCACCTGTCATTGTCCCTGGCTCTGCCTACGGTTGGTCTCCCTGCTTCCCACCCTATTCATATTTATTTTATTATTGTTATTATTAATAATACACTGGCATAGCCATGTCCACAGAATGGAAGATGCCACGATCCCCAAGGACATGCTCTTCGAGGGGCTGGCTTCAGGCAAAGACATCTGCAAATGAGACATAAAGGCGGGCAACACCAACCATGTGGGAATCCCTTGCAGACAACCGCAGTGCCTGGAGACAGACAGTCAAGTTGTATATCCACAATAGTGATCAGAGGAGGAATGACCACTAGGAGAAGTACAGAAAAAAGAAATGCCATGGTGCATCGGCAGGAGTACAGCCATCTGCCCCAGCTGCAACAAAACATGTCTTTCCCATATCGGTCTCTGCAGCCACAGCAGGCACTATAACTCTGTGGCGGTTTGACTTTCCCCCCCAAAGGAGCACTCCTCCATTGTTCCCCAAGACAGACAGATGCCAACAATTATTATTATTCAATACATTTACCATCCTGCCTTTCTCTCAAGCTGGGATCCAAGGCAGCTTACAACATTTAAAAGCAATATTAAAAGGTAAAGGGACCCCTGACCATTAGGTCCAGTCGTGACCGACTCTGGGGTTGTGTGCTCATCTCGCATTATTGGCCGAGGGAGCCGGCATATAGCTTCCAGGTCATGTGGCCAGCATGACAAAGCCGCTTCTGGCAAACCAGAGCAGCGCACGGAAATGCCGCTTACCTTCCTGCTATAGTGGTTCCTATTTATCTACTTGCATTTTGATGTGCTTTCGAACTGTTAGGTTGGCAGGAGCTGGGACCAAGCCACGGGAGCTCACCCCGTCACAGGGATTCGAACTGCCGACCTTCTGATCAGCAAGCCCTAGGCTCAGTGGTTTAGCCCACAGCGCCACCTGGGTCCCCAAAAGCAATATTATACTATACTAAAAGGTCATAAAAGCAACCTAGTTAAAAGTAATAATTAAAATACATTTTTTTAAAAAACAACAACACACATTTACAACAATTTAAATGCAGTTTACTCCAACAGCAGCCCAGCGATCAGCGTTGTCTGCACCTTAATTTTGAAAGGCCTGTTTGAATAGGAAGGTCTTTGTCTTCCCCGGGAAGAATAACAAAGAAGGAGCCAATCTAAGCTCCCTTGGGAAGGAATTCCACAATCTGGAAGCAGCCACAGAAAAGGCATCAACACCAACTGCACCTCTGATGCTGATGGGAACAAGAGAAGGTGCTCACCCAGGGATCTTATCCCCCCAAGCAGGTTCATATAGGGCAAGATGATCTTTCAGGTAGCCTGGTCCCAAGCCATATAGGTCATAACCAGCACTTTGAATTGTGCCTAGAAATGGACTGGTAGCCAGTGAAGCTTTCTTATCAGGGGAGTAACATGCTCCCTGCAGCCAGCCCCACTCAGCAGTCTGGCTGCCAGCAGTGGAGGAAGCCGCTCCGGTGCCTGGGGCGGTGCGCCCAGGGGCGGGGAGTACCATGGGGCTTCCAGAGCCTGCCTGCCTCCTCCCACTCAGCTGCCCTATAGCTGGGGGGGGGAGCCGGTGGATTGTTTGGGCAGTGTGCCAAAGCCACCACTTCTCTCCCAGCCCCATGGTGAGTGCCGCCAGGCATTTTGTCACCCCCCCCCCTCAGTGGTGACACCCGGGGTAAACCGCACCTACCGCACCCTTTGCTCCGCCCCTGCTGGCTGCAGCATTCAGACCAGCTGAAATGCCCAAAAACGTTCCAAAGGCAGTCTCAATGGGCACCAATGGGCACCTCTCTTTATGCTGTTGCTGCCTTCAAAGTCGCTCAACCTCCGGCCCAGCAAGAGTGAACAAGGGCCAAATAACGGATATTCTAGCACTTCGAGTCCTGTTTGGCATATGATTCTCCCCCTTGGATATATTTTAATTTCTATCAAAAATTGAATATCATGAACGCAGTTGATCAACTAACCCACTGGTGGTGATTGCTTTTTAAGAGCTCAGAAATCGCCGTGCTGGACTCAAAGCCGAGCCCAGGCGGCCAGTTTTCCAGCAGCTGCTTCATGGGGAAGGTGGGGAAGAAAGACAGCAATCAGGATTTGCAGCATAAACTCTCCACAGAGGGAAAGTTACTCCTGAACCCTTAATACTTAATTGGCTTAAGTCGTGAAGCACCTGGGTTTGCAGTGCTTGCCAAAATACTTGACTGCCTTTTCCTCATTTGCTACACTGCAGCAAAGGATTCCTTTCATTTCTTTAGTTCGGGGGGGGGGGGGATAAGCCTTATGGCTACATTCCTATCTCTGATAGCAGACTTGAGGTTGCAGTACCTCATTCGCCCAAAGGGACCAGTGCCCACTGGCTGGCAGTAGGAGAAGCCATGGCTGATCAAGGGTGGAGCCAGAGTTCATCATGGTTCTGGATTAACTACTCTGGACTAAAGGCTGATGAGGGAAACCCATTGACAAGAATAACGAGGAGGAAACAGAAAGGACTAAATGAATTCTGATGAGATAGAAGTATGGGACAACTTCAGGAGGCATTGGATAGTCACATAAAATAATGCTGGCCAGAGGGGTGCAGATCACCCTCCTTTGCTACCAGCGATGATGCTGTTCAAGTGCTTTCAATGATCCCTTTGGAAAGGATGTGAGAACGGATATAGTAGGTGTAAGGGGGACATAGCTGCCAAGTTATCCCTTTTTTACAGGGATTTTCCCTTATGCTGAATAGGCTTCCTTGCGAGAAAAGCGAAAACTTGGCAGCTATGAAGGGGGAGACAGTATAGAGAACCTCCCCCTTGCATCAGAAGTAGCTCCTCCCCAAGCAGTGATGGAAGCGAGGGCTCAGAGGAGGCCAGTTAGGAAGTGGAGAGAGAGTGCCAGGGCTCTGGCAGCATGGGAGAGCCCCGGCTACACAGGAGGGATGAGAGAGAGGGGGAAAGGAGGGGAAAGGAAAGCATGGAGCGTAGACCCTTTCCTCCGGTTCCGGAATTACGCAGGAGAAAAAAGGGGAGGAGATTCACTGTCCCAAGACTCTTATGTTGGAGGAAGTCACGGGGGGGGGGGCAGTGCCGGATTCTGCATCGGAATGAGCAGACATGTTTTACACACCTGTCTCACTGTAAATAGACTGCACTAATAAAAACTGCTTAAAGACAAGCATGGGGAGCGTCGTTACTCTGGAGTAGTCGCAAGGACCCCTGACAGTAGGGTTGCCATATTTCAAAAGTAAAACCCCGAAAAGTTGTTGAGCCAAATAAAGCATGATTTTTTTATTAACTTGCCGAAGATCCAGGACAAAGTGCCACCTTTTGGAAATTCCCCCTAGATGACAATTCTGCCTTTGAAATCCTGGTAATATCTGGGATATAGCCCTAGGATATAGTTCTAACACAGTTAGTATGGATTGCAAGGAAGAAATGTTGTGCTCCAGGGCTTAGGCCAGGAATCTTACAGTTATGACTTGGATCAAGATATCAAGGCTGGTGAGTTTGTCGCCTAGGCTTGCCCACCACATGCAGCAGCCCCAACAAATGCAAAGCGGTGCTGCCTGGCAACTTGGCCAGGAAAGCATGAGTCCAACATTCACTGGCAGGACAGCTCTATCTGTGTTGCTTGCAGGTCTGCCCCACTGTGTAAGGTGAGAGCCCAGCCATCAGATTGCCAAGGCTACTGTATGGCTTCTTTCATAAGATCCAGAAGACCCACAAGAAAATGTAGGTTTCAGGGAGCATGTATGGCCTATGTAGAGCATGGGTGGTAAACCTTGCATGCCATGAGCCAAATCTGCCCTGCTAGACTACTACGTTGTCGACCAACCTCCAGTAAATTGGGTGCTGCTTCCCAGAGCAGAAGGGAGAGGTTGAGACCTAGCATTGTGGTCTAGATGAGTGTGTGTGTGTGTGTGTGTGTGTGTGTGTGTGTGTCTGTCAGAGAAAGGAAAAGAAAGCACCTCCAAGGGCTTTTATGCATGATCTCCATCTGTGGACCATATGCACGTGCCCCAAACATGAAGCCTTCAGAGGGCTTTAAAACTCCAGGGCCAGATTTAAATAAGTTGTTGCACTAGCAGAAGGCAGCAGAATGAGTCCTGCTAGCACAAGGGGGCTCCCCTAGCAAACCCTGCCCTCTACCCAAATCTGCTCAGTGTGGGATATTTACAATGCTGTCAAACCAACAATGCATGTTTGCTGGACAGGTGCATGATAGGAGCTGAAGCTCAAAGGGTTTTCCTGTATGTTTGCTAGAGAGACCTCTGAGAGGTCTACCCCCAGGTGTAGCCACATAAAATCTCCTCACCTGGCTGGGCACTCCCCCCCCCCCCGGCGTTTGCTCTTTCACCCTATTCCAGCAATGTAGAACAGCCACAGCTCAGACTCCATTTAAACTGGACTAAAGTATGTCTTTGTAGCTGGATTACTATTTTAAGCCTGCCAGAGCAAAGCTGCTGTATCTGTCACCCTTCAGCAAGTATTCTGAGTGAGTAAATGTTATTTTTACCTTTTACAAGACTGTGATTATTGTTTTAAGGGGGAAATACCAGGATCATCCAGTCTGCCTGAAGGCCCTAGTCCTGCCACTCACCACCTAGCCTGGGCGGGGCCTGAGGCCTATAAGAACTGCTGCTGCTGCTGCTGCTGCTGCTGCTGCCAGCCAGGAGGACTCCCCTACTCAGCGCCTGAAGGCCCCAGTCCTGCCACTCACCACCTGGCCCAGGGCGGGGCCTGATGGGCTTTATAAAGGACTGTTGCCGCCGCTGCTGCTGAGCAGAGAGGGCTCCATTTTGTTTTGTTTTGTTTTGTTTGTTTAAATTCCTGTTATTTTTTACCTATGTTATTTAAACTGTATTAAGGATGTATTCTTAGTTTTAGATATTGATTTATGTTGAAATTGTTTTCTATTCGGTTGTGTATTTTTTGATGTGGTTTATGTATTGTTTGTGACTTTTGTAATTGTGGTATTGCTGTATTGTTTTGATATTCGACTGGAAGCCGCCCAGAGTGGCTGGGGAGACTCAGCCAGATGGGCGGGGTACAAATAAAAAAATTATTATTATTATTATTATCATTATTATTATTATTATTATTATAAAAGCCTACCTGGCCTTGACTTTTAAGCTGCAAAGAGATGCCTAGGCTGAACTCACAGATCTGAGCAAGGAAGGAAGATATGCAATAAATATATCCTCTCCTAGCATCTAAACACTTCCCTACGCTCAGGACTCCCTGGAGAACCCTCGAAGAGTGCAAGGAGGGAGGAGAGGGGACACCATTGTGTCTAGCAAGCACCACATTGAATTCCACCCCATGTCTTCCAGGTCCTAGTCCAGCACTCTAACCATGACACCACACTAGGTCTTCAGGTGCACCAGATGCCCTTGAGGCAAAAAACCAAACCAAACCCCAGCCACTTTGGATTACATGTTGCCCACTGTCCTTCTGGTATCAGAGCTAGCCTCACCAGGTTGTCACAGCTGCCACTGCCCTGACTTGGTCAGGCCCTGATAGGTAGGAGCCCTTATATACAAAAGTATTATGAACCAACCTCATTCCAGTCTGCAGCTGAATCGTATTGCATGTTTTGGAGACCCATGAGTCCCCAGGTGCTGTTGGACTATAACTCCCATTGTCCCCCACCCAGCTTAGCCTATTTCTGGCATCCCCAAACTGCGGCCCTCCAGATGTTTTGGCCTACAACTCCCATGATCCCTAGCTAACAGGACCAGTGGTCAGGGATGATGGGAATTGTAGTCCAAAACATCTGGAGGGCCGCAGTTTGGGGATGCCTGGCCTATTTCAAGGAGGGTGGCCAAGGAGGGTAGTTCATTCAACCATGCCTGGGAATCCAAGGCTGAAGTGTGCCACTTTAGAATCCCTTTGTCCAGATGTGCTGCATTGCAATCTCCACCTCTCTGATGCTGTGCCAAGTTGGCTGACTCTGTGTTTATATTATTATTATTTATTCTCAGGATGTTATTGCCCTTTAAGGAAACAGCTTGTTTATAACTTAGCTGGGCATGTTGCCCTAATGAATTGTTCCAGAAAAACCTGCTTAGGGCCTCCATAATTAATCCCTTCAACTTGTTACCTAATTCCATTAAGAGTCGGTTGTTTATTATTAGGCCTGCCAATTTCCTTTATTAGGATCCCATCTGCCATGGAAAAGCTTGGGTCTTGGTGCTCAGCCTGCTGCGGGGAAGATCAAATCATATGTGCTTGTGAGTTAAGGACATAAGGAAAGCCTGCTGGATCAGGCCAATGTCCCATCTTAGTCCAGCATCCTCTTAAGGTGGACAACCAGATGTTTATGGGAAGCTCACAAACAGGACCCAAGCACTGCAATTGTTCTTCCCCTGTAATATCCAGCAACTGCTAGTCACATGTATACTGCCTCCAACAGAGAAGGTGGAACATAGCCTTCTCCACCATGGATTTATTGAATTATCTAATTATCTTTCAAAGCCAGCAATGCTGGTGACCATCTCCACCTCTGGTGAGAGCTAGTTCCACAGTTTAACTATCAGTTTAAGTGCCCCTTCATTTTAAGTAATCCTTAATGTGCTTTGATTCCTGTAATCCTTGCCCAACCCTGAACAACCACCCTATAAATGTGAAAATCTAAATACTTTGTGTATATAACACGCAGGAAAACAAGGTAGGCAGCAGCCACACACAGAATGTCTACAGATTTTACAGCTCCAGATGCATCACCAGAATATTTTAATTAACAAGGCTGGTGATGTATCTGGAGTTTAATGTCTGGGGGAATGAAAAAAGGTTTTCTTCTGGTGCTGAAAAGGTCAAAGAGAGCCTCTTTGGGGAGTGCATCCTATAAGCAATATGCCACCATAGAGGGAATCTTCTTTATTAGTGGTCATGATCCACATTACTACATTTAGCATCCTGAGAAGAGCCCCAAAGAAGAACATAAGAACTTAATAAAGTAAGAGGTTCAAAAAAGTTCAGAAGCAGGGATGGAATTTGTCACATGCTGGGGAAATGTTTAATAATTAGAAACACACGGAGAGAGAGTGCGAGGGGAAGGAAGGAAGGAAGGAAGGAAGGAAGGAAGGAAGGAAGGAAGGAAGGAAGGAAGGAAGGAAGGAAGGAAGGAACTCCACCCATCAATGGCTGCCTTGCAACTAGGAAATACTCAATCTCACACCATTCTAATCTGTTGAAGAAATTATAACATGTCTTGATAATAAGGCAGAACATAAGAAAAATGAGAAAGACCTCTCAGGAGTAAGCATGGACCAATGGTACCAAATAGTATGGGAAACAGCCTTACTAGAAAAACTAACCAATAAGATGAAACTGACACAGGGACAAATAGAAGAAGACGATAAGGCAGAACATGAGGCAGGCTGCTGAATAAACCAGGGAATCCCCCCCTCCTGCTGCTCTCCCCCCCCCCCCCGTCAACCAGAACATGAAGAGGAATGAAGAGGGCAGAGCAAAGAGAGATAAGACCACAGCGCCTTAGGCTGCTTGGGAAGGAACCGGAGGAGGAGGAGGAGACTGAGAGTGTGGTGGGAAGTAGGAAGGTGGGGATCTCCAGTCCTCACAACTGCCTCATTAGAGCAAGACTGACTGGGAAAAGATGCTGTGATCACTAGGCTTGCACTGTTTTGGTTTCTTTGAATAGAGAGTTAGCTGACCTGACTCTGGTTCCTGATATGTATGCATTTTCCGTAAACATCACTTGGCAGGAGAACTGCATTGAAAAATTCAGAGAATTTCAAAGGATGGCTGTGTTTTGGTTCACATATTCTTTTGGAAAGTGCCCATGTGGTAGGTTGCCTTTTACATGCAAATTGAATTGCATCCCTGCTTCCAATTCCTCGTTCCAGCTTGTGATGCGCAGTAAGTCTCTCAATACCAATGTTTTAAAGTGTCTATTAATGTGCCACTCAATAACCAGCATTGATTAGCCGTTTATACTTTTATACTTAGCTTTCAGCTATGATCAAGCTTGCACATTAGGCTCAACTCTCAAGCCAAGCTTCTGAAGGAGCTCCAGACACACAAAAGGCGCTGTCTGCTTCTAACCCTCCAGAAAAGTGGTATTTCTTCCCCACAACTAGGAACTCTTGCTGGAGAGTGTTTTTCTATGCTTTGTTTTTCTTCAGATCTTGCTCAAGGTTTGGTTCCTTAGTCTGAGCATGTAATAATAATAATAATAATAATAATAATAATAATTTATACCCCGCCCATGTGGCTGGCTTTCCCCAGCCACTCTGGGCGGCTTCCAACAGAAAAATGAAATAAAATGATCTATTAACCATTAAAAGCCTCCCTAAACGGGGCTGCCTTCAGATGTCTTCTAAAAATCTGGTAGCTGTTTTCTCTTTAACATCTGATGGGAGGGCGTTCCACAGGGCGGGCACCACCACCGAGAAGGCACTCTGCCTGGTTCCCTGCAACTTGGCTTCTCGCAACGAGGGAACCACCAGAAGGCCCTCGGTACTGGACCTCAGTGTTTGGGCAGAACGATGGGGGTGGAGATGCTGCTTCAGGTATACTGGACTGCGGACCAAGACAGCAATGTAGGCTGTCTTGCCCACCCTTCAAGGCAATGCCTGTTTCTCCAAGGGGAAAGAATTTGGGCGACTACTGAAACTCAGCAACTTACACTAGCCACTATTACTTTGTTTACCCAACTGAAAAAAATATGTATTTTTAATTGATTTTTGTTTGTGCTCATTTAGGCCCAGGTGGGAAACGTGCTCCTCCAGGTATTACTGGACTACAACATCAATCTTCCTTGATAATGTTGGCTGATGAGAGTCAGAGTCCAACAACATCTGGAGGGCCAAAGGTTCATATGTCCCATCAGTCCCAGCCAGTATGGCCAATGGTCAAGAATGATGAGTGTTATAATCCAGCAATATCTTGGAAGATTACTGGGAAATGCTGCTTTAGGCTCTAGTTGAAGCAAGTGTTTTTGTTTTTAAACCAAGCTGCAAAGAGGACATTTTGAGGTGTTTTAGAGGTGATCTCTTGCAGAGGGTGAGTTGCCTAATTGAGGTAGACAGGGGGAGAGGGAGGCCTTGACAGATGGTAGGAGAGGGGATTGAGCACAATCTGGTATTCTCAGCCCTTGGAGTGGAATGATTCTGCAATGCTGATGTCAGCAGCGTGGCTTCTATGCAAGCGATGCTCCAGAGCAGTACACAGAACATATGGCATTTCCTTCCCAAGGGTAAAATGCCGCCCCATATGTCTATATAATGGGAGATTTGCTTCCTCCCTCCCATAGCTTTTCAGAAAACCCACCTCCCCGTTCCGTCTTCCAGTGTGGAGGGGTGTTCTGGATAGTTCAGCACCTCTCATTTTCTTATTGTTATGGCCCAGGTTGCTTCCAGCAGCAGCTGCCTTGGATAGAGAATGGCCTAAAAGCTCTGATGGGGTGTGGGGCTGAACTTCTCAAAGGCAATTAGGACAACTGCAGAATGAACATATAGCTAGGAGATTGCAGACAGCAAGCCACATATCTTGGATTCGGATCACATGGACAGATTTATCTCATTATATTCTTTTATATCTCCTCCTACATCCAAGGAATGGGATTTTGTTGGGTAAAGAGAATGTGCTGGAGACTTAGGCTGCAATCCTGAAAAGGGGGGGGGGGCTGAGGAGGTAGTTGAACATCACCTCTAACTAGGGAGGAGTATTTTTTTTTTCTTATTCAGTTTGCATTCAAAGACAAACTTTGTCCTTCCTGAGAAACAAAACACAGCCATCCTGAAAAAAATCACACCTTTCTAAATATTCCAGCCACCAGACACGTGTGTGTGTGTGTGTGTGTGTGTGTGTGTGTGTGTGTGTAGTGGGTTAAAGTGTGCGTGAAAGTGCATTATTGTGTAAACAACATACAGAAGGCAATACACTAAGGAAAATTGGTTAGCAAATATGTTACATTAGGCAAAATTACATCTAATGTATCTGTTAGGAGAAATTTGCACTAAAATGCTGATGAATTTCCATTGAGGAGTTATATATATTGACAGTATGGAGTTTATTTTTGGTATATGTTTATAGGAAAAAACAGTGAGTAAGCCTTAACATCTGATTGTAATAGGAAAAAACAAACAAACAGGTGAGCAATCTAAGTCATAAGCAAGTTAAAGCTACTTCCCAATTAATTCATAATTTATGGGGGCTATACTAAGATGGGGGTTGGTTATTTAGAAATGTCATTAAGCTCCACCAAATGCCCACACGTGATTCTCAGGCTCCACAGTCCCCATTCCCCCCCCCCCCCAGCATTTGCAAATGATGAGTTTTTCCATAACTGTGATATGTTCATTCCCTTTGAGCCGATTATCAGTCATGGAATTTGGACCATCTTTCCACTCCTGGGCTATAACAAGTGGGCTGCCACCCAGGGGCATCGCAATAGGGGGGTGGGGGTGGGGGCCCCCGGGGTCCAGTCAGCAGGGGGCAGCGCGGCTGCGGGGGGCAGTGCGGTGCCCCCTCGCCGTTCCACCTCGGCCTGAGTAGGAAGAAGACAAAGCGCGCTATGGATCGGCTTGCCGCATGCTTTGTGCTTCTTCCTACTCAGGCGGAGGCAGAGCGGCGAGGGGCGTCTCCACTGACACCCCTCACCGCTGCGCCTGAGTAGGAAGAAGCACACGTCGCGCTTCGGAGCGGGTTGCCAGCGGCGGTGCTCCAGCACCTAGATCCTCACGCATGCATGCGATGGATGCCCCGCCCCCTGGCAGGGTGCCTTCTGGTTTGCTGCCCCGGGCAGCCAGAAGGCTAGTGACGCCACTGCTGCCACCATCAGATAAAGGACAAGCAGTTTGGATGTAACTGAGTGTGTGCGTTTGTGTATCTCACAAACTGATGCGGAAATGTAGAGAACTGAATTTAAGTTGCTGGGGAGTGGGTGGGTAAGAAATTGAGGTCTTGTCCATGCTTCCGCTTGCCCCATGCCTAGAAAGCATGAGTCTGAGTGGTTTTGCCTTTGACCTGTCACTTTCCCCTGAAAAACTGACTCTTTAGCACTAAATCAGAGCAAAGTCATTCTGGAGAAAACCCAATTGATGTTTGCTGCAGTTCAGTGGTAAACAGCAGGTTTCCCCAGCGGAAAGTGTCAGGGCAAGTAGAAGCATGGCTGAGCCCTGAGAGAAGTCAAAATTGACATATTCACTCATCTCTGCCTCCAACATCCTAGTGGGCTTATGACACCAATGCAAAAGTAGGAGACGAGCAGCTTTCTTGAGCTCCTCCATCCTTGCTACTTCATGAAGGCGATGGTGTCAGCTCTTGCTTATGAAAGCTCCAGTTGCAATAAAATAATTTTGCATGCCACAGGACTCTTTGAGACCTTTGCAGAAACAAAACCAGGGACAGATGGACCATCCATGTTCCTTGTCTCTTTGCACTTGCTCAGTCATAGGACCATTCTGTTCGTTGGAAGAAAAAAGCACAGCTTTTTTAGAATTTCAATTCTACACATCTTATATGGATTTTGGTGTGCATTGTTTTTGAGCCAGAACTGCATTGCCAATAAATAAATAAAAATATATCAGAGAAATGTTTCATTCTGATCTGCATAGAAGTCCTGGTTCTGTAAATTAGATTGGCTTGCTTTTTTTAAAAAAAACAATGGCAACCAACTGGATTTCTCCTCCATTCCTACAATAGACAAAGATGGCATGCATCAGTTTCGGCATTCCATCTGGAAGGTGGAACATGCCATCATTTTACGCTTTACTCTTCTAGTTGCACACTGCTAGCTGTGCTGCAGATGCCAGTGTTGGAAGGATAGATGCCAACCTTGAAAGGATGTGTGTTGGGACTGGCAAAGACTGAATGATTGACATTAATCGTACTCTAATTAGATGTCCTTGTTGAAGCTCCGATATGTCTTTGGGCGTCAGATTTACTCAGCTGCCAGTTCCGTGTCAGCCGCTCCGAGATTATTTTTGTTTTCTTTCATGCGAGAATAGAGGGTGTGAAATTATGGAAAGATGGTCGGTCTCTCTCTAGCCCCAGCCTTAGCTGAGCTGAGCTATTTATGCAAAGCAAAATTACTCTGATCTGATAGAGGCTTAACCCCTCCACCCCTTGGATTCATTCTGGCTCACAGTCATGGCAGGGATGGAACAGAATTTTGTTCAGACCACATTATTTTTAAAAAAACAAGCAAACAATTAAACCGACCTAATCCATGCCTCTTGGTGTGAATAAATGAAACAGAATATAACCATCCTTCGGATTTCACACTCTGAATTTTGTGATACAGCTCTTAGCACAATATGTGTAAAAAATGTGTATCTTAGGATAAAATGTGCATATAAATGTGTACATTGTGATAAAATACTGTTTAAATATATCCATGTTGTGGTAAATATGTTTTTTAAATATAGTCTTCAGTATACAGAGACACAGGAAAATCCCTTAAACGGATTCAGACCATTGGTCTATCAAGCCCAGTACTAGCTACACATGGTATCTTCAGTGTTTTCAGACCCATGCATTTCAGGACCTATTTCTTAATCTTTCACTATATATTTGCACTGTCGTAGCTGTAATGCTTGTTCAGATAACTACCCTGGGTGGGGGCAGTTATTAGGCAAGGGACAAGAGGATCTCAGTGGATGGAGGACTGGCTGAATGGAGCACTGGATGAATGAAGACCTTTATTAATTGGCAAATATTAGCAAAGAGACAGATTAACAGTATAATAATAACAATATATTATTATATATTATTATTATTATTATTTACACCCCACCCATCTGGCTGGGTTTCCTATATTCTACAGAATAGAGTCCAATAACTAACAAACTATGAAGCCAATAATATCTAACATAAACTAAATATAGGCAATAAGCAAAGTTTTTAGACAAAAGAATAACCAAGATACAGTCACAGAATAGGTTCAGGTGCACGTCCTCTCCAGCCGCTGGAGAGCTCTGGAGCTTCAGGCTGCCAGATGGTTCTTCATTAGGGTCACAGTCCATCTTCACGTTCCAGAATGCTTCATGTCAAGATCTCCATGTCTTCTCAAGCTGCTCCCTCTTACATAGTTCATAACGGGGGTCCTGTGCCAAGCCGGTTAGCCTTTGATGTAGGTGGTATATGTTATCATCCTTTTCCCCATCCACTTCTGAGCTCACCTCCTTTGAGTTCACACTTTGAAGTTGGCACATGAGTTGGCTCAGAGCAAGGTCACCCCTCTTCCCATAAATAAGAGCGACAGCTACATTGAAAATGGAGCACCATCTACTGGCTGTTTCCCGGGCAATACAATAGTGTTCCTGTTGTGACCCACCTTGGATCAGGCCAGATCCTCACTGACCAGTTGAAGACCAGTGGCCTATACTGACTGGCAGTGGTTCTCCAAGGTTTCATGCAGGGATTACTCCAGCCCTACCTGAAGTTACCTGGAGCATTGCACAACTGGTACTCTGCCCTATAGCCCATCCCCAGTGACCCATCTTATTTTAGTGGAGAACACAGGAAGCTGCCTTACATTGTTGGACCATTAAGAGTTCAGAAGTTATCTTTGCTGAAAGAAAATAAGGGATGGTTGAGTGAAGTTTGAGCATTAGTCAAACAGCAGTAATCCAGGGGGAGAGCAGCACAAGGGAGATTTTGGGAATTGGTAGCGGAATTCTAGGTGGGTATATTAGTGCACACCGTAACAAATAGCCAGCTGTTCTTCCATATGTTCATCTCTGCTTTAAGATCAGTGGGTGTGCCCTTGGACTGTGTCCTTCAGTGGAGTGAAATAAGACTTGTTGGGGCACCAAGGAAGCCCAGAGCCGGTAATTTATAGCTAAGTCTTGTAGTCACTATACATCAGGAACTCCTTGCTTTGAATCATCTCCCTGACATGAAATTCACTAGGTGGCCTTAGATAAGTCATCATTCCTTCTCCAAGGTTGGCACCAACACAACACCTGACATTCTTAGCCACATGCTGGGGTCACAGTGCCAAGCAGGATCAACGGCTGATGCCTTCCCTGGTCTATCATTTTCTCAGTTTGTATCCCTGCACTTATGGCACCATGTCAAGGAGAGAGAGAGAGAGAGAGATTTTCAACACAGAAAACAAAATAATAATAATTTCCAGTAAAAGACGATTACAGGCAACTGAAACTAGTGTGGAGCAACATTGAATTGACAACCCAGACAAGCTAAATATAAAGGTTTGCTCCCCCCCCCCCCCGGTCACAGGGGATGTGTTGCGACTACTCTAGAGTAACGACTCTCCAGACCTTTGCCTTTTCATGCTTTTATTGAGTGCAGGCTATTTACAGTGCTAGGGCTGTACAGGATACATCCTCTTAGTCTGACCCAGAACCCTGGAATGGCGCTTCCCGCGTTTTCTTCCAACATAAGAGTCGGGGCACCCCAAATCTCCTCCCCCGCTTCCTCCTGCGTAATTCCGGAACCGGAGGGGAAAAGGGTCTCATTTCCATGTTTTCCTTCTCCCCCTCTTTCCCCCCTCTCTCTTCCTGTCCCACGTGCAGCAGGGGCTCTCCCATGCTGCCAGAGCCCTGTCTCCTCCTTCCTCCTTCCTCACTGGACTCTTCCCCCTCCCCGCTGACGCTACTTCTGGTGGAAGAGCTGCTTCTCAAGATGGGAGGGGGCTCTCTGTACTGCTTCCCCCTCACATCCACCTCCCCTGCAGGCTCCCCCTCCCCCCAAGGGGAAAAGGAGCGTCGGGGACGATTGGAAACCCAAAAACTCCGTGGCATCCGAGCTGGTGGGGGTGAAAACGCGCTCATGATTCTTCCTCCTCCAGAGTAGTCAAAAAGATTCCAGGGTTGCTGTCACAGGGGATGTGTTGCGACTACTCTAGAGTAACAACTCTCCAGACCTTTGCCTTTTCATGCTTTTATTGAGTGCAGGCTATTTACAGTGCTAGAGCTGTACAGGATACATCCTCTTAGTCTGACCCAGAACCCTGGAATGGCGCTTCCCGCGTTTTCTTCCAACATAAGAGTCGGGGCACGCCAAATCTCCTCCCCCGCTTCCCCCTGCGTAATTCCGGAACCGGAGGGAAAAAGGGTCTCATTTCCATGTTTTCCTTCTCCCCCTCTTCCCCCCCTCTCTCTTCCTGTCCCACGTGCAGCAGGGGCTCTCCCATGCTACCAGAGCCCTGTCTCCTTCTTCCTCCTTCCTCACTGGACTCTTCCCCCTCCCCGCTGACGCTAATGCTGGTGGAAGAGCTGCTTCTCAAGATGGGAGGGGGCTCTCTGTACTGCTTCCCCCTCACATCCCCCCTTTTTAAAAAAAGGCAAGTTCTGAATTGCACATACTTTTAGCTAAGAGATTAAAAGCAAGCAAAGCTAATATCTAAATTCTAAATACATACAGAGAGCCAGAGTTGCAAGAGGGAGCAAAATACAATCTTGGAACCCCCAACCAGATTCAAGCAGCAGGTCTGGAAGTATGGTGTAGTGTGCTGGCAGTTTAAACTAACAGGGTATTTATACCAAACTATAAAAGTCTGGAAGCCAGCCAACCCAATCACAAGCTTACTCACAAGAACCTGATTAACAACACCCAGCTTTGCTGTTTAATCAAATCAGCACAAGGGTAATTGCACCTGGGCAAGATAAATTCTTGACATGGTCTGCCTAAGCTGGAATCCAACATGGTGGGAACAGCTTTCCTGCAACTCACCTGTTGTGCCCTCGAGACCCATTTCTGAGGGACCCACTTTCAGAGCACCTGCCAGGTAAGCCAGCGGTCATGGGGGTCAACCATTATAGTTGAGGGGGCATCAGAGGTCATCACTATGCCAAGGACACTCTTAAGCCAAGAGACAGCCATGCTGAAATACAGGGTTAATATATTCATAGCTGTCAAGTTCTCCCTTTTTTAAGGGAAATTCCCTTATGCTGAATAGGCTTCCTCAAGAGAAAAGGGAAAACTTGACAGCTATAAATATATTGTGAACCACCCTGAGATCTATGGATGAAGGGTGGCATACACATTTAATGAATAATAGTAAATAATAATAATAATAATAATAATAGCCAACTTTTCAAAGGATAATAAGAATCACTGCAGGATAATATATGTGAAGACCCGTTTGCCATTCATTAATAAGCTTCCACTTAACCTAGGTGGGGAAGATTTGGCCTGCCAGATGTTGCTGAACTACAACACTCAGCAAGCATGGTCAACAGCCAGAGATGATGAGAGTTAAAGTTCATCAACATATAGAGAGCCTTCACCATGTTTGACTTAGCCCAACATTGTACTTCCAGAGAGGACAAAGGCAACCCAATGCCAATGATCTAGTGTCCTAATGCATTGCTGGCAGTTTGATCTGTCATTTTATTGCCAACAATTCCCATATGGTCTGGATTCTAGCAAGGTGTGGATGTACCTTTCTTTCAGATATATATCCTTGCTACTGGCTGTTCTTCCTGGTTACCTGCTGGGTCAACAAGTGTATCATAGCCCTCTTCTTGAGTAGATGCTTCCTCCTGAGTAGACCCCTGACAATAGAACCTTCTGGCAACCAAACTGGTGTTCCTACATTGTCTCTGGGCTTTCCTCTGGGATCTGTCTTGAGGCCTGAGGAGCAAATTGGGCTTGGGTGGGACAGCCAGACTGCCTTGGGACTATTTTTTGGAATAATATATATATATATATATATAGAGAGAGAGAGAGAGAGAGAGAGAGAGAGAGAAGAATAATATAGGAGAAAACTGGGTATTGAAACCTGCTTAACCTAAATCATATATCCCAGTTTCCAGCGGCCCTTTAAAGTACGCTTCACGCAGAGTATATGCAGTCAGAAGTCGACCTGGCTAAGAAAACACCACCAAGAGCGTAGGTTATTATCTCCCTTATATGAAACCCCTTACTAGCTGCACACTTGTAAAAGTATAGAGATGAAAATACAAACAGTTGGGTTTCTTTAACTGAAAAAACAAACTGACTCAAAAGAGACTTTAAACTAAAGATAAATGCTTTCTCTCTTAGCAACTTTATCTACCGACATTCCAACTTTCAATCCATTCCAAACCTCCCACAAACTCCCACATAACTCCCATTAAACTACCCAAGAATTAACAGCAAACTAGCATTATAACTAAGCAACTCTCTAAGATTCAACTAGGAATCTCTTAAACTGAGAACAACTGAGAATCAACTAAGTATTCTCCAACTAAGGTACTGATCTCCCTGAGAGATACAGTCAACCGAGAGAGTGATCTACTAAGAGATGAATCAAACTGAAAGATCTAACTAAGAGATACAGAAGGCTTTCTGGCAGAGCCTTATATACAAGGAGCAGAGCCCACGTTGTGAGCAATTAACGGAAATCACCGGCACCTGTTTCTCTTAAACAGACAGTATTTACATTAGACTGGCTCTAAAGTAACTTGACTATTCAAAAAAATCCAACACTATTGCAGGTTCTTTTAGATCCTCAGCTGTACTTGGGTTCTTTGTGGAGTCCCACACTTCTTCCTCAGAAGAGGTCTTTGTAGGATCTGGGTCAGACAGGTTCCTACAAATATGGATAGAGGTTTGCCAGGACCAAGAAATAATAATAATAGTAAAAAACCCAGGGTCAGATTGTGCCTAAGTGTTAGAAAGCCACAGACATGAAAACATTAGTCCTGTGAATGGGAAAAGAAATAGTATACCACGATGTTGTTGAGAGGGAGTTGTAACTTCAGTTCAGAGCTTTCCTGGCTTTCCCTGCCTCAAAGTTATTTTTCTTTTAAAAAATATTTTTATTAATTTTCCAATTAAAACCAATTATATCACATTCAATATTTCAAATTATACACATATATATATCAATCAAACCGAATGTTATGCCAAATCATCTAAAGAATTTTTTATTTGGGTTCCCATGCTTCAAGAAATTGGGAATTCCTCGCAACTGTCCACTGCCGTCTTTTTTCTAAAGTTCAAATCGTCCTCCAAGTTCATAATAATCCAGATCTTCCCCTTACAGTCACATAGATGTTTTCCACTTTCATCCGATTGTTTCCCAGCTGCTGAGATAAATATCAAACAAAGTTTCACAGATGTTCTTTCTCCTGTGTGAGTTAATCAGTCCAGCCTCCCCATAAATCTTCTTAATGGAGCTCCCTGTTGCGTCGAAGCAGCTCGAAGCAGCGCCATCTTAAAAAGCTCAAATCACTTTCGTTTTCTCTCATAGCCATGAAGATTTACGATCATTATAGAATTTACAGCTTTTCCAGGCAGGAGACCCAAACATCAAACCATAAACTCTTGGTAAATTAATGGATCTCCTTGCCCTATAGCTGAACTTAGCTTCAGGTCGCTGCTCCAATTTAAAGTGCGTCACAGCTCATAAATCCTCCGAACGCGTCCAGAACTCCTTCCGTCCGACTAGGGGGGGCTTTTCTCATCGGCAACTCCACATCTTTAAAAAATATGCTCAGTAACAACAGTTATAAAGTTCAACTCACACAGTCTTTTGCTTCTCTTTCACTCCAAACAAGCCAGGACATCGCGTCCGGGAAGGTACGAGGCAACAATATGAAGAAAAAAAATAAAAACTCACTTCCCTTATCGCTCCGTCCCCATCAATCCTTCTTCCAGATGCAGTACAGTCTTTAACTCCTCTCCCTCAGCAGCATAAATTTCTCAGCAGTAAACAGCGCTTCTTCCCCTCCTTCTGAAGTATGTCCATAGATTTAAGCCTAATTATCTTCTTTAACCATGGAAATCCCCGCCATGCAGATTAGCGTCCGGGAGTCCTGGCCCTCGTAAGTGCTCAGCCCAAGCTCCCCCCACTCCAAAAACAGTCGGAGTGGGTCTGGGGGCATCGCGGGCCAGCGGCCCCTCTCCGTAACCCCCGGAAAGGGTAGGGGGTTGCCATTTACTCCCCTAGCAACCGCCAAATTCCTTACGAAGGTCAGAGAGATGGAAAACAGGTCCGCCATTCCTGCAGGCGGAAACCGGAACCCAAAGTTATTTTTCTGGCACTGGGAATCAACACCTTTTGTCATTTCATCCTTCAGTCAAGCAGCTAATTACTGTTATTATTCCATGGTGAAGAGACCAGATGTACAGGCTCCTCCTTCCTATGCGCAGAAAACATTATGTGAACTTGGAAATCTGTACACAGGTCTAGACAGTCTAGCAAACCTGCTTGGTTTATGCTGCTTTCTCTTTTTAGTGAAGAGGAAGAGTTGTGAAGGCCTGGTCCTTAAACCCAGTGGCCTGACCCAGCCAATGCTTAACTTGTAACAGGCTTCTCAGTATTTCTAAGAACAGTAATTATCTTTCCCCATGAGCCTGTCAAACTGGTAAAGTCACAGAACATACAAAGTGCTCTCTCCCCATTAACATAAAATCGTGAAAATGTTGCTCCTCATTTCTCCCCCACATCACAGATGAGTGGGAGGGCAGTGACAGGAAATGAGGCTGGGCAGGGGATGATTGACGAGTAGCAGCACCTTCTGCCCATGTGCAGGCCAAGGGTGTGCTCAGGTGTTCTGTAAAACCTCAGAAATACACACTTCTCCAGCATCAGGTTTAGGCAGCTCAGCACCCACCCACCACGCCTCAGTAAGCAGCGTCAAATTAGCCAGTTGCTTTGGGGAAAGATGAGATCCGGTATGATAATAACTGATTTGAATACTTTCTTTGTGTGGGTATGAGAGGTAATTAGAGTGTTGTGTCATTGGGGGAGGCAAAACGTAGAATAAATTGTAAAACTGATTTTACGGTGGAATTAATAGCATCCTGTTATTTCTTTGTCTGATTTGTGATGGGTCTGAACTAATACTTTTCCTTTTTGTTAACTCTTTAAAATTGAAGACGTCTTTGAAATGGTTTGGGTGAGTAAGGGGTAAACTCCCCACAACCTGAACTGAAACAAATATTAGAAATAATATTTCTCACACAGAGAAAACAGCTTGTGTTATATTCTGGGGAAACTCTGACTTCAGAAATCACCCACCCCTTCCCTCTCAATTCCTATCTCTGGCTGAGGAAACTGTGGCTGAGGAAACTGTGACCCTCTATATGTAGTTGGACTCCAACTCCCATCAGCCCCTCCTAGCATTCTCATTGGTGAGAGTTAATGGGAGCTGGAGTCCAGCAACATTTGCAGGGTCACAGGCTCCTGCCTCTGGTTTTAATCATATTTATCAAGGGATGTGGTGAGAGCAGGAACAATGGGAGTGCTTCATCTACAAGCTCCAATGTCCCTTCAGCACTATAGTTTTTTCCAAGGGCTATTTAGAAGAACTATGACTCCCAAGTGCTACTAAAGATTTACCTCCTCCTCTTCTATCACTTACCAGATAACAGAAGAGGTGAAAGAGAAAAGAGAGATGAACTCTTGACTTCCCTCTTCTGTTATTGGGACTGGAGCTCCATTAGTGTTGCTGCTCACACAGTACTGTCCAGTAAGTGTGATTTAGAGGGTGAAAGGGTTTGGGTAGCTAACTGGGTGGAGGGGGGGACTGAGTGATGGGTGAATAATCTGGGAATTCCTCTCTGGCTCAGCTTTTAATCCAAGCTGTTGAAAATATTTGCAGCCTCTTGCCTTGACTGAGTCATAGGCAGTAGTCTGAAATGAGCCTGAAACTAGGATTTGCCCCAGGCATAAGAATATAAGAACAGCCCTCTGGATCAGTCAGACCAATGGCCCATCTAGTTCAGCATCCTGTTCTCACGGAGGCCAGCGAGATGTCTGGGGGAAACACACAAGCAGGGTGTGAGCACATGAACACTCTCCCCATCTGGCATTTCCAATAACTGGTATTTAGAAACATGACTACCTCTAACTGTGGAGGCAGAGCATAGCCATCATGGTTAGTAGCCATTATCCTCCATGAATTTGTTTGACCCTCTTTTAAAGCCATCCAAGCTGGTAGCCATCACTGCCTCTTGTGGGAGCAAGTTCCATCGTTTAACTATGTGCTAATAGTCTATGTCAGGCATCCCCAAACTTCGGCCCTCCAGATGTTTTCGACTACAATTCCCATCTTCCCCGACTACTGGTCCTGTTAGCTAGGGATCATGGGAGTTGTAGGCCAAAACATCTGGAGGGCCGCAGTTTGGGGATGCCTGGTCTATGTGCTAAAAGCTAATAGTCATGGCCAAAGAGCAACCAAAGGATACAGTGACACCCTAAAGCTCAGGTACAAGGGATGCAGGTGGCACTGTGGTCTAAACCACAGAGCCTAGGGCTTGCCGATCAGAAGGTCGGTGGTTTGAACCCTGCGATGGGATGAGCTCCCGTTGTTCAGTCCCAGCTCCTGCCCACCGAGTAGTTTGAAAGCACATCAAGTGCAAGTAGATAAATAGGTACGGCTCTGGCGGGAAGGTGAATGGCGTTTCCATGCGCTGCTCTGGTTCGCCAGAAGCGGCTTAGTCATGCTGGCCACATGACTTGGAAGCTGTCTGCGGACAAACGCCGGCTCTCTTGGCCTATAGAGGGAGATGAGCACGCAACCCCAGAGTCCTCCATGACTGGACCTAATGGTCAGGGGTACCTTTACCTTTGAAGGGACGCAGGTGGCACTGTGGGTTAAACCACAGAGGGTGAGCTTAAACCCAGGTTTTGGGTTTCATAAATCTCACATTAAAGAAGGAATATAGAAAGCTGCATTTAACTGAATCAGACCATCAGTCATTCTAAGTACTGCCCACAGTGATTGCCAGCAGCTCTCTGAGATTGCAGCCCAAAAACTCTCCTGGCCCTCTCTTCAAATTCTGGGGATAGAACCTGGAACCTTCTGCTTGCAAAGCCAATGCTCAGCCACTGAGCCATGGCTACAATGCATTCTTTGTCCACTCTCACCTCCATTTTCCCAGTGAGTTCACTAGTGAATTGAACATCAATAGGTAGGTAGCCGTGTTGGTCTGAGTCGAAGCAAAACAAAAAAATTCCTTCAGTAGCACCTTAAAGACCAACTAAGTTTATATTTTGGTATGAGCTTTCGTGTGCATGCACACTTCTTCAAAGGGAGCCATGGATGCAAAGCAGCTGTGTTGGAGACTTGATCATTCTGGAAAATCTACAAATTAAGATTGCTGATTGTTGCAGAGGGGTGCTGGATAGGTTGGGAAGCATGCATTATTTTATTCTATTGTATTTATAAAGAAGAGTCCAGTTTTTAATTCAAATTATCTGAGCACCAGGCAGCACCAAGTGAGCCTAGCAGTGCTGATGATACAATTAGAATGCACAAGCTGCTTTTTTAAAAAAATTCCAACTGTACAGCATGTGCCCTCTTGTCTGAATCTGAACAAGAAGTGGAGGATGCAATGCACAGGATGCAGTTGATGTTAAACCAGCCAGTGCCTCATGCAGGATGCAATCAGCTGAAATTCCTCCAAGAAGGAAGCCCAGAAATCGCATTAGCTCTCACAGAGGATGCTGAGATGAATAAATGGGAGTGCAGAGACAGAGAGAGAGAGAATGGCATTGTTAGCTCTCAGGGTACAGAAGCAAATTCATACTTTCTGTACCACCAGAGCCAAATGCTAGACAGATGTCTGTATCTAAGATGAAAACAATCACATTCTGGAGGACTCTATTCCAGGCATCCCCAAACTGCGGCCCTCCAGATGTTTTTGCCTACAACTCGCATGATCCCTAGCTAACAGGACCAGAGGCTGGGGAAGATTGTAGTCCAAAACATCTGGAGGGCCGAAGTTTGGGGATGCCTGCTCTATTCTATGTTGTTTTATTATATATTTTTTATTTTAAAAAACCCCTTCTAGCCAAATGTCTGTTATTCTGATGGGCTTATAAAGTAGACTCATAAATTTGGAGGGGTGTGTGGGTCAACTCTTGCCAAGTACAGGAACAGAGCTGGAGCACACACTTCCCTCTCTCTCACTCACATCAGATGGCTGTTTAGTCTCTGCTTTAAGACCCCAAGCGATCAACCATTGTCATTGGATCCATTGTTGAACCCCTCTTAAATGCAATCCACCATCTCTAAGGCAGAGAAGGCAGTCCCCAGATTGGTCTGGAGCAGAACAGCCTGAAAGGGGTGGATTGAGGACGTACTGCAGTTGGAGACGTTCTGCTCACAGCCCAGGTAGAAACTATCTAGTAAGTAAGTAAGTAAGTAAGTAAGTAAGTAAGTAAGTAAGTAAGTAAGTAAGTACACTGTAAGTAAGCAAACAGTGCTATTTTTCTAGAAAAAGAGGTGCAGGAACTAACCACAAACACCTCCCTCGTTCTCTTAGAATGGCAATGGCATCCACCTCAGAGGTGCCGGAACCCACCTGAGAGGGCCGAGTTCCTGTGCGTTCCCGCTGAAATAAAGGCCTGCTTATACATTGCTCATCTGACTGGGTTGCCCCAGCCACTCTGGGCGGCTTCCAACAGAATGTAAAAACATAACCAATATTAAAAACTTCCCTGAACTTTCTTCTGAAAGTCATATAGTTGCTTAACTGTTTTACATCTGATAGGAGGGTGTTCCACAGGGTGTGTACCACTACCAAGTACGCCTTCTGCCTGTAACTTCACTTTTTGCAGTGAGGGAACTACCAGAAGGCCCTCGGAGGTGGACCTCAGGGTCTGAGCTGAACGATGTGGGTGGAGACATTTCTTCATGTACATACAAGGCTAAACTCATTGCTTTATCCACTTCTGCCTCTGGTTCTACCCACTTCCCAGAAGGTTGCCCAGATTAGAACATGACCCTCATTCTGAAATAGTTCCACACTCTCGCGTATGGATTGAAACCATTGTGTCTAGTTTAGAGGAATTAGCTAGGGCCAACGTTGCTTAGAATTCATAGGCTGTTAATGGAATGTTTGGGGAGTTTTTTTTTTTAAATTATTGTTGGCATTGGTTTTCTTTGATGTACCAGCAACTCTGAGGCATCTGCATATCTTTCATAAAATTCCTAATAGTAATTAAATAACTAAATTCATAGAATTGGACAGGGTCTTGTAGGCTACCTAGTTCACACCCCCACACCTTGCTTGATAGAGGAATCCCAATACTAGAGCATCCCCAACAGTAGTCTATCCAGCCTCTATTAGAAGACCTTCAGTAAGAGGGAGTCCATCATCTCGAGCATCTTCAGTGGTTAAGCTGTTGGTTAAAATTGAACTCTGCAAAATGAACCACATTTGCACATCTCTAATAAACATAAACTTGCTTTGCTCTGGAATTTGCATTTTACAACCAATTACAAATGGATAGAGCAAAGTTTATCTCCCTCTCTCATAATACTGAAACTCAGGGACATCCAAGGAAGCTGAATATTGGAAGATTCAGGACAGACCAAAGGAAGAATTTCTTCACACAGCACATGGTTAATCTATGGAATTTGTTCCCACAAGAGGCAGGGATGGCCACCAACTTGGATGGTTTCAAAAAATGATTGGGCAAATTCATGGATGATAAGACTACTAGTCACAATGTCTAGGTTCTCCCTCCACTGTTGGAGGCAATAAGCCTCTGAATGCCAGTTGCTGGGAATCACAAGTGAGGAGAAGAATGTTGTTCTCAGGTGGCTTGGGGAGTTCTTGAAAGCATCTCATTGGCCACTGTAAAAACTGAATGTTGGACTAGATCAGGCATCCCCAAACTTCGGCCCTCCAGATGTTTTGGACTACAATTCCCATCATCCCTGACTTGTTAGCTAGGGATCATGGGAGTTGTAGGCCAAGACATCTGGAGGGCCGCAGTTTGGGGGTGCCTGGACTAGATGGTTGATTGGCTTGTTCCAGCAGGGCTCTTTTTATGTTCTTAATTTCAATTCTAGAGCCCTAAATTGCCTACTCTGATTGGTGAAAGCACTAGCATCCTTGGTGACACGTGGTCTTCCAAATGCTGCTGGATTCCAACTCCCATCAAGCAGCATGACAGTGGTCAGGAATGGTGGGAGCTGGACTCCAACAACATCTGGAAGGCCACAGTTGCCACGTCCTTGGTGTAAAAGGTGCAATTTGGGTTTTTTTGTAGTTTCTAGCAGTAGGCAAGGTTAGTTGGGTACCATCTGGGATTTTTTTAAGCATTCATTTGCTCCGGTTGTGTTCATTAGGAGTGGAGTTAGCAGCTTAATTATCTTTTCTTTTTCTTTTTCTTTTTGCTTGGAGGGAAAATCAAAAATTAGGGCAATAAAGTCTCAAGGATAATTGCAAACCGTTTTATTGATACAGTTCATAAACATCTAATGGTGTTTCATTCTCTTCCTTTGATGCAAAGAGGGTAAGAGAGAGTCTCCCCAGGCCCTGACATATGAAACTTAGCTAGAAGTTGATGAAACTCACATGCAGTTGTGGCAGGCGTAGAGGGGAGGAAGAGACCACAATCAATTGTCAGGACATAGTCTGTAATGCTCAGGACAGTGGCCTTCAGAAAGCTAGGATCAGTGCTGGGCCACAGGCAGCCAGAAACCAAGCTCTGTGAAGAGTACATTGTTGCCCAGGCAAGGCTTCAGTCCTACCTGGAAGATTTTATAGTCCTTTTAGGTTAAGGGAAGCCAATAGCCAGCATGGGTGGGCAGAGTCACTACAGAGTCTAGGAACACGTCACCACCCAGGAAGCTTTGCAACATGTAACCTGTGTGGCTCTCAGCAAATAGCAGTAGCACACAAGCATATGGACTCCCAGTTCTAACCCTAGACATTCCTTATAATTAGCACTTATACCTGGGGTGGAGAACTGGTTCTCCAAATGTCCCGGGACTACAACTACCACCAGTCTTGACCATGCATCCCCAAACTTCGGCCCTCCAGATGTTTTAGACTACAATTCCCATCATCCATGACCACTGGTCCTGTTTGCTAGGGATCATGGGAGTTGTAGGCCAAAACATCTGGAGGGCCGCAGTTTGGGGATGCCTGGTCTTGACCATTGGCCAGCTGGAGCTGGAGTCCAGCAACATGTGGAGGGCCACAGATTCCCCACCCCTGAACTTTACATTCTGTAGGCCTGGAATTGTCACCATTTCATATAACTTGTGGAGGTTAATTTTTATATAATATTCATACCCTCCATCTCCTGGTAAAAAAAATCCAGGATCAGCAGCGGCGTGCCACCGGAAGTCACTTCTACGCATGTCTGGACATGCATAGAAGCAACTTCTGGTGCCGGCACTGCCCAATTTCTGGTGCCACTCTGCCCGATTTCCGGTGCCCAGACATGGGCAGAGTGGCACCCAAAATTGGTTCTGCACATGTCCAGACATGTGCAGAAGGAGCCTCCCTGGCAGGTAGGAAATCTGGAGGATGTACGGGATTTTTCTCTATTTGGGATAACAGCGGGAAACGGGTTTAAATACGGGGGTTTCCCGTGAAAAATGGGAGACTTGACAGCTATGGTAATATTGCAAAGCGTGTCCTGCCCACATTGTTTCCTTTTCACTATCCGTCTCTGAGTCCCTTTAAATGCCATCTCCAATTCCCAGAATTTAGGGGGGAGGGAGTAGTAATGGGTTGAACCTCCCAGTCTCCTCTGCAGAAGAAATTGACCGCTCAATCCTCGCAGTCCTGCAGCTTTGCACTGTCAAAGGTAACGTTCTGAGTCCGAAATGTGCTGTGCTTCGACCCCCTCACTCTTGGGGGCTCTAAACAGACCCTTGCCGGGGAGAGGGTAACAGCTTTACGCTCGGTCAGACAACTATGCCCCCAGAAAGCACGATCTGACTTTTTTCGGTGGTCCGCTGCGTTGGAGCGGTTTCCCCCCACCTTTGACGCACCGAGGTCCGCGGAGCTCGCAGACCTCCGACCGCTATGGCCAGCGCTCAATCCGGAAGCCAACCTTTCTATTTCTCTTCCCTTTTTTTCTTATTCATTTTTTTAAAAGCACACTTGTGTCTATAATGAACTGGAGTGGATGTGCTTACATCTAATTGCTTTTGCAAGTGAGTCTGATGCTGAAAGTATGCCCTCCTGGGGGAAGCAGTTTCTGAAGATCTGCTGCTTTGGTATGTCACTAAGGAGAGCTTGGGATGCGGTGAGCAATCTTCACAGCCTTTGCCAACAGGGGATGCATTAAACTGAAGTTTGGATGCTCAGCAGAGAGGGCTGTAGGAATTAAACAATTTGGATTCCTTCCCCCGTCTCCCGTAATTCTTAACTGTGTGCTGAGGCGGGCTAATGCAAAAGGAACTGAAGAGTGACTTGAAAAATTGAGCCATCATAGAGTTGCAGAGTGGGAAGCCATCTAGTCCCACCTCTGACTCATTGCAGGATCTGCAATGCAGGATGCACCTACAACATTCCTGGCAGATGGCCATCCAGCCTCCACGTTGCTGCCTAATATTGAGTGAGACTGTTGGTCTATTTAGCAATGTATTGTCTACAATGACTGGCAGTGACTCTCCAGGGTTCAGACAGGATTCTCTCCCAGTCCTACCTGGAGATGGTGGGGATTGAAACTGGGACCTTCTGCATGCAAGACTGATATTCTTCCACTGAACTATGACCCTTTTCTGAGAGCCCACCAAGGCAGACTGTTCACTTTTTCACTGTTCAGCTTGCCCTTAGGAAATGGCTCCTAATTTTAAGTAAAAATTCTGCTTCCTTGCACTTTCCTGCCCATTGGTTCTAGTCCTCCCTTCGTATTTGAAAAGCATCCAATACACCAGGAGTAGCGATCTTTGGGCTAGGGGGAGAAGAGGAGGAATGAGGCCCTCCAGTCCTCACCATCTGGCCCTCAGAACTCTCTGCAGGCTGCATCCCCTGCCCACAAACAACACCTCACACTGGCACTGCTTCACCCCCTCCCAAGTAGCTTTGCCTCGCTGGAATGGATCCTTGAAATCTGATAGCGCCTCTTGCTTACCTGTCCAGAGGACAGAGTGTGAGTGAATGTCTGTTGAAACTAGCTTCCTGTACAAAAATAAAACCTGCATTTGTTGCCCTGCTCACTTTTGCCTCTGGCTCTGCCCACCGCTGGCTTGTGACTCTCAGAACCTGTGCCCATTGGGACTGGTAGGGCAGAGGTCAGGGATGCCAAGGGAGGACACCGCCAGAGACAATGGCAGGCAGAAACAATTAATTATCACTTTGTCCACACCCTCCTCCCTGCTGAAGACTGAAAGGCTGAAAGGGCCCCTCCTCTGGACCTCTCTATTCAGCCCTTCAGGACTCTCCTTAGGTCATGTTCCCTATTCTCAGGCCACACCCACCATTGTCCCTGCTCTGATCCCTCCTTGAGTGCTTTTGCCTGGCGTGAGTGTGTCCTTGCACTGTGATATTGCCTCTTCCTTGCTTGGATGGGTGGAGAGGATGTGTGTAACCTCTGGATGAAATATAGCCTACTCTTCCAATGGAAGAGTCACATCCCTCTTTCCCTGACCACCACTGACCACAGCCTCTCACCAGGCTACAAACCTCACCAACCCTACTTCACATATTCCTTGCATGTTTTTGAACTCTGGTCATGCCTCTTGTCTGCCTGTAGGGGAGGGTAGGAAGGGATGCCTGTGTGTGCTTCTAAATTAGCCTATGGCCCTCGGTACGTCCCCCAGAAGGGAATGCAACCCTTGGGGCCCAAAAGGTTCCCATCTCTACAATGAAGAAACAGAATCAGGGGGTCTTCTTATTACTCCACCCTTTCGCCTCCACCTCTAGCCTTAACTTCTCCAGCCTCTTGCCTGGTTTCTGCTGCTGTCTGCTGCAAGCCTCTCTGGTTTACTTCCAGAGGTTAATGGGAGGAGAAGATTTAGGAAATGTGAGGGGTGTGGGATGTATTTGACTCTGAATGTGGAGGTGGTGGAGAGTTATACAACTGCAGTTAAGTGACAGAGAGAGACGGAAGGGGATAATATTGCTGGGGAGATTTTTGAAAGAGATTGCAGCGGAGGAAGAACACAACTCCTCTTCCCTCCTTCCCACTGCGCTTTCCCTCTGAGAATTAGATGAGGATTTGTGACTCGGCAAGCGGGGGAATCGATAGTTATTTGTGAAAAGCCGGCGCTAAAGTGGGACAAGTCGAGATTAGCTAGGTGATCTGCTTGGCGTCCATCACTATGGATTGCTTGTCCTTAGACAGGCGATGTTTATCTTTTTGTCCTTTCTCTTGAGTCTAGGCAAAGATCTGGAAGGCGAAACACAGAGTTAGTGGGGGATTTAAGCACTGTGACTGAGCACCATGCAAAAGAGAGAAAGGGAGGGAGAGAGGAGACGGGGAGAGAATGTGAACCAGGGGCTGTCTTGGGGAACTGCTAATCAGTCCTTGAATTCATCAAATACTCAAGAGTGTTTAAACTGATGTATGTCAACCAAGGTACATCCTCAGCACGCTATATCTTTTTTTGGGGGGGGGGTGTCAGCAGAACAGTGCATTTTGGGTAACGACTGTGTTTGTGTATTTTCCTCTCTACATCCTGCTTTCTCTCCCCCTCCCCTCCCCTGCACCAGCATGCTCAAGGTGGGAAACCAAATTGAAACACATAAAGCGATTACACGAAATCAATGCAAGATGAAACAAAGAGAAGACTCTTATGGCTGCATGGTGTAAGAACTGGTGATAAAACTGAGAACGGGGCGCTGCCCTTTCTACTGACAATTGGCGCTGACTTTGTCTGCTGTAAGGATGGGAAATGGAGGGCAGTTCTTGGGATGTTTCTTGAAATCAGCTGTCTGAGGGAAGAACTGTGTGGCAAGAACTGTCCCTGTCCTTTCTGGCCTGGGTGTTCTGGCCTGCCGTGTTCCTGGATCTGATCTGTGGGGATCAGGAGTGCTTCTGCAGAGGGCAAGACAGCCAGAATCACCACTGATGTCAGCAAAGGAGGAAGACAAGCTCCATCAGGTCCTCTCCCCTGTGATGGGTCTAACTGCCTTCCAGACTCAGACCGTTGCCCTGCCCTGCTGGCCTGGACACTGTTGCACGCTCTGTTCCTGGATCTGATTTGATGTGGGAGAGAGCACTTCTAATGTGGAGCCACCCTTTATAATGGCAAAGGCAGCCAGAACCAGCATACAGCATATTTGCTGTAACTTGAAGAACAGTCACTTTTTTGTCATGTGTCCTGACTTTTTAGATTGTGAGCCTGAGCTGCTTCTGTAATCTGCTCTGAGAGTTTTTTGGGCTAACGCGTGGTGTAAAAATGTTGCAGATAGATGAAAGATAGATAGATAGAAATTACCCAAAGTAGTTATTGATGCTCAGCCCAGCTGAAAACTTTCATCAGGGTGGGATTTTACCATCAAATGTGAGTTGGTCAGGTTTTTTTGTTTTTGTTTTTAAAAACATTTTTATGTTAAAAACGAAAGGGATGGGGAAGCCAAAGCAATACCTTCAACCTTTCCCACCTCTGATAAAGAAGGCAAAAGTCCTCACCCACCATGTACCATATTTAAAGGTAAGACACCTATTTCCAAAAAAGTAGGATTTCATGCCTTCCCAAACATCATCATCATCATCATCATCATCATCCAAATATCAGGCCAGCCTCATACAGCAGAAATGAACAACATCTGCGAGTCACCAGGTTAAGGTAGGCTGTTGTAAACTCTGGACTTTAAGTTGATAATGTTCATTACTTTACTTACTTCAGAAACTGGCCAGATGGTCCTATTGCATTTGGGGTCCCTCCTACTTATTCTTCTGGGCGGGGTCCTGTACTCAGGAACATAAGAAGCTGCCTTATTGTGAGTCAGACAATTGGTCCATATGGCTCTGTATTGTCTTCACTGACTGGCAGTCACTACCCAGCATTTTCAGCAGGGTTCTCTCCCAGCCTTAGCCAGAGATGCTTGGAATTGAACCTGGGACCTTTTGCATGCAAAGCAGGTGCTCTACCACTGAGCCATGGTTTTCCCCTTAAAGGGAGCTGCCTTATACCGAGTTAGACCCTTGGTCCATCACACTGTCTATACACAACGTATTACCCACAGGGACAGCTTGTGACTCTCCAACTTTCAAACACTGCGTCTTTCCCAGAGATGCTACCTGGAGATGCTGTGGACCTTCCACTTTGCAAAGCAAGAACTCCATTGTTGAGCAATAGCCTCTCTGCTCCACATTCCTGCCATGTGTACTTTGAAGAGATCATGGGAACCAAGCAGTAGTGTGGCCCAGGGAACTCCTTATTGCTCACTATTGATTGCCAGTCTGTACAAATGAGCAGCAAGTAACTGCGGTTCCTCTAGAAATGAATGAAATTCACTGGGGGGGGCAGGAACCATGAGTTCTAAAAGCAAAACTGACGTACATTAAGAAAAACAAAACATAAAACAAAGTTTTGATAGTGGAGGCTAACCAGCTGTCATAATGAATTCCATCACTTATTTATCTATTTATCCAACAGGGGCGTTTTCTGGACATCTTACAAACAATAATATATTAATATGCAATGATAACCATAGAACAAAAATCAATAAATAAACAAAGCCAGCATACAAATTTCAGTGTGCAGAAAATCATCTCAGAGGAATACACACCATGACTACAAATAAACAGGCAATCTAAAATTAAGTGGATTGAAAAGTCCACAATTTAAAATCTCAAGAGAACTATCTTAAAAATGAACTCTTAACAAGCCCCCACCTCTATCAGTGGAATATTACCAATCCCCCTTGTAGCAAAGACCAAATCCAGGGGATATGAGACCATTTGTGTCAGTCAGTAATGTACCGTGTTTCTCCTAAAATAAGACACCGTCTTATATTTATTTTTTCCTCCAAAAAACACACCACAGCTTATATTCAGGGGATGTCTTATTTTTTTTATTAAGTATGGTACCCGCTGCAGCTCTTGCTGGGTCTGGCTGGGTTGTGGCTTGGCTCGGTGCTTGCTGCCGCCCTTGCCAGCTACCACTCAGTCAGGGCTCAGCGCGCTGCGGCTCTTACTGGGTCAGGGCTTAGCGCGGTGCGCGATGCGGCCCTTGCCGGCTCCCGCTCAGTCGGGGCGCGGCGCGGCGCACACTGTGGCTCTCGCCGGGTCCCGCTGGGTCGGGGCTTGGCGCAGCACGTGCTGCAGCTTTTGCCGGCTCCTTATGGAAGCGCCATCTAGACCTGCTCCCACCACTACCCCAGTACGGCTTGTTTTTTGGGTATATCTTATATTTTGTTGCCTCAAGAAAATCGCCCCATGGCTTATTTTATAGGCACGTCTTATTTTATGAGAAACACGGTATTGAAGAGAGCTGCATTCTTGTCATGGAGACCATGAAGTCTCAGACTGGCTTGTCTGGGGCAGCTTGTCTGGATGCTGAAGTCCCCTGACACCACCATGAAAGGGTTCTCCTCCACCACATCCAGGACTTCATCTAGCACCATTATGTCCCTCTGACTCAACACCACAAGGAATCCCTCAAACATTGCAGATCAGTCTCCTGGTGAGGCAGATGGAATTTTTATGGATGATGGTGTCCCCCACCCCTGCTTCTCTGACCTGGAATGGTGATGCACTAAGAACCCAGGTGGACATAGCTGGTTGAGCATAAGGCAGCCAAGCTCATCCAAATCTTAGAATCATAGAATCATAGAATCATAGAATCATAGAGTTGGAAGAGACCACAAGGGCCATCCAGTCCAACCCCCTGCCAAGCAGGAAACACCATCAAAGCATTCCTGACAGATGGCTGTCAAGCCTCTGCTTAAAGACCTCCAAAGAAGGAGACTCCACCACACTCCTTGGCAGCAAATTCCACTGCCAAACAGCTCTTACTGTCAGGAAGTTCTTCCTAATGTTTAGGTGGAATTTTCTTTCTTGTAGTTTGAATCCGTTGCTCCGTGTCCGCTTCTCTGGAGCAGCAGAAAACAACCTTTCTCCCTCCTTTATATGACATCCTTTTATATATTTGAACATGGTTATCATATCACCCCTTAACCTTCTCTTCTCCAGGCTAAACATACCCAGCTCCCTAAGCCGTTCCTCATAAGGCATCGTTTCCAGGCCTTTGACCATTTTGGTTGCCCTCTTCTGGACACGTTCCAGCTTATCAGTATCCTTCTTGAACTGTGGTGCCCAGAACTGGACACAATACTCCAGGTGAGGTCTGCCCAGAGCAGAATACAGTGGTACTATTACTTCCCTTGATCTAGATGCTATACTCCTATTGATGCAGCCCAGAATTGCATTGGCTTTTTTAGCTGCTGCATCACACTGCTGACTCATGTCAAGTTTGTGGTCAACCAAAACTCCTAGATCCTTTTCACATGTACTGCTCTCAAGCCAGGTGTCTCCCATCCTGTATTTGTGCCTTTCATTTTTTTTGCCCAAGTGTAGTACTTTACATTTCTCCTTGTTAAAATTCATCTTGTTTGCTTTGGCCCAGTTGTCTAATCTGTTAAGGTCATTCTGAAGTGTGATCCTGTCCTCTGGGGTGTTAGCCACCCCTCCCAACTTGGTGTCATCTGCAAACTTGCTCAGGATTCCCTCAAGCCCATCATCCAAGTCATTGATAAAGATGTTGAACAAGACTGGGCCCAAGACAGAACCCTGTGGCACCCCACTAGTCACTACTCTCCAGGATGAGGAGGAGCCATTGATGAGCACCCTTTGGGTTCGGTCAGTAATCCAGCTACAAATCCACTGAATGGTAGCATTGTCTAGCCCACATTTTACCAGCTTCTTTACAAGAATATCATGGGGCACCTTGTCAAAGGCCTTGCAATCAAATCTTGGCTACCCACACCAATCAAATCATGGTTGAAATAAGTTTTATGTTGTGAAGACCTGGCACTTAGCAACAACAGCACCAGGCACCCTCCCTTCTGTATACTTCCACTCTCACCCATGAACCCACCTACCGTCACAGGAATTGCAGCCCCACACCCTTCCTCCTCCTGCCCCCAACCCAGATGCAAAATTTCCCTACCCCTCGTCTAATCACAATAATAGATCACAGAGAATAAAATGGAAGATACAATCAAGCTAGCTCTCATCTGGGGCATCGATAAACACTTTCCTCCTTCTCTCCCCCAGGAAGATTCTCTTCCATCAACACCCCCACAACATTCTCTCAGGATGAGCAGGTCAGGTGACTTTGCCACCTGATATCCAACAACAACCGCCACCACCACCACAACAACAAACCCCCAAAGGAGTTGTGCCCTCAGGTCAAAGCCAAAAGGTTGGCCCACCACTGCTCCAAAACAGCACAGTGTTATCCAGCCACCAAAGAACACTAAATGAACCCAGTTGCTACAGGCTTGCCTCTAGAGTGGCTGCTGTTTTGTGGTCCGAATTTCGCTGCAGGTGGAAGGTCAAAGCCTCAGTAAGTGAGCCAGCAGTAATGGTTTTGCAGCCTTTGCTGACCCTCCCCCCACATTGGATCTCTCTACCCCAGGAATGTGTCGCCTGCCCCAATGCTTATGTCTCGATTCTGTAATCTGTTCTGAGAGTTTTTTGGGCTAACACGTGGTGTAAAAATGTTGTAGATAGATGATAGATAGATAGATAGATAGATAGATGATAGATAGATAGATAGATAGATAGATAGATAGATAGATAGATGATTGATAGATAGAAATTACCCAAAGTAGTTATTGATGCTCAGCCCAGCTGAAAACTTTCATCAGAGTGGGATTTTACCATCAAATATGAGTTGGTCAGGGTTTTTTGTTTTTGTTTTTAAAAACATTTTTATGTTAAAAAGGAAAGGGATGGGGAAACCAAAGCAATACCTTCAACCTTTCCCACCTCTGATAAAGAATAGCCCTGCTGCAACCCTGAATACAGTGGTACCTCTACTTACGAATTTAATGCGTTCCGAACGCACATTTGTAAGTAGAAAAAATTTGTAAGTCGAATCCCATAGGAATGCATTGAGAGAAAAAATTCATAAGTCAAAGCAACCCTATCTAAAAATTCGTAAGTAGAAAAAATCCTATCCAAACTGCATCCAAGATGGCGGACGGAGCTCCATTCGTAAGTGGAAACATTCGTAAGTAGAGGTACCACTGTATAATAAATCTCCATGCATGAAATCCAGTTGTGATGAGGCCACTACTCAGAAATGTATCTTAAGAGCATTTCAGTTAGGAAATACTTTACGTTGCCAGCTCCGACACATCTTGTACGATACTCTATTGCTCGGAAGAGGATAAGTAAATTAGTTCTGGATGGTACGGTTTGCAGTGTCTCCTTATGTACAGACTTGTCAAAGAAGCTCATATTTTCTGGATCATATATGAGCATAGCTGCCAAGTTTTCGCTTTTCTCGCGAGGAAGCCTATTCAGCATAAGGGAAAATCCCTGTAAAAAAGGGATAACTTGGCAGCTATGTATATGAGACTAAGAAAACTGGGCTGGCAGCAAAGGGTTATATCCAGTGTTAGCATTATACAGAGTAGACCCATTGACCTTTTCCCCCAACTCGTGGGCTGAAGATCCCTCCTTGTATTATTTGTTCCATGATCACTGCTTTCCTTTTGAGTGAAGACAGAGGTGTTGAGCAGTTCCACCTTCTCTCTATCACCCCATAGCTTTTCTCCATCTTTTCAGAAAACCTTCTACTTATTTGTTCTTCCCTTGGCTTCAAACACAGCAAAAGAGAAACCAATTTTTTTTTACACCTCACATCTTTACTGTAAGTATAGAGCAGGGGTTGCCAGTGGGCACATTTGGAATTTTGAGAAAGTGCTATGGGCGCCAGTCGTAAAATGGCTGCCACATCTAAAAGAGCACAAAATGGTGCCGGCGTGCCCATCTCCAATAAGCCACCCACAATGGGGAACGAGGAAGCAGTTACATCAGCCACCTCTATGCTCACTCACTGAGAAAAGCTCTTTGCATCTCTCCTCTATTCAGAATGGAAAAAGAGGACTGCTGTCCAATCCTGGCATCCAATGAGATGTGAGCATGTTAAAGTGTGTGTGTGTGTTCATTGTAGAAGAGACTGAGCCAGTGTGAACATGAACTCAGTAGGAAGAGTGAACAATCTCCTGTGCATTTGTAGGATATTTACTGATATCTTTTTGGGGTGCCATAGATCATGGGTTGGCAAACTAAGGCCCACGGGCTGGATCAGACCCAATGGCCTTCTAGATCTGGCCCGCGGATGGTCCGGGAATCACCATGTGGACCACCAGCATGTGGATCGCCTCCCTCTCCCTCACACGGTGGCACTTTTCTCCTCAGAGACGGAGCAATCTTGTCCCACACCGGGTGCTGTCGAGGGTGGGAATCAGCTCACCCGACTGCCCGCCTCAGCAGGGCGGCGCTGTGAAGGGGGTGTTTGATGCAGGCTGCCAGCTACTGCTGCGCTTTCCTCCTGCTCCTCCTCCCTCACCCTCAGTCTGCCCTTCCTTCCTTCTCCGCGCCCCTTTTTCCGAGCTGCTTCCTCATGCGCTTTCTTCACTGCCGCCTGCCTGCCTGCCTGCCTCCTTCATTCCTCCCATGGTGTTCAGGCAGGTTGTTGTGGTGGCCGCAGCCGCCAGCCACTTGTGGGTTCGCGGGCGGCTCTGTCTTTTTCTCAGTGGTGCCTCTCGGGAAGCAGCAGCAGCAGGCGGTTAAAAGCTCTGGCATTGCTCCCGTTCCCCTACCTCCATCCCCAGCTCCTCCGCTGGGGCTGCTGCTTCTGTCTTCACCGGCCAATGCAGCCTCCTGCCCCGCCATGCCACCTGGCTGGCTGGAGAAGCCCAACTGTGGCTATTGGCAGGCCCGTCCTAGCCATAGAGGCTAGTGGCGCAGAGAACCACAGTGCTGGGCGCTGGAGGGCGCTGGAAGGGCGCCAAGTGAGCGCAGGGTTCCGGCGATCTGGCCAGGACTGCGCTCCTTCTCCGAGGACTCCGCGCTGCGCCTCCTTCTCATTTCCCCAGTGCTGGGTTCCGCTCAGTTGAGCTTCGCCACCAGCGCGCGCACAGCGCCCAAGCAGCTCTTGCTGGTCCCGCGGTGTGCGCGCTGGTGGCGAAGCTTGACTGAGCGGAACCCAGTGCTGGGGAAATGAGAAGGAGGCGCAGCATGGAGTCCTCGGAGGTGGCCTCCCGCTGCTGCCACGGTCTGCTTGGCACTCCCGGGCCCTTGGAGAGGCGCTGGAGGGGGGCGCTGGAGGGACCTAGCGCCAGGGCGCTGGGTGGGCTTAAGACGGCCCTGGCTATTGGGACGACAACTGGGACAGGAAAAGCAAAGCATCTTCAGGCCTCTTTGCGGGTGGGCGAAAAACGTTCATTTCCCCCCTCCAAAATATAGTCCGCCCCCCAAGCTCTGAGGGACAGTGGACCAGCCCCCCGCCACTGACCCCTCCCATAGTTTTCTGACCCCTCCCATAGATGGTACTAGTGAGCCTTCTGGTGCACCATAATTTAGCAGGTGAAGCTTTTTCCTGACATGGAGATGTGAGAGTAGATACCAGCTTGTGATGGGGGTGGGGTGGGGGGAAGAAGCATATGTACTGATCCAAATAAAAATATCTCAAAAACGCATCAGATTGTAGCGCCATATGGGAAATGTCAGGCATTCTTTAGCTGACATTGGAACTATGAATAGAAACATCTTATACCCTCTAATTGTAGGTCCCTGTTTGATGGGGATTGAAAGAAGAGGGAGGGGGCTTTGTAAACTATACATTAATGGCTTGGATATTTCTAAATGGAACTGGAAGCCCCTCCATTATCATCTGCTGTAAAAGGACTGTATTTCAGAAGGGGTTTGGGAGGAGGAAGCTTAGCAGAAAAAGTAATTTCAATGCCTCGGCTGCTTTTTTGATTACAATTCAGGATTACTGTTTTAATCACTGCTTATCAAGTAATACCGCAAACCTCAGAGCATGACCATCTTTCTTGGGGGAAGCCAGATTTAAAAGCCAATTTTCTGCAATCCTTCCACTTTTCTCTCCTCCTTCTGCCTACCTCCACCGTATTTATCTTAACAAATACGAAGGGATAAAAATCAGTGATATTGGCAGAAGCTTCAAAGCTAGGCCTCAAATGCTGTCTTTCCCAAGATTGATTCTAGTTTATTGGGTCCTCCCTCAAAGAGGGCACGTTTTGCGGTGAGAAACTGACACCCTGTGTTGTGGGTGGGTAAGATTGGTCAGCCACAACACCTGATTGGTAGGTCCCTCGATGTTGGGTTCAATCTGGCCAATGGGGCGCAGTCCAAGTGGATCGAGGGACCTATATATGCCCATGCACGTGACCCAGAGCTTCCTCTTTCGGTGCGTGCATTCGGAACAGCAACAGCATGTCCTCTGTGCAACTGGGAGAGAGAGTGATTTACCTTCGACAGATCGTCCTGGTGATCTTTTTCTTTTCTTCCCCTTGATCCCTTGAGCGTTCCCGGTCCATGGAGCTTGTTGCTGCCTATTAATTGTTGGCTTTCGCACAGCAGCTTTTCCTTATGGTCCCGGCTGTGGCTGCAGCCTTGGGGGCTTGGAAAAATTGTTGGGCAGCTGATCGCTTAAGGCTTCGCTGAGAGTTCCCTCTCCGAGCGAGTTGCTTTTGCCATTTTTCTGCTTAAGGGGCTGGTGGGGAATTTCCCAGGGCCGGTAACCCCCTTCTCCCCAGTTTTAACGCGATCACCGTTTTACCTTCTTTCAAGGGGGAGGTCATCACCCAGCTAATTTGGTGGAAGCGCCATCTTGTTTTGGCGGGAGTGCCATTTTGATTGCGGGGTGCCCTCTTTTAATCCCGTTTGTATTTCTGTAATTCCCCTTGTTTTATTGAAAAGGTTTCGGGATGCCTATTAAGAGAAATCCCAGTCCTGCTCTTCTTCCAAAAGGGTTACTAGAAGTGTCAGGGTTGAGACAGATGAGGAGGAGTGGTGGCTAGCTCCCCCTGACAAGCCCCCATAGAGGCAAGCCCCCACAGAGGAATCTGAGGAATTGACACCTGGGGAAGACTGGTGGCAGCACTCAGAAGAAGAGCAGTCTGACAGAGAGGAGGGAGGATCAGAACTGCAGCAACAAGTCGATCCAGAACCAGGCCCCAGTCAGGCAGGTTATCAGATGGCCCCTTCCCCCCCTCCCTTCTCTGCAAAGGAACGCAGAGCTGAAAAACACTCCTCAGCGTCTGCAACATCGTACTGAAGTGCCTAGTTGCCTTGCTCATCTTGTCCTTGGTTCCTGTTATCTTGATCTGGCTTACTGACCCCGGCTTTTGGACTTCTGGCTTGAACTGACTTTGGCTACTCTTGACTCCACGTAAGACTTCTGGCTTCCCTGACCCCGGCTTTTGGACTTCTGGCTTTAACTGACCTTGGCTACTCTTGACTCCCACGTACTGTCTGACTGCAACTGGCTCTGACCGGACTGCTGACCTTGGCTTATCCAACCCTGTCTGCTGCTCTTCAGTGTGCCTACTTGCTGGCACCCTAACAAGAAGCCCATCTCAGTCATTGTGTTCAGCGCCTCCTTCCCCAGCATACGCTGGATCGTTTGGGTGCAATTATGGCCAATATTGGATCAGATCCTGCAGCCGTGTCAAGGTTTAATACTGAACTGGAGTCTTTGGCTCAGCAGTTTGGAAGGCAGCCTGTGTCTCAGCCTGGCCCTTCCACATCTTCTACTCTTTCTGCGGCCCATGGTCCATCGGATGTGAGCGAAGGGAGTGAGGCTTTTGATTCTTCTGGTGCCTTGTTCTCCCAATTCCAACCTTCCAGGATCCCAGTCCCAGCTAGTCCTTGGGATCATCCTAGGCGTATGGGTGCTATGAAGCAGCGGGACTTCCAGTCCTAAAGTTGTGCCCTAAATTCTGCCAAAAACCAAACCAAAATTTGAGTCATGTGTGAATTTATTTAGGGGGGATGTTTCTGGGTCTGAACATGCAAAGCATTGGCTAACCACAAGATCTCTCCTCCTGGAAGCATAAGAAGTGATTGTCCTTGACATATTGCCTAACAGACCTACCTGTAACTAGACCTCAATCAGTTAATTCAGGTAGCTGTAGATCAGCTTCCCCCAAACTGGAAGTTTGCCCAGAAGCGAAGGAGCCCCTCTGGCTGAAAGAGGCTCTACACACCTGGTTTTGGCATTGCAAGGCAGCCAGCCATATTCTGACCTAGGGAATTGCAAACTTCTGTGCCACTGCTAAATCTGTATATTGAACTTTAAGAGAAACATATTTCTTTTCAACAGGGCAACTTTTGTTCAAGGGCAATTGTACACACAGTTTAATTTGCCAATGGACATAACTGGAAATGCGCGTCACTGCTGCTTGATTGACCATGTTTAGTTCAAGGCAACTATTAGTGTGAAAGACTGCCAGAGCCAGAACATTTATAGACAATTTACTGCTTTTTTTATCCTGAAAGGTGCTTAGAGGGAGGTGATGGTCTGGGCTAATGAACTGATAAACAACCAAAAAGCTGAGCTGGGAAAGCATCATAGGTTTTAATAGCTGGGTAAAGTTATGGCAAATGTGCAAGTGTTGTATGAAGAAGGGCTTTCTTTTGTCTGCCCTGAATCTTCCTACACTCAGCCTCATTGGATGACCCTGATTTCTAATGCTATGAGAGAGGGAGAATAAACTTTTCTCTATTCACTTTCTCCACATCACACATAATTTTATATACTAATATCACAACACCGCTTGCTCACTTTTCTTCTAAACTAAAAGGTCCCAAATGTTGTAACCTTTCCTCACAGAGGAGTATATTGTATCCCAGTGTTGGCCAAACTTGGGCCTCCAGCTGTTTTGGGACTACAATTCCCATCATCCCTGACCCACTGGTCCTGTTAGCTAGGGATGATGGGAGTTGTAGTCCAAAAACAGCTGGAGGGCCAGGTTTGGCCAACACTGCTGTATCCTATCAAAAACTGGAGGCCACCAGGATGCAGGAGGCTGTCCCACAGTGGCAGAGTGCATGCTTCATGTGCAAAATGCCCTGGTTTCAATCCCTGATATCTGCAGTTGGAACAGGGAAAGAAGACTTCTGTCCAAAACTCTGGAAAGCAGCAGTTAATCATGCAGACTAGGTTAGCCTACATGGTGCCCTCCAGGTGTTGCTGGATTTCAACTCATACCACCAGGGCCGGTGCATCCATTAAGGCGAACTAGGCAGTTGCCTAGGGCACCAAAATGGAGGGGGCACTGGTGTGTCTCCCCGCTCGCAAACGCTCTCTCTGCCACCGCCGCTTTCGCTCCTGCTGCTGCAGAGGCGCTTCCCTGCAATGCCCTGCAGGGGGCGCAGGACCACGCCACACGACGGAGCCAGAAATGGGGGGGGGGGTGCGCTCAAACCAATCAATTGAAGCAGGTGGGGAGGCGGAGGAACCTGAGCGCGTGCACGCCCAGTTGTTAGGCAGACAGGTTTTAAAAAAGAAAAGGAAAACAGAGTGTGCGGCCTTCGGGGCGGGGCGGGGGAGGACACGTTCCATACTCCAGGCTCCTCCCCTCATGCGCCTTCTTGGCCAATCGCTGAGCGGAAGGCGGGGGCGCCAGAAGGTGATCTCGCCTAGGGCGCAAAAAACCCTAGCACCGGCCCTGCATGCCTCCCCAGCCAGTACATCTAGGGGTTGGGGATGATGGAAATTGGAGTCCGGCAAGGCCTCCTCACTGGATACCTCTGATGTAGACAATGCTAAGCTAGCTGGATAACAGTCTTGCTTGGCATAAGGTCATTTAGTAATCAAAGATGTACTGCCTCTTAACATGGAAAATCCATTCCTGCCCATGGAAATTTATCATCGTTATCATTACCGATTTATCCATCACCTTCTAAACTCAAGGCAATTTACACGTAAGATAAAAACAGATAAAAACACAAAAATATCAAACACATTTAAAACGAAACTAAAACTTCAATAAGTAGATGCTTATGGAAAAGAACCATTTATCCAGCTGGTAAACCCTATTGGAACAAAAAAATGTATTCCGTTGTTTCTGGTAAGTGCAGGTATTGGACACCTGTCATATATCAGCAGGAATGCACAGAACAGGAGCAGCAGTTACAGTACAGATCTTCCTCTGAGTTACTGCAGAACAGGCTTCTGAGATCTTTGAAACTTGCAGGAGAAACTCTCCAATAGACCACAGACATAATGTCCACACAAGTGTCTGATGCTCCCCACCCCCCAAAAAAGTTGTCTGTGCTTGCTACCAACCTTTGCTAGTGCCATCCTTTGTCACCCTTTGTCCAGAAGGATGATAATGTATTTTGCCTCTGATTGCCTGCCACAAATTACCTACCAATCCATTTTATTGGATGACCACAAGATTTAGCATTTTGAAAGAGCCACGCACACCCTGTGAATCTCTCCCTCCCTCCCTCCCAATTCATAATTTAGAACCATTTCCTCTGCCACTTCCCTGGCACCTGTCCACCCACACAATCAATCTTACTCATGTTCTACCTATCTCAAGCAAAGGCAGCAGCAGGCTTTATAAATAAGGGTCTGGTGACTTCTGTTTCAGTGTATCTGAAGAAATGTGCATGCACACGAAAGCTCATACCAATGACAAACTTAGTTGGTCTCTAAGGTGATACTGGAATGATTTTTTCTATTTTATTTTTATTTTATGAATGAAGTCAGATAGATCAATGCCAGTTGGCCAAGACCCCCTGATCAAACAAAGAAATGTGCACAGGTGATCAGGGGGTGTGGGGAGAGAAAATATGCACAACAAGATATTTCTTTTTTATGATAGTTGGGAAGTTACATTGAAAACAACAGGAGTCAAAAGCATCAAGACTTGCATTAAAAAATGAAGGCGGTAGTACTAATCATGCTCTGTTATCATGTTGCTCGCGTCCTCTCCTTCACTTCCATTCTGCTTAAAAGAAAAAGAAAAAAAGAAGACTGTAGGGTGGCAATACTTGTGACTCTATGACATGTCTATTTTGGGCCTATGAGCTAGTGCAGGCACCCCCAAACTGCGGCCCTCCAGATGTTTTGGCCTACAACTCCCATGATCCCTAGCTAACAGAACCAGTGGTCAGGGATGATGGGAATTGTAGTCCAAAACATCTGGAGGGCCGAAGTTTGGGGATGCATGAGCTAGTGCTTTACTATTCCACTCTTTACTGCTCTGCTTCATAGCGACATCTAGGGGCAGGTTATAGTATTGTAAGCAATACAGCAGCTGCTTACAGACACAATCCAAACAGGAATGTAGGGGCCGGGGACAGTGCCGTTGTGGAGAGGAGGCTGTTTGAAACGCAAGTCACACACAGCATTTGCGTAAATTCACTCTCAGCTTCAGAGCCTAGCAGCTTATGATCATCCCTTATTTCTTCAATCTGAAAGCTGTTACGAAATAAAATGGAAGGAATCTATCTGGAAGCAGGACATGGGTACAGAAGGCTGCTTAGTATGCAGAGCTTTTGGTACATTATCAACGTTGTCTTTCTCCTTGGAACCAAATTATTTCTCTGAGAGTTTTATAGCAAACACAGCTTTCGATTTACAGCATGGATTGTCAGTACATATAATTTCAGAAGGGATGGAAAGCCAGGCTGTTAAAGGCTCTGGTTTTCTGAGTTGTTGCTTCCCCCCCCCCTTTGCTGGTAGGAGGAAAGGGGATTAGGACAGGGTGGGGAAGTTTTTTCAACCCGAGAGCAACATTTTCACCTGGGCAACTTTCTGGGGCAGTGGTGGGCGGTGCCAGAGGCAAAAGGAGCAGAGCAACAAATGTGCATTTCCAGTTTTGCACAGCACACTCACACACCCCTCTCTATCCTCCATCCAGACAAAAGCAGAGGGGTTACCAGAGTTCAAGTGCACATTCCAGCCAGGCAAAAAAAAAAAAACTTGTGGGGCTAAGCATCCAAACCAGCTGCTCCACCACTGATCTATGGGCCTTCCCCACTAAATATTGAGGGATGTAAGAATATGCCTTCTATTAAATCAGATTGTTGGTGTCATGGACCAGGAGTCAACTTTGCCTGCTGAACAGCAGCCTGAAGGGGAAGAAGGCGGAGTGCCTCCACTTGCAGCTGATCAGCCTTCAAGGACATGGAGGAGAAGGCACTGATGAGGTCTAACTGGCTTCAGCCTTCTTCAACAGAGCTCTCAGCAGCAGTCAGATGCTGGAAACAGCACCTGTGGTTCCTGGTCCTACCGTGTTGCTTCCTGCTCTTTGTCTGGACCCTTGGCTTTGTGATCATCAGATCTCCTGACTGTTGGACAGTCTGACTATGTGGATTGCTATTTGCCCAGCCCTCAGAAGGGTCTTGACTTCATATGTTGACTCTGCCAAGTGTATCTCAGAGACACTTCTGTTTGTTTGGCCTCACACACCACCAAGCTATGCACTCTGTTGTTTGGCAATGGAACTTACCCAGCTGGTCTCTCTATCTCAGTGTTGTCTTCACTGAAAGCCATTGGCTCTCCAGGAATTCAATAGAGGTGTTTTCCCCAAGTCAGTCGAGAGATGCTGAGGCTTTGACCTGGGACCATTTGTATGCAAAGTGTGTACTGTACCTTTGTGTGTATGTGTGTGTACGTGCAAACACATTCTGCTTGTTCCAAAACCCTATGATTTGAAGAACAACCTCTTCTTCAAATCCAACAGAGGATTCAGTAATGTAAAGGGTCCTCAGCTCAGGTTGATTTTTCTGCTGACTGTACAAAACATCTGAAGTATTTGTACTAGGAGACAAAGAAGGCTACACAGTTGGGGGAATTGTTTCATTCCATAACAGTGGTTGAATTCCTCAACAAATGCACTTGACATTCAGATGAGTTGGAACTAGGGAGTTATGCCCCCCCCTTTTCCTGTTGTTAAATTCCTGCTGTGTAAAGTGTTTCCTATTCAAATTGCTGCTTGTTTAGGACAATTCAGCTACAGAGTAAGCTGCCTAATTGGAACCCACGGGACTCTTTATACCCTGTTCGATTTAATCCACTTATGGAAAACTAATGAAATTCCTTTTTTCCCCTTCTCCCACCTCTCCACTCTCTCCCCCCCCCCCCCGCACCTATTACTTGTCATTTTCAGAGCCTTTGTTCTTTCGTTCATATGCTCAAGCCAGCTGCCAATTGATGATTTGGGACTGGTGTCTGCAAGTCGGTTGTGATTAGCAATGGGGGAGGAATTCAATTCCATTTGCATTTAGAGGTGAATTTACCAAAACCAGCACGAGAACAAAAAATACAACCATCCTTCAGATTTTGCATGTCTCCAGATTTTGCAATGTAGTTCTTCATCTAAGTAATGTGTACAAAACTGCATGTACTGGGGGTTAAATGTGCACCAGAGTGCATAAACTAGTGGAAATGACATCCATAAATGCATTATTTAGGGGAAATTGCTTTATAGAAATGTGTAGATTGGGCCAGGCTGCATACAAAGTATGCATATTAGGAGAAATTTGCACTTAAATTTCAAACAGATGTAAAAATATGGAGAACTGAAGATTGGAAAAATGAGAAACAGAAATTGGCATATTTGCCCAACCCTAGTTAACTTGATCCAGAATGTCTACTGCTGTAAATAGCCAACTCACACAAGGTCACCAATCTTCTTCTTCCAACAGAAACCTCATAAATTTTCCCCCTCCATGGCAAAAGAAAAGGGACAAGCAATACAAGAATTGGTTGCTTTCACATTATACTCTTAACTTGAGTAGGCTACTCATGTTTGCCATTTTGTGTTTGTGGTGGCGGGGACATTGTATCATTAGAACCAGCTCACTTCCTTTTTTTGGGAGTGATCAAGGTCTTCCAGCTCTTATTACTAATGCCGGCTCTAGTTTGTGAGGCCCTTAGGAAAGCTGTCCTAAGTAGACCCTCTCCTCTTCACTGAGGTCCCTACGGCCCTTTCAATCGTCCTTTCACACTGGGCCCAATCCACACAGCTTCCAAGGGCAAGTCCAAGAGGGCATGTTGGAACAGGGAGAGAAAGTGCCTGGAAATGGCACTGAGAAACTGACTTGGTTCATTTTCTGGATTCAGTTTTAAGAATGGCATCAATAGCACCACAGCTTCCTCCAAGAATGACTTACATTATATACCCTTGCCCATTGGCATTTGAAACATGCCTGTTCATCCAAGCTTTCCATGAGGGGTGTCCCAGCTATGATGACATACAAATATGATCTGTTCATTCATGATATGTTCTGTGTTGTTTTATGAATGAGCACTCACACTTTACATTGTGGGTGCCCTTTGCGGGATTGCGTGTGGTGCTACAGTTCCCAGGGAGCTTACTGGCAAACAGGGGTTGGATTGCCTCCCCGTGTAAATTTTGGGAGGTTCATGCCCAGCCTCATTAATCAGGTTTCTTGCTTGGAGGTGAGCCCAGACCCATTTATAAATAGGGGGTGGAGCCGACAATAGCCAGGTAGTCGGCTCTGGCGATTCACCCTCCCTACCCTCCCTTTGTTTCATGTTTCTTGTTTGCAGGTTAACTTTTTCTTCCTGTTTAGCGGGTGCTGCTATGGTCTTTGACTGGTTGCTGTTGAAGGACTAGGAAGAAATTTTCCTGCATTGGCAGGTTTTGTCTTCCCCATAGAAATTCATCACAACTTTGGCGGTTATGGCCTTGGGTGGAATCCTTTAGTCTTTTCTTCCTTATATGGTGTGTGTGTGTGTGTGAAGTGGTGATTCACCCCTCTGTGGCTTCAATTCCAGGGTCCCCCTCTTAAAGGGGTTATATATATGGGTGTCACTGGCCATACACTGAAAGGTCGTCAGTGAACTACCCTGTGTACAAGGATATGGGCTTGGCTGCTGGCTACACTTACCCCCATATATACTCATAGAATCATAGGATCATAGAATTGGAAGAGACCACAAGGGCCATCCAGTCCAACCCCCTGCCAAGCAGGAAACTCGAGTATAAGCCGACCCAAATATAAGCTGAGGCACCTAATTTAACCACAAAAAACTGGGCAAACTTATTGACTCTAGTACAGTGGTATCTTGGTTTAAGTACACAATTGGTTCCGAAAGTCTGTACTTAACCTGAAGCGAACTTTCCCATTGAAAGTAATGGAAAGTGGATTAATCCGTTCCAGACAGGTCTGCGGAGTACTCAACCTGAAGCGTACTTAACCTGAAGTGAACTTTCCCATTGAAAGTAATGGAAAATGGATTAATCTGTTCCAGACGGGTCCGCGGAGTACTTAAACTGAAAGTACTCAAACCGAAGCGTACTTAAACTGAGGTATGACTGTATAAGCCTAGTGTGGGAAATGCCGACAGCGGCAAAGGCCGAGGAGGAGGAAGGAGCAGCCTTGAATGGATTGCTGTCGAAAATCCTGATTTTAGTACATTAAAATTAAAAGGTGACACCCCACCCCACCCTAGGGGAGAATGAGTTACTTTTGCTGCAAGGCGAGTTTTGCCAGTCCATTACTTTGTGTTTTTTTCTTTCGTTCCCGTCTCCCTGTCACTTTTCCTTGTAACATTCATGTGGAACATAAATGTCTGGCGAAGGTTTTCTTGGCCGCCCACCCAGACACAAGTTACAGGCAGCAAGCAGCATTTCACGTTGGGAAGCCGAGCCTTTTAAAATGAGTCAGCTTGGGATAATGGCAAAAACAAAGTTTCCAAGTTTCAAGCGGAAAACAGTTTCTCCGATATGTTTAGGTCCCTCTGCCGCTGCCTCTGCCACTCGCAAGAGCAGGCATAGGAGCCGCGGTTGGCATCTCCCAAACGCGGCTCCTGTGCCTACCTTTGCGAGAGGCAGGCGGAGGCGGCGGGACCAGCAGCAAGAAAGGGCTCCTTTCTCGCTGTTCATCCCTCCGCGACCGCCTGCCTCACTCAAGTATAAGCCGAGGGGGGCTTTTTCAGCACAAAAAATGTGCTGAAGAAGTCGGCTTATACTTGAGTATATACGGTACATTTCACAGAACACCCCCATATCCCATTTACCCTGATGAGCCCCAGTTCCCCCCAGCTGGGGGGCTGGGAGGGATACACGCCCAAGGCCTAAGCCAAGGTCTTCCTACGTTCGGAAGTTTAATAAAGTTGTGGCCTAATTTTAATTCCATATAACGTTGTCAGAATCTTTATTCCTTCCTTATGATTCCTGGGGTCTGGGGCTGTCGCCGCCTGTTCACGCAATGTGATTTTATGTCATTCCCTGCCATGATTTTTTCTGTGTTGGCCTTACAGTGGTGTGTGTGTGTGTGTGTGTGTGTGTGTTAGTTTTTTGAGGGGCAGGGCAAAAAAAATATATAAAATAAAATAAAATCCTTAGGGCTTAATCAAATGCAAGTTCATTTATTTGTACTAGTCATAAGACCACCACAAAACAAGTGTTTGACCGAGCTAGATATACATATGAAACTAATACAAATTAACACCAATCAAAAAAATTGATACTGACCCAAGCAAAACTATGTACAGCATAAAAAACTTAAAATGTTGAATTCATGTGGAGAACCACAGGATTCCCCTTTAACAATCTGGCCCATATGTTGAAATCAATCCATTTGATACAAACCTGCAGGTAGAAAGCATGTAGTGTTCATAACTACATATCTCTCTTTTCCACACAGCAAATAGATTACTGTCTCTTTGCAAAAAAAAAAAAAAAAACCTCTAGAATTTGTTGCAAATGTTATGCAAAAGACAGTATATAATGATATGTACTGGATCGTCTACCTGATTTAAACAAGGAAACAGGTGCACTCAAAATATGAGCTATTCCTGTACATTCCTGCGAAAGTAGCTGAAGGCATCAGAATTAACTGGCCTTTAGCAAAGGTTGCTTTAAGTCCCAGTTTCTGCAAATGCAAAGGTGATTCTTCTACAATTCTGCAAATGTGATTCTTCTACAATGAGGCTATTTTAGAAACTGATATAGTTTCTAAACTGTACATATCTTAGGAACAGCCTAAGCTCCCCCTGATCCACAATATCAGACCCTGTGTTGTATGTTTAAATTATCTGTGGTCCCTTCCAACTCTATGATTCTATGAATTCATGTTTTTGGTTTTATATGTATATATAAATTTTGGCATCTGCATATCTGAGGTTGTTGATATTTCTTCCGGCAATCTTAATTCCGGCTTGGGATTCATCTAGTCCAGCCTTTCGCATGATGAATTCTGCATATAAGTTAAATAAGCAGGGAGACAATATACAACCTTGTCGTACTCCTTTCCCAATTTTGAACCAATCAGTTGTTCCATATCCAGTTCTAACTGTAGCTTCAGATGACACAACCTTGATGGCAGAAAGCGAGGAGGAATTAAAAAACCTTTTAATGAGGGTGAAAGAGGAGAGCGCAAAATATGGTCTGAAGCTCAACATCAAAAAAACCAAGATCATGGCCACTGGTCCCATCACCTCCTGGCAAATAGAAGGGGAAGAAATGGAGGCAGTGAGAGATTTTACTTTCTTGGGCTCCTTGATCACTGCAGATGGTGACAGCAGTCACGAAATTAAAAGACGCCTGCTTCTTGGGAGAAAAGCAATGACAAACCTAGACAGCATCTTAAAAAGCAGAGACATCACTTTGCCGACAAAGGTCCGTATAGTTAAAGCTATGGTTTTCCCAGTAGTGATGTATGGAAGTGAGAGCTGGACCATAAAGAAGGCTGATCGTCGAAGAATTGATGCTTTTGAATTATGGTGCTGGAGGAGACTCTTGAGAGTCCCATGGACTGCTAGAAGATCAAACCTATCCATTCTTAAGGAAATCAGCCCTGAGTGCTCCCTGGAAGGACAGATCGTGAAGCTGAGGCTCCAATACTTTGGCCACCTCATGAGAAGAGAAGAATCCTTGGAAAAGACCCTGATGTTGGGAAAGATTGAGGGCACTAGGAGAAGGGGACGACAGAGGACAAGATGGTTGGACAGTGTTCTCGAAGCTACGAACATGAGTTTGACCAAACTGCGGGAGGCAGTGCAAGACAGGAGTGCCTGGCGTGCTATGGTCCATGGGGTCACGAAGAGTCGGACACAACTAAACGACTAAACAACAACAACAACAACAATAAATTTTGGCAGGTTTTATGTTACACTTTTGTTTTAATAATATTGTCTTTTTAATGTTAGAGATTCTTCAAATATTAAGCAGTTTATAAATGCTTTTAAATCAAATGAAATGAATGAATGAATAAAAGTTAGCTGCTCTATCCACCTGCAAGCATATACCAACCAGTCTTTCGGACGGGTGTCAATTGCAAAACTGTCAATTTAAGTTTCTCAGTTTCTTATTTTCCCAGTCTTCAGTTCAGTTATCTGCACCAATTCAGCAAATTTCTCCTTATATATATATACATATTTTTTTGTGTGTGTGTACCATAATTTCTTCTAATCAACACATTTTTGCAAAGTAATTTCCCCTAATATCATGCATTTTGGTATGTTAATATTCATTCATTTTTTACATTTTTATCCAACCTTACCTCCAAGGAGCTTAAGGTGGCATATACAGTTTCTCTGTTTTATCCTTACAACAACCCTGCGAGGTAGGTTAGGATGAGAGATTGTGACTGGCCCAAGGTCACCCAGTGAGCTTCATGACTGAGTGGGTATTTCAACCCTGGTCTCCCAGGTCCTAGTCTAACACCCTAATCATTACACAACACTGACTCATATTAATCTATGTGCACAATTTACCCTCATATTGAATGCCTTAAATAGTTTTAAACTGTTTTTACTGACAATTTCATTGTTTTATTCTTTTTGTAAGCCATGTTGAGGTTTGCATGGGCTCCCTCCCCTTAAAATCAAGCAGTATATAAATCTCAATAAATAAAAAGTACGTGCATTTTTGTACCAATTACTTGGCTGCATTGCAAAAACTGGAAAATAGAGAAGCGCAGAAAGAAGCAACAGCATGGTATACCTGCATCAGCACATTCGGATGGCTTCACCTGCGCCAGCTGCAACAAAACATCTTTCCCATATCAGCCTCTACAGTCGCAGCAGGCATTGTAATTCTCCAATGGTTTGACTTCACCCCTGAAGGCGCAATGTTCTGTAGACTCCTGAGACAGATGAATGCCAACCAACCAAATTAGATAAGTTGGTTTTAAAATGTGAACTGAAGTGATTTTTTTTTCTCCCACCCATAAACAATATCCATAGCTACCTCTGAATGATGTTTTCCAAAATGCTGAACCAAATCACAACTAGGACATTGGTCTTCTCTGTCCCTGGTGTTTCTCTCTCTCTCTCTCTCTCTCTCTCTCTCTCTCTCTCTCTCTCTCTCTCTCTCTCTCTCTCTCATATTGATCTCTCTCCTGCTGTTCAAGAGGAAGAAAATTAAGGAACAGTGGCTCTTTTTCCCAGCGGGAAGTTCTCCTCTCTACCAAGTAGAGTCTGAAAGAACTTGATGTTCTTTTGTCGGCTTTCGTTTGTGCACGAGCCGTTAGAAAAATAGTCATGTTCCCATTTTAGGTGCATTTGTTCATTGCTTGGCTGTGGTAAGGTAACAAAAGGCCACAACCAATAGCGAGGAGGGAAAGAGCTGCTGCCTTCTGCACAAATACCAGAGGGAGAACATGGGATATTGAGGTCAGCAATCAAATCCTTGTTTCTTACACTCCAGCTGCAGCAGCATCTGGGAAACTGCCAATGCCACTGAGATGGTAGCAAAGGGAATGGAAATGTCTCCCATAGGGTAAGATAAGAAGTTCCTAGTTCTCACTCACAGAGAACCTCAGACTCAGGGACTAAATCCCCCCCCCAAGTTCTTCTATCTGGCCCTCTGTCTGCCTGGGCCACACCCCCATTCTCCAATGCTGCTCTGTGCTCTTGTTGGCTGTTTTTGCCTGGCTGGGATGGATTCTTGGAGTGTAATCATTTGCTACCCTGGGCTCATTTGGGAGGAAAAGTGGGCTATCAACGTAATAATGAATGAATGAAATTAAATAATGCATCTTGCTTGCCTAGCTGGAGAGATGTGTGGGCATTAGGGATGCCAGAGAACTCCAACCAAATGTAAACAGTGGTAGAAATTGTCAGTATTTGCATATTCGTACAATGTCCAGAACAGAAATCAATCCAGCAGATAAGATCTGTATTCACTGCTGTTGTTGCTTTCAGTCCTCAGATGATACATAACTGTGCTTCATCCCATTTGCATTGTGGTTCCTTTGCAATGAAGTGGATGGAGTGGGAAAATGTAATGACAACATAATTTGCATAATTAATTACATAATTCGCATAATTTGCTGTAATTCTGCCACAGCAGAGGAACAGGAGTCAGTCCTTTATTGCATTGTTATTTTGTTTATCTGTGTCACCATGTTCTGCAAAAGCTAGGAGGACAACCACAATATTATTTTTCAAACTGGACTATTCTCTCCTTTGGATTGTTGTTGCTGGTGCTGGTGCTGTTGCTGTTGCTGTTTTGTTGTACAGCACCCTATACATGTGGATCTCATGGTGGCTCACAACATAAAATTACAATATACAGTGGTGCCTCGCTAGACGAATTTAATTCGTTCCACAGGTCTTTTCTTATAACGAAAAATTCGTCTAGCGAATCCCATAGGAATGCATTGAATTTTTTTTTTTGCCCATAGGAACACATTAATTGAATTTCAATGCATTCCTATGGGAAACCACGATTCGCTAGATGAATTTTTCGTAAAACGACTTCGTCTAGCGAGGCAACCTCCGCTCGAAAAATCCTTTTGTTAAGCGGAAATTTCGTTAAGCAGGGCATTCGTTAAGCGAGGCACCACTGTATTTGTACTTCATTGGAACTTCATCTAAGAATGTAAGAAGAACCTGCTGGATTAGGTCAGTGGCCCGTTTAATCCACCATCATGTTCTCACTGTGGCTAACCAGAGGCCCAAGTAGGAAGCCTTCAAGCACAAAACCACTCTCACCATCTGTGATTCCCAGCAACTGGTATTCAGAGTCACACTACCTCTGACAGTGGAGGCATATGATAGCTATCATGCTAGTAAAGCACATGGATTAGCAAAAAATAGTGTGCAAAAATGCTTTATACTAGGGTGAAATTGTTGATAGCTCAAGTGGGCGTGAATTTGCCATGCACACCCTTTCTTAAGAGAAGTCACAGGTGGTTTTTTTCCCAGGTGAGAGATTTTTTGGGGAGCCATGGGCTTGCAAGCACCATCAGGAAGGGATAATGGTCAAAGTTTTAAAGCCCACTCCATCCCAAGCTCATGCTTCTTTTTTACATCGCCCTCATTTGTTTGTTTGTTGCTTTAACTTTCCCAGGGCAACCCAAAGCGACTGACAACTCCGCTTTAGAGTTGGGGATTTGCTGCTGGTCACCTTTTTGGAAGATGACTGGCCTTTGAGTTTCTTCTTTTCTGCCTACTCCACATTGTTGAGTTATTCTTACTGGCTTTCCAGATTGGTGTTGTTTGAGTATTTGGTTTAATTGGCACTTAGTCCAGGCAGGTGAGGAAATTTTAAGAACTTCATGGTTAAAAACCTGGAGATGTTATTTGGGTTAAGGGCATTCTTCATTCTCCTTCCGCTGTCTGGGGGGCAGGCAGTTCTTAAGGGTACCCTTTAGGGTTTGCATGCACAACTTGGTGATTACTAGACCAGGATGTATATGCCAGGTTCATGTACCCAAGGCTCCTGTAGGAAAAAATATATATTTTCAGTACTTTGCTGTGTGGCAACAGATTGTGACTGTAAGCAGACCCAGGAGATTGGAAGGATGTGATCCTTCCTCGTTATGTAACCCGCTTCCCAGACTCCTATGATTTGGTTAATCTGGTTAATTAGTTTTGCATATCCCTAGTTTGCTACATTTAATCAATATAACAGTTCTAATGTATGCTTTGCATCTCAAGTCTTCTTTATGGGTGTTCTGTCATGTGTGCATTAGGAGAAATTTGCACTATAATGCTGATCAATTTTCAGGAGGCGTTTTTGTTTTTGTTTTCAGAAAACTGATTTGGAAATGTGGAGAGCTGAATTTAGGACTGGGAAAATGAGAAACGGAGTGAAATTGAAATTGACAGATTCACCCATTCCTATATATAAATAGCAAGCACGCATTCTTGCTCAGCCTTATCTATCAGCAATCGAGAGTTATTGTTTCCTATTCCATCTCCCATACATCTGCTGTATCATGTATCAATGCTTTGATGGTGTTTCCTGCTTGTCAGGGGGTTGGACTGGATGGCCCTTGTGGTCTCTTCCAACTCTATGATTTTATGATTCTATGATTCTATGTGTCCCAATGACACAAGATCTCAGAAAATCTCCAGTGTCTCCTCCACCATAGCAACAAGGCTGTGGTCCACTCAGCAATTCCGTTTGCAGCTCAGAGAACTGGTGTGACTCTGTTAGGTGCCACATGCATTGTCCAGTTGGGCTGTGGATGCCCATCTTTCTAGACGGCCCATGGCAATGGATGGACAAGGAAGGAAGACTTTTCATGCGGTATGTCATATGTGACATCTGGTGTGTTGTCGGTAAAGGCCTGGCTGCTGTCATTTTGAAGTCTATCTGCAAACAGTTTTTACTGAAGCTGATTAAAAATAGACTTCAAAGGCAGGTCCCTTTCAGGTTGCCACCTGATGCCATAATATTGTCAGATGATTGACAAGTGAGCTGTTGCACCCCCTGTCAAAGGTGGTCCCACGGTGGGGTGGGGAAAAGAAGGATCCAGTCCACTGACCAGATCAACTTTCCCACCCTGCAATAAAGGAACAGAATGGGAAGAATTTGAATCGGTCATGTGGTTCCATGATGGCTCCAGTTCTATAACACACAGAAGACCTCCATTGATCTTTCTGAAAGAGAGCCCAGAGAAAGTTGTTAAGGAAAATTATATGTCACACTGAAATTATACAACTCTGATTATTGCTTGTTTAAAGGGTTTTGGTTTTTTTTTAAAAAAAAATTAATAGAGCAATTAAACTAAATTATATTTGAGCCTCATGCTGGCATGGACCCAGGATGGAGAGATCCGATTTGATAATGTCCACCATGTTGGTCTGCACTCCCTTTCAAACGATTGAATTGCTGTGAGAGAAGTGTTTTTAATTAGAATATTGCATGTTTTCCCTTGAAATGTTTATTTAGGCTCACAGCTAAAGTGCTGGAGAGGCAGCATTGTCTTACTGAAATATTTCAAGTCCTTTATGTCCTTTAGAGTCAGGGGAGGGAGGAAAACACATACAGGCGTTCAGAGGCAGTATCCCTCTGAATACCAGTGGCTTGGGAGATGGGGAGGTTGCTGTTGTGCTCAGTTTCTGCTTGTAGACTTCCTCTGGTTGTCTGGTCTCTGGTTGGCCATGGTGAGATCAGTGTGCCTGGCTAGATGGGTCACTGGCCTCACCCAGCAAGGTCCTTCTCATGTTCATGTTAAGGTGACACTTTCATTTGCCCAATTGAAACATAACAAATCAGTGCGCAAGCTTCAGAGCTCTTTGGAGCTCTTTGCTGGGCTGGATGATAAATGGTATGGGGGAGGAAGGTTGGCTGCTTGTGAATCCATAGGGTCTGCATCTGGTCACAGTCTTAATACAGACACTGGCGGAGGAACGGGGAGCGGGGGAGCGTACCTCCCCCAGCACTATCAGGGAGGGGGTACCATTGCAGCCGCCCCCGACATGCGCCGTGTGCCCCACCACCATGTCGGGAGCCACGCCCCCCACGCCATGCCATGCTCCTGTGGGCAACGCCCCACGGGTGATGTGCCATGCCCCCAGGATGCGCGCCACGCCCCCGCCTGTTCTCCACCCCCTGTGCTGGAGCATGCAGCTTCACCACTGAAAACAGAATGTGAGAGGCAGGAACAGACATTCAAACGAGGCTGCTATGCAGGTCTCATAGAATCATAGAGTTGGAAGAGACCACAAGGACCATCCAGTCCAACCCCCTGCCAAGCAGGAAACAATGGCACCAAAGCCTTTGGGGGATTAGAAGCATGACAACAGCGGATTCCCCATTTTGATCACGTTCAAATAGAAACATTGAATTTTAGAGTTGGAAAGAACCCCAAGGGTCATCTAATCCAACCCCCTGTGATTCAGGAATCTCAGCTAAAGCATCCATGGCACGTGGACACTTAGAATGGTTAGAAAGTTTGTCTCACTGACACAGTGCCCAGTCTGAAATTAAGAGGCAGGATAAGATCAGGGATCAGAAGTCCATTTCCTTTGGATTGGATGATGGAGATAAGGACTCCAAACCTGAAGCAGAAAGGCACACAGTGTCCCACGAGGCACGACCCCCACCAATGGCCTGAGGATGTGACATTGCTGTCCTTGGACTCAGAGGGTTCTTCTAAAGAAGATTCAGGGAGACCTGAGGCTCCCTTGCTCCTCTGCAATAAATCATTTCTCCACCTGTGTCCTACAGTCTTATACAACAGTGCCCCTTTTGTCCCCCTGAAGACACAGGGTTGCAGTGTTCCTGGACGTACTCCTGGACTCAGCTCTCAGCATAGATGCTCTGATCTCTGCGGTGGCCAGGAGTGCATTTGCACAGTTAAAACTAGTGCACCAGCTGTGCCCGTTGCTTGAGATGTCTGATATGGCCACAGTGGTGCATGCCTTAGGTACACCCTGTTTAGATTACTTTAACATGCTCAATGTGGGGCTGCCTTTGAAAAGTGATCAGGGGCCTAGGAAGATAGGGACGGTGGGGGCAGTGTGTCCCGAGCGACGCGATCCCAGGGGCGCCATCGCCGCTGCCCGTTCCGCCACCCAAACGCGTGCCCCGCCCCAAAATGTGTGCCACGTCACTGCGCACGGTGCGCACCGCCCCCAAACGTGCATCACATCACTGTGCATGGTGTGCCCTGCCCCCAAAATGCGCCCCGCCCCGCGCCCCCAGAACGCGTGCCACATCACTGGGGGCAGCGCACCTGCTCTCCGCCCCCGGTGGCGGAGCATGAAGCTCCGCTGCTGCAGGAACCTCAACTGGCTCAAAGAGCCTGCAGCAGCCATATTGTTAGCCAGGGCTGGTTATAGGTAACATATGACTCCCTTGTTACAACAGCTCCACTGGTACCAGCCTGTTTCAGGGCACAATTCAACATACTGGGTAAGACCTATGAAGTCCAAACAGCTTAGGTCTGAGCTATCTTAAGGACTATGTTCCTTCATATGAATTTGGGTTTTGAGACCTTCAGGTAGGGTCTTCTCTCAGCCCCGCCAAAACTCACAGGTACACTCAATAGAGACATGGGGGAGGGCCTTCTGAGTGGCTGCTCCCAGACTTTGGAACGTCCTCCTTAGAGAAGTTAAATTTTCCTGTTCCAACAGCCTTTGGGGGAACTGACTGCTTTTAATGAAAGGGCTGGTGCTATGCTGTTTTTATTGTAATTGTATGTTTAAAATATATTATGCATATTTATATACTTTTCTCTGTGCGTGCGTGTGTTTGTAATTCTAGCAACATTTAATTGCCTTTTTAATTATTGTTTTCCCCTTATGTTTTTAGCAGGTTTTTTTTAATCTTTAGCTGCCTTGAGTCCCTGTCAGAGAAAGAGGTGGGGTAATAATATAATAGTGGCAGCTCAACCTCCTTCATCCATGCAAACACGAACTTCATTGACTCCTGAGTCTCTTCTCCCATTGGAGTTACTGGTGGGTTGGTACCTTATGGGACTTTGGGGCTGGTTCCTGCTCCCAGTCTTCCCTATTGTCTGTATCAGAATCAACCAATATGGTTCCCAACCAATGTTGTTGGGCTATGACTCCCATCAGCCCTGGTTCATGTGGCTAAGGATGATAGGAGTTGTAGTCAAGAAACATCTGGAGGGCACCACATGGTGTATCCTCAGATCCTTCTTCAGATGATAGGGGGACTGATTACAGAGCTATGGTACACCTGTTACAGGTAGGAAGCCGTGTTGGTCTGATGTAGTTGAAACAAAATAAAAAAATTCCTTCCAGCAGCACCTTAGAGACCAACTAAGTTTGTCATTGGTATGAGCTTTCGTGTGCGTGCATGCACACGAAAGCTCATACCAATGACAAATTTAGTTGGTCTCTAAGGTGCTGCTAGAAGGAATTTTTTTATATTATGGTACACTTGGACGGTGTTCATGGAGCATGCAATCAATGTAGAGTACATGGCAATTCACTGCACACATAGTAGGTCCCTGCCCCATAAAAGTTGTATTTTGTATGCATTCCACCATGATTATTTTGGTTTTCCTCCAGTATTGCCCATTAATTCTGTGACCCTTCCCCTTACAACAGGGATTGCCAAACTTGGCTCTCCAGCTGTTTTCGGACTACAACTCCCATCATCCCTTGCTAACAGGACCAGTGGTCAGGGATGATGGGAATTGTAGTCCCAAAACAGCTGAAGGGCCAGGTTTGGCCATCACTGCCTTACAATTTCCACTTTCCTTGTTTCTTAGCCAAAACCCTCTCCATACAGGAACACTGGAATATGTCTGTTTCTCCAGTGATAATATCAGTAGCATCTGATTTATGAAAAATGCATAAGTTTGACTTGGGAACAGCTTGTGCTTTCACACTAAATAAAATGGAAAGACAGAAGAGGGAACTCAAAATGTCTATGAATATATTTGTGTAAACAAATGACTGTCATAAATCTTTTTGCATGATTGCTTTGCTTTGTGGCATATCCCGGGGGGAAGTTCTGCAGGGGGAGAAATGAAAGGAGAAGAAAACCCACAACCTATTTCTAGAATGAGGGAAATGAGAAAAAGAACTGCCTTTGCAGATGTAATTATGCAGTTCATGTAGAACACATTTGTCTGAGGGGAGAGAGGGGAGGATGCAGTTCTCAAGTGTTATTGGGATTGCCACTGGGGCTCGTGGGTCCTTTGTCAGTGCCTTGCCCTTTAAGTAAGCCTTAATCCATGCTGCCAAGCACCAGTCAGGCAATGGCTCTTGTGGAGGCCATGTTTGGACACTGCCTGGAGGCTCCACCTGTAGGTACAGGCAGGGCAGTGCACTCTCCATAGCTGTCAACCCTCCCGTTTTTCACGGGAAACCCCCTTATTTCAATCCGTTTCCCACTGCTATCCCGAATTTCAAAGCAGCTCCTCTCCCTCCCTGCTGGCCAGGGAGGCTCCACTCGGCGCCCCCCTCCGCAAGCGAGCAGCCAGCCGCTGCCCGGTAAAATGCCTCGCTCGGCGGCTGGCTGCTCGCTCACTTGCTGAGTGCTGCCGGAACTCGCCTCTGTGCATGCCCGGGCATGCGCAGAACCAATTTCTGGTGCCACTCGGCCCATGTCTGGGCACCGGAAATCGCTTCTGCGCATGCGCAGAAGTGCTTTCCGGTGCCCTGGACATGGGGAGAGCTGGAATGAAGAGTGGGGGAAACCTTGAGGTTATAAAATGTCTCAGAAAATGGGAGACACAAAAAACAGGCTGGGATAGCTAGGCCTGAAAATGCAGATCTACCAGACCCTCCAAGTGTCTCTACTTTCCAGGGACAGTACCGGATTTACAGAAGGCATCCTGGTTTCTTATTTGATCCTGGAATGTCCCACTTTTCCTTAGGATGTCCCTATATTCATCAGAGAAAGGTTGGAGTTATGTGACCCCATGAGCCAAGGAAATAAGTAACTAGACAACCTTTAGAAGACATCTGAAGGCTGCCTTGTAGAGGGAACTTTTAAAAATGTTTAATGTTTTATAATGTTTTTATATATGTTGAAAGCTGCCCAGAGTAGCTGGGGCAGCCCAGTATGATGGGCAGGGTATTAAAAGTATTATTGAATTGGACATCACTATTTTCATTGGAGAAATGTTGGAAGGTATAATGATAATATTAATATTATATATTGTTATTGTTCTTATTGTTGTTATTTCTACCCTGCCCATCTGGCTGGGTTTCCCCAGCCACTCTGGGCAGCTTTCAACAGAACATTAAAAACAGAATAAAACTTCAAACATTAAAAACAGATACTCTGTTTGGCAGTCATATGGATAATTAATTCTGCTTTCTGCATTATGGATCTGGAAATTAATCCAGAAGAATGGCAAATCAGACTGGAAAGGGGGCTCTCCATTGATCATCAGGTATTATTTTGTCTTCCTTGTTTGAGACAAGGATTCTTTCACAGCCCTACCTTGAACCTGAGACCTTCTTCATGCAAAGCTCCCAGTATCTATAAGAAGATGGAGATGTATCATTCAAGTGGTTTTCTGCAACCAGCTGCAAGTATGCTCCTTAATGGCTGGGGGGGGGGGCAATAAATGAAAAGAGTGACAGAGCTATTCATTAAATGCACAGCAGTTGCTTACCTCAAAATTTTTGCCGGCGCATATTTTCTGTTGCTCATCTCTCATGCTGCTTGGGACAGGGAGCTAATTACTGTTGACTCAGTTCCTGAGCTCAGCAAACTGATGAAGTCAGAAACTCTGCCATAAGCAAAGGGTTCTTCCCCCTCGTCCTCTACTTAAATGCTTATGTCATGTGATTTAGATTTTGTTGCAAGCATCAACATACTCGGACCTCCCTCCTAACTTGGAGAGAGGGAGGAACCGGCTTCAGTTCACATTTAAAGGTGAATCTGCTTTATCTGCACTTCCGGAAATCAAAATTCACACTCCTCTGAGTTTTGCAGCACAGTTTTACAGCCAAGTCATCTATGGTGAAGTGTGTATGAAAAGGCATATACAGTGGTACCTCGCTTAACGAATGCCCTGCTTAACGAAATTTCCGCTTAACGAAAGGATTTTTCGAGCGGAGGTTGCCTCGCTAGATGAATTCGTTTTATGAAAAATCCATCTAGCGAATCGCAGTTTCCCATAGGAATGCATTGAAATTCAATTAATGCGTTCCTATGGGCAAAAAAACAAATTCAAAAAAAATTCAATGCATTCCTATGGGATTCGCTAGGCGAATTTTTCGTTATAAGAAAAGACCCGTGGAATGAATTAAATTCGTCTAGCGAGGCACCACTGTATTACTGGAAACAGCACACAATACGGAATGTATTTGGCAAAGCTATATAAAAATGGTGTATATTAGGAGAAATTTGGACAACAATTCAGTCCTGTATTCTGACCTTGCAGTGACCAACCAGATGCCTATTTAGCACCCACTAGCAAGACTTGAGTGCAAAAGTTCTCTCTCACTCATGTTCCTCAGCAGCTGGCATTCAGAGGTATATTGTCTTTAACACTGGAGATAGCATATGGGCATTGTGATTAGTAACCACTGAAAGTCTTACATAGCTGCCAAGTACCCCATTTTCCCCGGGAAACCCCCGTTTTTACTTACCTTTTCCCGGTGGTCCCCCGTATCATTTCATCTCCCGTTTTTCTCCGTTATTTTCTCCTGACAGCGGCCATTCCCCCCCCCCCGATTTGCCCTTCTATGGGCACAAAAAATGACCGCCGCTGGCTTCAAAATTCACATCTACGCATGACCGGAAGTGCGTAGATGTGACTTCCAGTGTCAGCGGCGGCCATTTTTGTGCCCATAGAAGGGCAAAGCGACACCGGAAGTTACGTCGACACAACTTCTGGTGTCACACGGCTGCCGGTCCCGGATTCTGCAGTCCGGGACTTGGAAGGTAAGAGTCTTATCCTCCATGAATGTCTAATATCTAATATCTAATCCCCTTGCTTGTGATTCCACATATTGTGGAAGCAAATGCAATCATTTAATTGTGCCCAGTGTGAAGAAGTGTTTCCTTTTGTCTCTTTGCACACTCCCACACTTCGGCTTCAGAAGATGAACCTGGGTTCAGTTGTTATGAGGGAGGAAGAAAAACTTTTGTCTTACCCTCTTTTCCCACACTTTGTATACATTTGTACACCTATATCATGTTCCTCTCATACTCACTTTTTGTTGCCTCACGTAAATTGTTGTACATGAGCTGAGGTGTTGGAGGGGGTGCCAAGCATTGGGCAAATATTTACACAGGTAGTAGACATGCCCAAGAGTCCAAGTCTTTTAGAAGTCAGTGTAATATTCCAGTTGGTTAATTTTATTAAATACTCACATGCACCCTCCACATAACTAGCACTTCTCAACCTTTTTATGGAAGATGAGTCTATTTCATATAATAGAGAATTAATGGGGTACGTACTCAATGCTGCTAGACGTACCATTGTGAAATTTTTGAGAGACATGACAGGTGCCACTGTTAGACTACTGGCCTGCAAAGATGCAGGATATTGCACTGTTAGAAACATTGGTACACAAGAGGTCAAAGTAAAAATGACAACTTTATTTCAATCCAATACGATTTTGTAACCTATGTCTTTAAGCAGAGGCTTGACAGCCATATGTCAAGAATGCTTTGATGGTGTTTCCTGCTTGGCAGGGGGTTGGACTGGATGGCCCTTGTGGTCTCTTCCAACTCTATGATTCTATGAACACCCAAGAACATGATCATTCACCTGTGGCTTTCAAATAGATTTGGCTGATTTGAAATGCTTATCCTTGTCCTTTGTTTTATTGTCTTAGTGCCTCCTAGGTGGTTTTCTATCTTGGTGGGCCCAAGTGTTCTGTAAGAGAAGCAAAGAAACAAACTGATCAATCCAATATGTCAAAACATTATTCGTCCTTATACTTACCTGAATGGGCCCGGTCTTCCACTTTTCCGTATTCTTTGTAACGTCACTCAAAGCTCTGTTCTTTTATCTTATATTGATCGAATGTTTGTTTTATATTTGCTGTACAGCAAAAACTCAATTAAAAATTGGGTGTTGGATGTGTTGACAGGTAGTAGATACTAGATACTGACAGTTTTTCAAGGTTATACTGAGTTTTAACTTTCTGAAAAGTTAACGATTCTAGAAGTGAGTTTCTACGATCTCCTTCGAAATGTGCAGGGGGTACCTAAAGTTTGAATGCATTCTCCTGACATGAGCAATTTAAAATTAAGATTTCTGAACTGGAATCCTGAAACCAGTTTCCAGAACCTCCTTTGTGTTGTTCTCTTGCATTCTCATTGTTTGAGTAAGGCCCAGACCACTCAACCATCACTTACTCTCTTTTGCCTTATAAAACCTCTGAATCTGTGACTAGGGCTAAATCCACAACTTATTTACAGGAAGGCACTGTCTAATGCAGAGAGATGCTGGAGATTTATTGCTGGAAATGCCTCATTGAGAAACATGTTGTGGGCATGTCCAGTGATGCAGTCATTTTGGTCAGAGTTCATTATTCATATAATTTTCTATTGGCAAACTCCTTAAAATCTGAGGATCATGAGAGCATAAGATTCTAGTCCTTATGACTGTTAAGATGAGAGAAAGACAGATGCTGGAAAAGGTATAGGCAACACTGAATAGGATGTGCATTTTTATATGGAGCTTCAGTATCCTGAAAAATTCCCTGCTCCTCCCCAAGACCAGCAATTCCAGAATAAATTGTGCAAAATGATGACAAGCATATCACAGATGCCCAACTGGAGAAAATATGCATTTTTACAATTTACTCGATGTATACAACTGAAGAATCCATCTTTTGGGGGGTGGGGTGGGGGTGGAATATGGATTACCTGTGTGCATCCACACATCCATTCAAAGGTACACAGAGCCTGTGTACCCCTATCAGTACAAAAAATTGATGAAGCTCGAGTGTGCAGCCTAAGCACTCAACATTCAAACTGCACCTTTCCATTCCATGTTTATTTCCAGATTTATGAGCCATATTTGTAAATTCTCGTTACATGATGCATTTTATGTGCATAGAAAAGAATGTATACACTTGCCTGAGAGTAGGACCCAGTAAAGCACACTGTCAGTGCCAAACAAGCCAAACGAGTCTACAGAATGGTGTCTGAAATGCCTCCAGGAAACAAATGCTAAATATCAGGGCCGGCCCTAGCATTAGGCAGAGAAAGGCCACTGCTTCGGGTGGCAGATGCTAAGGGGGAATAGTGGCAGCCCTCTGAAACCTGAGCCTCATGGTCATGCCCAACTTTTGGAGGAAAGAGATGTTGCGCCACATGACCTGTCCCCGCCTCCTGCAGTAACTACTCTGCTACCTTCAGGTGCAGTAGAGCCCTGAGCCCAGTTTCAACTGGGGAGGGCGGGGTAGAAATAAAAATGTATTATTATTATTATTATTTATTAATAGAGCAGGTAACTTAAACCTTTTCAGACCCAGGAGACACTTTTAACCCAAACATGTGTTGTTGGACCCATTTGTTTATATTTACTATATATTTGCATTGTGGCAATGCTCTTGTTCTGACCCACTTTGGATCAGGCCACAGCCCATTAGTAGGTCCCAGCCCACCAGTTGAAGGCCAGTGTGGTAGAGGATATTATCCAAATACCAGTCAACCACCAATCTAGTTGGCTTGTGTATATGAAACAACACTGCAGTCGGAGACCTGCTAACTAATGGACTAAAAAAGGGGGGGGGGAAGGGTAGAGAAATGTTTTTAGCCTCTGAGAAGGAGTGTGTCCCTGACTCTACGTAATCACTCGCTCTAATCAAGGGAAGTGTTGATTTAATAAACCCTTTGCCTCCACTTCTTTCTCCAATTATGTCTCTGTGTTTGATGACCAGTAGCCAGCTCTGCGTCAGTTGATATTTAGAAAGAACTTTCAATCAAGCATTCATTCCTGGGCAGTGGCAAATAAATTTACCAAGCGACTGATGCTCCATCTCCTGAACCTTATTATTATGATAAGTATTGTCATCAATTATTCCAACACGGACAGCCCTCAAGGAAATGGTCACAAGCAGAGAACTTGTGGGTGCATGGAATAACAATGGTATGTCCTGGGGGGGGGGGAGGGTTTTTGAGTCGTGTATTCATCGGCACCATTTCGCTATTAAGCTCATTCATATGCTTTTTGAATTAGGCAGTGACTTGGGGGGAATTAGCACAGCAATGGCAGTACATAGTGATGCTCTCATAAGCCAGTATTTCACATGACACAGGTCCAGGTTTAACATGTATGGAACATTGGGAGCAGCTGATCATGAACTGAGGCTCAAGTGGGACAGGAAGGTCTCTTACACTCCTTTCTGTCCAGGAGGAGACAATGGCTAGTCTTGGTGGGCAGAGCCAATCTATGGCCTAAAGGACTTCACTAATCAGCTGTCGCCTGCAGTTCAGTTCATCACCACGTGGGACAGCTGCACTCAGAAGTTTCTGACTGTTCAGTGAATGCCTGTACAATGGTACCTTGGTTTACAACCATAATCCTTTCTGGAGGTCCGGTTGTGAACCAAAACAGGTTGTAACCCAAGGTGTGCTTTTGCCAATAGGGCCTCCCCGCAAAAATTGGTTGTAATCCCCCCAAAATGGGCTGTAATAATAATAAAAAGGGACACACACTTCCAGGTTTGACGTGGTTGTAATCCAAAACGGTTGTAATCCAAAATGGTTGCAAACCAAGGTACCACTGTATAGCAATTAGTCATTTATTTGCGCACCTTCATAACACTGGAACTTGGAGTCAACAAAAGGGACACTTCTCCATACCCAAATATCTCCCTGGATGTATTAGGATTCTTCCACTGAATTCTGTTCAGCTATGCATGCACTTGGTTGCAGCTCTCTGTTCTTTCCATTCCTTCATGTCTTTTCTATACATCTGTGTTAGTGGTACATGTGGCAGTTACAGGAAATCTGGGATGAGTCTGTGGGAATGGTGCATCCAAAATACTACGCAAAGGGTTAATGCATACCTGCCAAGTTACTGTCGGAGAAATAAGGGACCGGACCAGGAGTAGCAGACCGGAAGTAGCACTGCCGCCATTTTGGAACTGGGCGGAGCATGCTCAGAAGCGACTTTTGATGCTGCTCTGCCCAGTTCCAAAATGGCCGCCACGCCAGAAATCGCACTGCAGCCATTTTGGAACTGGGCAAAGCAGCATCAAAAGCTGCTTCTGGGCATGCTCCGCCCAGTTCCAAAATGGCCACCGCACCAGAATAAACCGGGGGGGGGGACCCAGTTTTTTCAGCTAGGAACAGCTGGAAAAATGGGAGGTTCCCGGGGAATACGGGAGACTTGGCAGCTATGGGTTAATGCTGTAGCATAGAATCTTGTGATGTCACAAACTGATGCAATTTTGTTTTTGTTTTTTTGCAGTTAGTTCAGTTATCAATTGTTGTGTGTGCACCTAACCAACTATAAAGGCAATATGACAAACATGGTCACGGCCAATGGTATGTTGGCAGAGGAGCTGAACATCTACTTTGCCCGCTATGAGGCAAAAGGAGCAGATATCTTGGCTCCTGTCTGCCAGCCTACAAACTTACAGCCACTTTTTTTATATGGACATCAAGTGAAAGCTGCATTGTGGGTGGTCAATCCCAGCAAAGCTGCTGGCCCAGATGGGGTGCTGGGAATAGTGGTAAAAAAATGTGCTGATCAATTATCAGGGGTCTTGATGAGGATTTTTAACATCTCTCTGCAAACCGCTTGTGTTACATCATGTTTGAGAGCGGCCACCATTATCCCAGTCCCTATATAGACCCATTGCATTAACATCTGTAGTGATGAAATGCTTCGAGAGATTGGTCCTTCAACATCTTAGAACATGTCTTCCACCAGACTTTGATAAACCCCAGTTTGCCTATAGGAGAAATAGGTCAACAGATGATGCCATTGCTACAGCTTTTCACCTTGCAGCGAGTCATCTGGAGAGACCAGGGAATTATGTCAGAATGCTGTTTATTCATTATAGCTCGGCTTTCAATACCATCCTTCCGGACATTCTCATCGGAAAGTTAAGGGAAGTGGACCTTTCTTCTAACATCTGTGATTGGATTAAAGACTTTCTGAGAGATTGGACACAAAGAGTGAGGATTGGACCTGTTACATCTACCTCCCTGAAGCTCAGCACTGGCACTCCACAGGGATGTGTGCTAAGTCCATACCTGTATTGGTTGTATGATTGCATTTCATCTGACCCACCTACTGCAATTATTAAGTTTGCTGATGACACCACCATAATGGGTTTAATCACAGGCGGAGGCGAATCTGCGTACAGGGGGGAAGTTCAAAGGGTATTTACATGCTGCTCAGAGAACAATCTGCACCTAAACATTGGCAAGACAAAGGAGATGGTGTTGGACTTTTGGAGGAAGAGAGGGGAGCTAGCCTCTCTTGTATATCAGCGGGGCTGTGTGGAGAGAGTCTCTTCCTTTAAATACCTGGGAGTCCATCCTAGTGAAGACCTAACTTGGAAGGTCAATACAGCCCAGGTGGTTAGGAAGGTCCAACAGAGGCTTCATTTCCTTAGGGTCTTGCGAAAGAACTAGGTTGGACAGCAACTGATGATTTCCTTCTATCGGTCCACGATAGAAAGTGTTCTCCCATACTGACTTACGGTGTTGTATGCTGGTTTGACAGCCATGGACAGAGCGTCCCTACGGACGGTGGTGAAGACAGCACAGGATATCGTGGGCTGTCCCCTGAGTCCGCTAGATGTTATCGCGAGAGACTGTTGCCTCAGAAGAGCAAGGAACAGTCTCAGGGATGACTCACACCCTGGCCAGCACCTTTTAAATCCCCGCACCAACAGCTTAAAGAACAGTTTCTACCCATGGGCTGTGAGACTGCTGAATGGAAGACAGCAACATTGCAGCTGATGTTCAAGGTTGGTGGTCGTACAACAGCGCACAGAGTGTAACAAGGACCGAGAGACTGGGGGGGGGGGCTCATTTAATCTCACTGTAAACAAGTGGCACAGTGGCAATAAAGTATTTTTATTTTTATTTCTATTTCTATTTTAACTGCGAGAGCAGCAAGTGTGTTGAACTATGGCTGCTGCCTGCCTCACAGCCAGTCTGTAAATATTAGCCAGTCTCAGACATAAATTCATGTAAATATGTTCCAGTAACGTAAGTATCACCTACTTCTCTTGTACGTTCAATCTACAAGAGCAAGTACAGCAAGTAAAAGCTTTAAAGGCAAGTGTTGCATGGGTGGTTTTTCTAGGGGGGAAAGAAAACTATTTAAAAGGGTCAAACGATTTGGGGCAACTTCTGCACATCTTTGTAAAGTATAACCAGTGCCGGATTTATGTATTAGCTAAACAAGCTATAGCTTAGGGCCCCACTCTCTTGGGGGCACCCAAAAAAATTGAAGGGGGAAAAAAACCTGGATGTACATTTCCAAAATATAAGATTAAAAAAGAAAGAAAACCTACATACAGCAACAGTGGCAAATGGCTTTAGATATCTATTAGGCCCATAAATTACCATATATTCAACATTAAAAACAGTGACAATTTGTTGTTGTCAAAGGACAGCTGGACATATAAAGGGCCCCATTACCTTCAGTAGCTTAGGGCCTCATCAAATCTAAAATGCGGCCCTGCCCCTGAGCCTCTTGGCTTTGCAGTTCCTTCGTCTTCGTGTTCTCACCTCTTCAGATACCTTCTCTGAACATGCACTAGTTACAGATTCTAGACTCCAATCCCCATTAACCCCAGCCAGCATAGCCAGCAGTCAGAAGTGACAGGAGCAGCAGTCCAATAGAATTTGGAGGGTCACAAGTTTCCTGTCCCTGCACTGGAGAAAGAGGACGGAGACTGCAAGGCTGTAGGACTGAGCAATCAAAACCATCCAAGGTTGAACCTTTCTCACAATGCAATGGCATCATCTGTTGACCTTTCTCACATCTTCAGAAGCAGCTGGGAGCTGGGGTTAAAGAGACTGGATTCCCGCCTGCGGGCTGCTTAAAAGCTGGCAGGCCACGCCCCCAGCCAACCGGATTGGTCGGCTCTGGGGTGACGCAGGCGGGAATCCCCCCCCCAATGAGCTCTCAGCCCCAACGCGAGAGGAAGTGGCTTTCTGTTAAAGCTAAATTGAGTCAATCAGTGACACAGAGGGCATGTCACAAGTCATGTAGGGATGGTGGTATACATTCGTTCATGTCTCTGAATAATATCACATCATAAACACCCTCTCTTCCAAGCTTGGCTTGCCCAGTGGTTTCCTGGCCATGGATGAGAGCCTCAGCACTCTTGAGCTCTCACCTCCAGCCAATCTGCAGGCGTATGTACCTATGGGGTGAGATACATTAACAGACTAACACTTGGAGTCTCAGACATGCCATACTGTCAGCAGGCCATAGCTCCATTGTAATGGCACAACTGCACTGGAGCTTTGTTTGGGATGATCAGTTGAAAGGTTTCAGATCTCAGGAACTCTGGACATAGATGCTGGTGACTGCCCAAACATCAGTTGTCCCAAAAAGGAAAACTTTACAGTATTTATGACTTCTGCTTTGGTAAAAAAAAATGTGAAGTTTAGCATTAGCTGGGGGGGATCAGAACTGCTCTCATAAATCATATGTTGCCAAAGGTTTGGAGGACCCTGAGAAAGGATGTTGGTGGGATTTCTCTTATATGCAACAGAAGAAGAGGAAGAAGAGTTTGGATTTGATATCCCGCTTTATCACTACCTGAAGGAGTCTCAAAGCAGCTAACAATCTCCTTTCCCCTCCTCCCCCACAACAGACACCCTGTGAGGTGGGTGGGGCTGAGAGACTTCAGAGAAGTGTGACTAGCCCAAGGTCACCCACCAGCTGCATGTGGAGGAGCGGGGAAGTGAACCCGGTTCCCCAGATTACGAGTCTACCGCTCTTAACCACTACACCACACTGGCTCCCTTTTCACAGTACAATGTGGAATTTGGTTTTCCTAATGGTATTAAATACTTCACCAAACTAGTCAACTTTTGTGATTCTATTATTTTTATTGTATTGATTTGCTGGATTTTGTGCAATAATACACACACACACACACACACACACACACACACACAGGCAGGGGACTTTAGGCCTAGTGCCAAATGTGGTCCTTGTTTCATTGAAATGCCACTTTATTGCAACCAAACTGCAGATGTTTTGATTAATAACATCCCCATGGACATTGAAAATGAAAAAATAAAATAATGATAGAATTTGAAAGAACCAAACACCCTCCTACCTGTGGGCTTACCTGCGGGTTACGTGTGATCTATGTAATTGCCAAATTCCAGTTCTCTTTAGAATACTTCTGGCTGTCAGTATCAGCAACCTGAAGAAAGCTGCTCTCTCTCTCTTTCAAAATAGTGGCATCGAAGTGATCACCAGCAAATGTGGATGTAAAGAATGAATGCCCTGTGTGTTATAAACCAGACAGATTACTGCCTTACCCTTTCGGTGTTCTGAAATATACGTTTGGACAGCTACTTGGGGAAAGTAACCAAACACAAAGGCAAACAGCTTTTGAAATATACGAGGCAGAGCCTTCAACATTTTACCTGGATCAAAGCCGTTCTCAGAAGGGAATTGGCGTGGTGAAGAACAAGCATTCCGGTGCGTCAGGCTGATCATCCCTGACAACTTATTAGGAAACACAAAGCAGGGAGGATGGAAACAGTTCATAAGACTGATATGTTTTGTTAGCCTACAAATAAAAAGGCTGTCTAGCAGCTGAAAGGGATGGGATCGCAGGCAAAGGTGTAGTTTACCGAAGCAGGTGTCATCAGCCCCTCGACTCCATCAGAAATCTGGCATGGTATGGCAGCCCACAAATAACCCAGAGATGGACTTTAAATAAAAGCACATATTCTACTCATGTAAAAACACCAGGCAGGCCCCACAAATAACCCGGAGATTCATCTATATATATAAAAATGTAGAAGGTCCATGTTTGTTAGGCCGCGACGTTCTCCGAAACCGTTTGCCCGATCGCGTTCAAATTTGGCCACAGTGTCACATGGGGATATCCGAGTGTTTCCATGCACATAGATTGGCCACATGTCACACCTGTGCCACGAAAACCAGGTAAAACCCACACTGGTTTGGAACCCTGAACTTAGAGAGCTGGAGAACCTGGGAAATAGAAGGCAGAAGAGGTTGCAACACAGCGCCCTCTTGCGGCAAATACACTGGTACTACAGCTAGAAAACCTTGGCCCTCTATCGGAAGCTACACTGCAGCTACTAGGCTGAATGGAGGCTCGCCTTTACAGACTAGGTCGAATGGAGGTGGGGACTCGCCTGGGTGTGTGTTGGGGGCAGGAGGGGATGGGATAGGTCATGGATCGGGATAGGGTGGGGGGAATCACAGGGATGAGCCACAGCAAGGCGTGGCCTGGCCAGCTAGTTTTAAATAAAAGGACACATTCTACTCATGTAAAAACATGACTATCCGCAGGCTGGATTTAGAAGGTGATTGGGCCGCATCCAGCCCCCAGGCCTTAGTTTGGGGACCCCTGCTCTAGATGTCAGAGAAGGAGAAGCAAATCTGCTGGCTCTCTCCTCTGCCCCTCCAGTGGAGCACAGAGCCTCATCGGGGAGTGGGGAGGACTATGACCAGCCAGAGGGAGGGGCTGAACAGGAGGTGGCTGCCATGAAGCTGGTGGCAAGGCACCAAACACAGCATTGCCACCGAGAAACGGGTGCCGCCTGCATAGCTGGGATCAGAACACATCCACCCTGACTGAGTGTGCATGTGCAGCACATGCAGCAGATTGGCATTTGAGCATTTTAATGAGATTATTCTGTCGTGTGTCTTAGTTGTGCATTTTAATTGTGGATTTTTACATCCAAATGTGTGTGTTACTGGTTTTTATACTTGCCTTCTACGTAGAATCCTGTTTTGACATTAATCAATACATCAATCAAAATACATTAATCTATAATAATAATGATTCCAACAACATTCCAAAATTTCTCAGTTTGGGCATTTATGTTGCAAGCTGCGCAGAAATGGAGCTGTTAATGCTAGGCTTTTGATAGTGACAATGTGCTGGCAAAAGGAAATTGTAGTTATTAACTGAGCACAGAAACTTGGACAGCTTTAAGGCTAAGCCCTTTCACCTTTTTTGTCTTGCTAAGAAGTCATGCTTTCCGGTAACATATGAGCATGCCAGGGGAGGAAACAAGAGTGAATAATACTTTCTATTAAAATATGGCAGTGTAATATGATAAAACACATTGAGCCATTATTCAAGGCAAAACCCTCAGAAAAATAGCTCTCTCCATTTGTTTTCAGTGCTAAACAATTGAATCCATCCGGAATCAGGTACTTAAAGTCAGCGCTGCTATAAATCAATGAAGAAGAGAATTAAGTTTCAATTGACTTTCCTGACCTTGAACATCAAACAGGAACTACTTGAAAAATGGAGGCATTTGGCAATCTAAAATTCAAATGTGTTGCAATCAATAGATGCTTTTTTCCCCCTCAGGCAAAAGGATGTTTGGAGCCCTTTGGTTGCCTAACCATATTAGTCTTTGAAAGCTGGGTTGTGGGTTTTTTTTTTTTCATCAAGGGAGTTGGACCAGCTGCTCAGTTGCAACTCTGTGAGTAGCAAGAGACAATATTTGCCTGGGAATGAACAACACACGTACCCACACACACATTCAAGTTTCTAAAAGCAAAGCTGTTCTTTTGCTATTTCTGGTGCTTGCTCATCAATACAAAGGGGAGCAGGGAGAACAAAGCTTGGAACTCTTTGGCTGTCGTAAATATAGGTGTGATAGCAATAGTTGAAGTCAATGGAATAGATGTCACAGGCCAGAGGTGGCCAAACTTTTTTGACCAGTGAGCACATTTGCAATTCTGAGAGGTGGCCGGGGGTGCCAGTCACAAAATAGCTGCTAATGGGAGGCAGTTGACATAACACAAAATGGCTGCCTTGGGGAGACAGTAAAGTGTAGTGTCAGGCTAGGACCTGGGAGACCAGGGTTCAAATCCCCACATGGCCATGAAGCTCACTGGGTGGTGCTGGGCCAGGCACTGCCTCACAGGGTTGCTTTGGAAATTTAAATGGTTAGGAGGAGAACTGTGTGTGCCTGCCACTTTGAGCTCTTTGAAGGAACACAACAACAACAACAACAACAACAACAACAACAACAACAACAACAACAACAACACATAATTAGATAGCCACCCCTTGCAACCTATTGAGAAGTCAGACAAGCTCATAAAAAGTAGCGTTTAAGGGATTGTACCCGACAGCTTCTCTGGAAGCACTTAAAACATGTCTTGCTAAGAAACCTCAGCTGCTAGAACCAAGCAAGTGCCTAGCAAAACCTCCACTGATTTGCAAATGATAATCATTTTTTCATAGTTCGAGTGCTCGACAGCTACAGCATGCCAGCAGAACATGAAACTCCATAGCTCCTTTGATGGGAGGAGCTTACATTAAACTGTGCCACTAGAACCAAGCAGAATGCCTCAACAGCTTTTCAAGTTATAATAAATTTTGATAGCTTGACCTTCTGGAGAGCTTCACCTTGCAAGCAGATCAGGCAAGCCCATAGCTCTTTCAGTAGGAGATGGTTAAACTTTAGCTTTTATTAGTTTATATCACTGACAGACGGGCCTTCCTCCATGGAGCTCAAGATCCATACCAAGTAAGGCTTGTATCCGATTGAATTCTACTCGGCATGGAAAGCCTCTTCTAAGAAACCCACCCCCAAATTCCCACTCAGCTCCTAATGGGTGGTTGCATATGAACCCAAAATGTTTCCACAGAAGGAAGGAAGTGCATCTAGAAGAGAAAAACCTGGGGAAAGACTGCAGCTCAGTGGTACAGCGTCTGCTTTGCATGCAAAAGGTCCCAGATTCAATCGCTGGCATCTCTTCATAAAGACTTCTTTCCTGAAGTGCTGGAAAGCCACCTCCAGGCATTATAGACAATACTGAGCTAGATGAATTAATGGTCTGGTTCAATATCAGGTGGTTTCCTGTGTTCCTGCACTTAGGGGCAGGGCTATAGCTCAGTGGCAGAGCATCTTCATGCAGTTACAATCTTTGGCATCCCCAGGTAGGGCTGAGCGGGTTCCCTGTCTGACACCTTGGAGAGCCTCTGCTAGTCAGTGCAGACAGCAATGAGCTAGATGCAGTATCAGGCAGCTTCTGGTATCTTCCAGAAGAGAGCCAGTGTGGTGTAGTGGTTAAGAGCGGTAGACTCGTAATCTGGGGAGCCGGGTTCGCGTCTCCGCTCCTCCACATGCAGCTGCTGGGTGACCTTGGGCTAGTCACACTTCTCTGAAGTCTCTCAGCCCCAGCTACCTCACAGGGTGTCTGTTGTGGGGGAGGAAGGTAAAAGAGAATGTTAGCCGCTTTGAGACTCCTTTGGGTAGTGATAAAGCGGGATATCAAATCCAAACTCTTCTTCTTCTTCCCAATCCCAATCAATCACTGGGAGACTAGCAGCCAAACCAATCCATCAGTTCACCAGTCCAATTCTGATTATTCTTCTTTTGCAAAATGTGAGCCTCATGAATGAAATATTGACTCATATCTTTATCGGTCAGGGTATGGTGATGGAGCAGGAACTCTGCGGACAGGGAAGAAACCTCATTTAGATATTATATATTTTCTTAATGGCTTGCATTGCAATAAAATATTGGTAGACCATTGTAGTTGTTGCTCTCTGTAGCTCCTGTCTGTTAGATCTGCTTGACATAATTTTCTACTTCCAAGTTGTTGCCATCTCCCTGCCTGCTATGTATGCATGTGTGTATATATAGAAACAAAAAAAGTCTTTTTTCTTTGGTTTGGTTTTCCTCCTGCATTCTTCATTTCCACCCAATCCTGGAAGGTTTGTTCCCTTTTCTAATCAAGTGAGTTGCTACCCTGAAAAACAAGAGTAATGGGGTGCCACAAGGCTTTTGTCTGGAGATTTTTCATACTTGTGAAAAGAGCATCATAAATAACTCACTAGAGCCAATTGGGATGTGGCTGGTTCCCCCACCCCTGGGTTAAAGGGTTTCTTCCTTGGCTGCAATCCAAGTGTGAGCCAGTGTGTTGCAGTGGTTTTAGAGTGTCAGAGTAGGACCAGGGAGAGCAGAGTTCAAATCCCCACTTGGCCATGAAGCTCACTGGGTGACCCTGGGCCAATCACTGCCTCCAAGTCTAACCTACTGTCAAGGTTGTTAAGACTACTCCTGAGTAACGACCTTCCACATACTTGTCTTTCAAAAGTCTTTATTGGTACGCATTACTTACAGTGTAGTGAGCTGTCGGTTTCATGTCTTCTCATTCCGCATCAGAATCCTGCACTGCCCCTTTTCACGACTTTGACCAACATAAAAGCCTCGGGACAGTGAATCGCCTCCCCTTTCTCCTCCTCCTCAATACCGGTGTCGGGGGGAAGGGTCTACGATCTGCCTTCTGCCTGTCCAACCTTCCCACCTCTCTCTCTCTTCCTGCCTGTGGAGCAGGGGCTCTCCAATGCTGCCAGAGCCCTGGCACTCCTTCTCCATTTCCTGACTCCATAGCTGCCAAGTTATCCCTTTTTTTAAGGGAAATTCCCTTATGCTGAATAGGCTTCCTCGTGAGAAAAGGGAAAACTTGGCAGCTATGCCTGACTCACCCCTTCAGACCCCGTGCTTTCATGACTGCTTGGAGACGGGCTGCTTCTGATGAGAGGGGGGGTTTCTCTTTAATCCCTCCCCCTTACACCTACCTTGTAGAGTGGATGTGGGAATGAAATTAGGAGGGGGAGAACTATGTATACTGCCTTGAGCAGCTTGGAGGAAAAGGTGGAAAACAAATGCATAACAAATAATAATATATTTGAGCCATACTGGGATGGGTGGGTTAGACTGGGCAGAGGTGTCACTCTGTCAGCACAGCACAGAACTCTCCATTCCACCAGCTCACCATGCAGCCAGAAGTGCTACTGGCAGGATCTCTGTGGGTGGCAGCTTGCACAAAACCACCAAACAGTGTCTTCCACAGGCAAGGAGGGGCTGAAACAGCCTGGGATCTGCTGGATCCCCAGCTGGTCTCATTGCCATCTCATGGTGGTGCCAGGACCTTTTCAGGCTAACACAGTACAATCTGCCTGCCCTTTTGTCCTGGCCAGTGTGATAGGCAGGACTTTGGATGTGGCAGCGACCACAACGCCACAACAACCATTAAGTCCATCCACTCCCTGGTCTGTTTGGGGTTTTGGATAAATCCAATCCACAGCCGTAAGCATGGCATCTCGCAGGAACAAATTCCATCGCATACTCCGAGGTGTGTGAAGAAGTACTTTGTCAATAAGTAATGGGCTAGCAACTGACCTCAGGGGCCAGGCGCCCGGTATGAAGATACATCTTCCAGATGTTGATGTGAGGCTTCATCCATACCTGACAGCTGTGTGGACAAACCTGGGGAAATGCAAGAATATCATCTCTGCCCATTTTCGGAAAAAGAGCATGTCCATTACGGTTTGCTTACCGAACTCCATATCTATATTGATTATTTGCAAATCGTTTTGAGCTCTTCCAATATCTCCCAATGCTGAAATCTGATGTGAGAGTGGGCCCTATGGGGCGGGGTGGGGGAAAACAGGCCACATTATCCTGCATGGATATTTGATCTCTCCCATCTCTGTTATGGGAGCTGCTTTAGTGCCATCAAACACTCTTACTCAAGAAGCAAGCAGAATCAGTGCTGTTTGTTCACTGATCGTGTATCAATTTACAGTGCTGTTGCATGCAATTAATGGCAATTAAATGATGTTAAAGAGGATTGAGCTAGTGTTAAATCTATTTCCTTCCAATTATCTTAGCATCATAGTCCATAATACTGGTGTCTCTGTTACCCCCCCCCTCCCTGAATAAGACATTTATTGTAATCAGTTGTGTGGCATTAAGCTTTCCCAAGGTAAATATTGTTTTTAGATCCTCATTTCCTTCAGCAGCAAGAAGCAGAGACAGTATGTGTTGTGGCTAGAGTGGCAGATTAGGAGCTGGGATAACTCAGTTGGCAGAGCATGAGACACTTAATATCAGGGCTGTGGGTTCGAGCCCTATGTTGAGCGAAAGATTCCTGCATTGCAAGAGGTTGGATTAGATGACCCTAGGGGTCCCTTCCAACTCTACAACTCTATGATTCTATGATTCCTCAGTCATGCTTGCAGAACTCAGCTGGGAAGATGGGGACAACAGTAGAGTTCATTGCTATTGGCCCTGGCACCACCTACTGTTGATCTTCCAGCAAACTGCCCTACCAGTCCTAATGGCCACCATCCACCATTGGGTGAGTTCCCCCATAATTGAACATAATTGCCTTTGCCCCTCTCCCTCCAAGTTCCTTTTTGTTAGCCAGCTGCAAAGTACAACTCTCTCTCTCTCTCTCTCTCTCTCTCTCTCTCTCTCTCTCTCTCTCTCTCTCTCTCTCTCTTGCTTGCTTGCTGAGAAACACCATTTGTATTTAGATTTGCACTGAGCAATCCAGTTAGTGGGGTAGTAAAACTGGGAGCAGCCCTGGGCATTATAAGAAGTGCCAGTGGAATCAATACTCTTTATTTGAGGATGAGTCTATTTCTATCTGATAGGAGGGACTGTAGCACAATGGTGGAAAGCACATTTTGCATACAGAAAACTTCATGTTCAATCTCCAGCTTAAAAGGAGCTCAGGTAGCTGTGCTAGAAAAAAAATCCCGCCTGAGACCATGGAGGTCCACTGTTGGTTACTGTAGGTAGGTAGATCTGATGTGGCTTAAAAGTAGCTCCATATGAGAGATGTTTGAGCTTTTGAAGCTGGTAGTGCAGGGGCACATTGTTGCTTGGGAAAACTGATGCTGCTTTTAAAAATAGCACAGTCTGTCTACTTGCAGGATACCTCTTATTCAGCTTGTATGTATGTGCACTTGGGACAGAGAGGAATTCCCATACAGTGTGAATTATGCATGGAAGATTCCTTGGGTTAGATGTGGATGCTCTTCTACTGTATTGTATCTTTGGTTTTGTGGGTCTCATGCTCACCTCTGCCTCCTCCCCACATGTTTATAATTGCTCTTATGGGTTTGGCATAAAGGTGATGCACTGAATGAAATTTAGAGGTGATGAGAGAAGTTTGACATGCAACTTGTACTGCTTAAATATTACATTGTCTATGCATTTGCTTCTGTTTCTTGTTTCTTGGTGGTTAGGCTCCGGGAAAGGGCCAATGATCAGTGGTACAGCACCTGCTTTGCATGCAGAAGGTCCCAGGTTCAATCCCCAGCATCTCCAGGTAGGGCTGGGAGTGAACCCACATGAAATTGATGAGAGCCATTGCTAGTTAGTATAGACAATAGATGGTCTGAATCAGTATAGGGCAGCTTCCTATGTCCATATGGCAAAGAGACAGATAGTAGTAATACATTGCATTATTAATTCTCCTGAGAAAGGAAGTGACCTTGTGGAAAACACTCAGAAACACTTGAAGAAATGAGAAGCATGGTCAAATACTTTCAATTAGCATTTGATGGGGACATGATTTGATTTCATGTTGGCTGCCCCATAGCATAATGGAACATCAGCTGTGTGTGCTAAAGCAATAAGATGTTGTTGGTGGGGATTATGATGATTTAAATTTATTAGTCACTTGACGCATCAAAAGTCTCTAAGCTGTGATCCCTGCATTGCAGGGGTTTGGACCAGATGACCCTTAGAGAACCTTCCAACTCCACAATTCTGCAATTCTGTGATTCTATGTGACTTAAAATAATTAAGAGAAGAAAGCATGGCATAAAATGGAAAAAACACCACAATGCATAAAAGCCATACAATAACCTATAAACCAAGCAAAATAAAACAGCAGGAAAACTTCAGCAGCAAAAAAACAAACCATCAATAGGCAGCAAAATCATCCTCGTCTATCAAATGTCGAAGAGCAGAGAGATGAAGTTTTACCCAACATTGAAAGGGTGTTAATGATTGTGCCAGGTGTACCTCACTGGAAGGACCTTCCACAAGCATGAGCTGTAACTAAAAAGACCTCCCTCAGAGGTGGAACTTGGAAGTGCTCCTCAGTTGAAGATGGAAGGGTCTGAGTAGGTTCATAGAGGTGCTCTGAAAGCTATTGAGTTCAAGAAAGTAGAGAAGGCATATTTGCTACATATAGTTTCAGGAGTTTAAACAATGTGAAAGAGAAGGAACCATACCTCGGTGGATAGTAGTTCAGCTCAGTGGTTCAGCATGCAGAAGATGTATCAGGTTCAACCCCTGACATGTTTCTGAGTAGCGGACATTGGAAAGACCATTGCCTGAAGCCCTGGAGAACTGTTGCCAGAGCAGATGCAGAGTTGCCTGTGTCAGCATCCAAGTCACTTCCAGCTCTATGATTCCTTCCAAATCTATGATTCTGTAGACCAGGGATAACCTATGTGGTGACCTCCAGATGTTGTTGGAAAACAACACCCCTCATCCTTGCCCATTGGCCATCCTGTCTGAGCCTGATGAGAAAACCACTTCCGCATCTCCATGGAGGTGGTGTTGTGGGCTGGCCCCGACTGTACTCTCGTGATGGGGACTGAGAGCTCAGCCCCCTCGCGATGAGGAGTTCCCGCCTCCGTAAGACCCGGGCTGACCAATAAGGTCAGCTGGGGGCGGTGCTTCCCCTCTTTTAAACAGGCTGGAGGCGGGAACTCTGCCTCTTTGCCCCTTGCGCCCAGCCCCGATCGGATCACCCGCAAACCCACCCTTTAGGCTAGGCTGACGCTGCTATGGACTTTGGTTGGTCGCCTGGTTGGCCAGGGGCCTGGTAGGACTTTTCCCACTTGGGCTAGCCAAGATGGGTTTTTCGCCTATCTCGTAGCAATTCGACACAACTTTGTTTTGGCGGTTAGGCATTGGAAATTTGCATAAGAAAGAAAATGTGGGGGGGGGCAGATTACATCATCATCTGCCCAGAAATTGGAGAAGTATTCCATTAAAGGTTTCCAGGGGCAGAGCTTTGTCCTGGGCCTGCAGAGGTCAGGGCCGTAAGGCACACCCCAACGGTGGCCACAGGAGGAGTTCCAGTAGATGTACATCACTGGGCTCCTTCCTGGTGGTTAATTTCTCCAAGACTGTAAGACATGGGTTGCAGTCAGATATAGTCGGTTAGGTTCCAATGCCTAAGCCAATACCGCTCAACATCTGTAACCAATAAAGCTGTGGCCTTTTTCGCCCACTTAAAATCTATTCATTGTGTCTTGCGTTTTATTTCACGGGAAGGAGGAACATTGCCACACAACTGGAAAGCCACTTCCACCTTGAAGAGGAGGTGGGGTTGCGGGCAGTCACAACCCTGCCACTTGCGCAGGGGCTGGGTGCTCAGCCCCTGAGCAATTGGTGGGATTGCCACCCGCACCGCTGGCAGGTTGTCCAATCCGGCTGGCCTGGGGGTGTGTCCTGCACTACTTAAGCAGGATGTGGGGTGGAATCCCCCTCTTTGTCCCGCTTACCAGCTGCATGCCAAGTTCTGGAGAGACATGCCCTTTAGGTTTCTATCTCTTTTCTGTTCCATGATGGGCACTATCTTCAGAATCACTTGTAAAACCTTCACTATTAGCTGGTATGGATTCTTTATCTTCAAGTTGTGTCGAGGCATGGCACTGCTAGGTTCTTGAATTAGGAGCATTGCAGGCATATTAGATTCAGAAGAAATAAAAGATTTAGTCCATTTGCTTGTTTCAGCTCTCCCTCGCAATCTCTTCTTTGTTATACTCTCGGTTTCACAGTCCATCAGGTTTCAGTGAGTTAAACCCAGATTCTTGCAGTGTGCCCTCTTGCCCTCTTCCACCTCTGAAAACAGCTTCCCTTAACTTGCAGCCTAAGGAAAAGCTGAGCAATTTGGTGTGAGAGACAATTACCTTTGCTGTTTGAAAAGTTCTCCCTAACCTTTTGTCACAAGTTGAGTAACCTCAGCCTTTCACCCACCGCTGCTTTCTGCGTTTGCTTCTGCCAGGGGAACTCATTAATTGTTTTGAACAATGCATGCTAATAGGCAGTAATGCTTTCTCTTTATTCCAGGAGCTTGTTTGCTAAACAGCAATTGAAATGTCTCTTTTAAGTATATTTAATGCCTATCAAAAGTGCCACATTGATCGTCTTGTGAGAGCTGTTCATTCACATGGGACCTGATTCCGTTAGTTCCTAGACTGCCAAAAGCTCTATGACAGGCATACCCAAACTGCGGCCCTCCAGATGTTTCGGCCTACAACTCCCATGATCCCTAGCTAACAGGACCAGTGGTCGGGGAAGATGGGAACTGTAGTCCAAAACTTCTGGAGGGCCGAAGTTTGGAGATGCCTGCTCTATGAGAATGGTTGGGTGGGTGCATGTGATTCTCAAGCAAATGGTTATTAGCCAATGTTACTTCTACCCAGAATAGACCTACTGATATTAATGCACATGATTAACGGGTCTACTCTGAAAAGGACTACCATGGTACACAATCCAAAGTCTCCAACTTGCTCACATGTTGTGACGTGAACAAGGACATGCTTACCCTATTACATACGGCAGAAGGTGATATCAAAGAGCCTTGTGACATCATATGGACTAGCAAACTTATTGTGACATGACCTTTCATGGTCTAGAGTCCACAGGGGAATCTAGACCATGAAAGCTTGTGGCATAATAAAACTGTTAGGGCAGCATCCAAACAAATAAGATGCTAATTGGTCAGAGGAATAACTTCATGAGCAATATATTAAAACCCTTATTACCACCCATCTGTCAATACCTCACAGGCCAATGGATGCCCTCTTCTGTGGAGGAAGGATGGGGAAAGTATATGTATCTTTACTATATTTCCTATGTTGTACATGCAGTGTTCGAAACTCCCATTGTTCCAGGCACATTCAGCAACAGGGAATTTCATTAGTGTGAGCAGTTTCTAAGCTCTGGGCACAGTGCTGCACCTTAGGTTTCCAATTAAAACTGCAGAGTGGAAGGAAAGGAGGACCTTTTACTGCCTCCCCACTTCCAGCTCCTCTCTGAAGACTGGAGAAGAGACCCTCTTAAGAATATTAGAGGGGTGGGCAGGGGAAGGATTAGACCATGTGAAAAATGAACATAATATTTTAGCTGCAGTTCATTCATTTTCAGCTTTGTATTCTTGTTATTGAATAAAGCCTGCCTAGACATTCCGTTGTTGCACCCATTTAGTTCCTGTTGTTTAGTGGTTTATTCGTGTCCGACTCTTTGTGACCCCATGGACCAGAGCACACCAGGCAATCCTGTCTTCCACTGCCTCCTGCAGTTTGGTCAAACTCACGTTCGTAGCTTCGAGAACACTGTCCAACTGTTCCTATCTCAATTTCTAGCACTGAATACATGTATCTATCATTGCACTGCTTTCATTTACTATTTCTCAAGATTATCAAGGCAGAGGTGAGGGAAGGACAGGCAGGAATAAAAAGGAGGGGACTAAATCTATAGTAAATATCTTATTATTTATTCAGTTTATAAGATGCATTCTCTCACTGCAGGCAACTCAAGGCATCTTTACAAAAACTAAAAATAAACAAAACCGACACAATCATTAAAGCTGGGGTGGGGGTGGAGTTGAAAAGAGACCCCACCACTCCTAAAAATATAATACTCAACTGTTAAATCCTGTTTAAAGTAGACCTCTGTTGCAGAGCACAGTTTCCTCTTGGATGTTGCATACCGGGGGTGGGGTGGGTTGCCTGTTCTAAAATTCACCTCCATCACTGCAGTGTTTAATGAATCCAAAGAGACAAATCCCAACTTTAAATTTCACTACAGTCACAGCTGTAAAAACTTAAAGTCCCTTACTTGACACATTTCCATTGATCTCAAAGAAATTCTCAGGAGAAAATTGGTTCTGGATTAAGGCCTTGGAATTAAAATGAGCACTTGGTGGGCACTGAAGAGCTCTCTGTGTGACAGACAGCTGGAAAAGTGGTCTACATATGCCAACACCCAAATCTCTCTCCCCCCCCCAATCAATAATTATTTCCAGACTCTCTTCCTATGCTGATAGGTTGAGAAGCTGCAGTTGGCATTCACCTGTCTCAAGAGACAACCGAATGTGTCCCCCGGGGGTGAAACCAGTGGAGAACTACAGCCCCTGCTGTGGCTGCAGAGACCAGTAACTCATAACTGCTGCCTCCCATGTTGTTTTTCTTGCATTTAGCAGCCCCGAAGTGACCTCCCTGGGGTCCTGGGCTGTCCAGAAGACAAGACCCCCTCTCTGTCTCGCTTATGTGGTCCAAAGGAAAGCAGAGCAATGCATTTGGCACCAGCTTGGCAGGAGGTGTTGCTGGAAGGATTCGTACAAGAAGCTATTCAACCATCTTATGGACTTATGGACTGGATTTGTGTAGGGTTTACTCCTTCTCCCCAAGATGTCCTGCAAGGCAGTGGGTACAGATTTTTTCATCAAGGTTTACTCCCGAAGCCTTTACATGAATGAGTATAGCTGCAAGGCAGCAGAGGTTTAGCTTCAGGATATTCCTTAGGAGAAGGAAGTGGGCTACCTTCCCAAGTTGATGAGTCTCATTTACCCCTCACATCCCTCTATGGCCCATGCAGAAACCGCCTTCTTGACCATTGGACCCACTATTAGTCTCATCTACTCAATCTGCCACCTCATGAGAAGAGAAGATTCCCTGGAAAAGACCCTGATGTTGGGAAAGATGGAGGGCACAAGGAGAAGGGGACGACAGAGGACGAGATGGCTGGACAGTGTTCTTGAAGCTACAAACATGAGTCTGACCAAACTGCGGGAGGCAGTGCAAGACAGGAGTGCCTGGCGTGCTCTGGTCCATGGGGTCACGAAGAGTCGGACACGACTAAACGACTAAACGAAACAACAACAACAACAACTCAATCTGCCAGGGCCTGTCTTTACGTGCAGGGCATGTTCCCAACTCACCAAGGATTTGAGACCCAGCAGCTACCCTCACCTGGTTTAGGCAGCCAGTCAAACCCGTTTCCCAGGGTGTGGTCACTGTCACATACTGACAGCTTCCAGGAGTCACAGCTCTCACCTGAAGCTGCAGTAGAGATAATAGAATTGAGTTACTGAAAAGCCACCTGCTTCCTCTGCCACGAACACAGGGCTTTATTATATACTCAAGGCTTTTCCATGACATGATTGCTTTCTTCATTTATTTCTATTTTGCTTTATTGTTATTCATTTTATTTATATCTCACCCTTTTATCCAAGGAGCTCAAGGTCACATACACAGCTCTCTCCCTCTTCTCTTTTTAATCCTCCCAGTGGCCTTGCGAGGTAGGTGTAGTTCAGGCATCCCCAAACTGCGGCCCTCCAGATGTTTTGGCCTACAACTCCCACGATCCCTAGCTAACAGGACCAGTGGTCAGGGAAGATGGGAATTGTAGTCCAAAACATCTGGAGGGCCAAAGTTTGGGGATGCCTGGTGTAGGTCGAGAGACAGCGGCTGGCCCAAGGTCAACTAATGAGCTTCATGGCAAAGTGAGGATTTGAACTCACATCTCCCAGCTCTCATTTGGAGGGAGGGTGGGCAGGGAAGCAACAACAACCCCCAAACCTTTCAGTGCAATAGAAACCTATGGCTGCGATCTTTAACTCACCTACCTGGGAGTAAGCCCCACTGAATTCCATAGGACTTACATCTAAGAGAAATGATCAGGGTTAGAACAGCACAGCCAAACCTTCTCACGGAAAGGCTACCTTACATTTTTTTTAAAAAAAAAAACCAGGCAAGGAAGGTTTTTGTGAGGTGCATTCAAACATGCAATACCCCCTGTATCTGCCATCTAAAATGTTCTGCTAGAGAAAGACCCTTGACATTGATTGGATAAACAGGTCCTTTCTGTTGGTCCTGGTAAGGAAGAGTACAAGCTATCAGGCTCTTAACTGTACCACCACCAGCAGATGTTGCTGTAATATTCTGAATAATCGAAAGGCATCAAATAAATAAAAGACCCCGGAGGATTCATTCAAGATATTTTCTGGTATTTAATGAATGCGTTTCCAGCAAAATGCTCTGTAACAGCATTAGTATTGTGACTGGGGGGGGGGGAATGCCTACAAATGTTTAAGCATACTAGAAAGATAGCCATCCTATATATCAGGAATGGGCAACCTGTGACCCTGCAGATGTTGCTTGAGGACAAAGCTCATCATCCATTACTATGGGCCATGCTGGCTGGGGTTGAAGGGAGTTTGAGTCCCACAATATCTGGAGGGCTGCAAGTTGTCCACCCTCATTATATATTTTCAGAATATGTGTCCTTATACAAACAAAACGGCACCACACATACAGGAGGGAAGGATCAGCAAGCCCAGGATACCAAAAGTTGCAGAAAGGTATAGATCCAACAGCAATTATTATTATTATTATTATTATTATTATTATTATTATTATTATTATTATTTACTTATACCCCACCCATCTGGATGGGTTTCCCCAGCCATTCTGGGCGGCTTCCAACAGGAGATTAAAAATACATTAAAACATCAGTCATTAAAAAACTTCCCTAAACAGGGCTGCCTTCAGATGTCTTCTGAACATCAGATAGTTGCTTATCTCTTTGACATCTGGTGGGAGAGCATTCCACAGGGTGGGCGCCACTACCAAGAAGGCCCTCTGCCTGGTTCCCTGTAATTTGGCTTCTCGCAGTGAGGGAACCGCCAGAAGGCCCTCAGAGTTGGACCTCAGTGTCCGGGCAGAACGATGGAGGTGGAGACACTCCTTCAGGTATACTGGGCCGAGGCCGTTTAGGGCTTTTAGGGCTAGGGATCATTAGGAAAGAAATCCGAAGTGAAACTGCCAGTATCTTAATGCTGTTATACAAACTGATGGTGTCACACACTTGACAACACGCTGACAACAGTTCTGGTCAGCTCACATCAAAAAGGATATTGTAGAATTGGAAAAGGTTCAGGAAAGGGTGACAAAAATGATCAAGGGGATGCAATGAATGCTGTCGGAGGAACGATGACAGCGTTTGAGACTTTTCCATTTAGAGAAAAGGCAAGTAAGAGGGGCCAGATAAATGTATTAAAAATGTGCATGGTATGGAGAAAGAGGGCAGAGAAAAGTTTTTCTTCCTCTCTTATAACACTTGAACTCAGGAACATCCAATGAAGCTAAATGATGGGAGATTCAAGAAAGACCAAAAATAGGACTACTGTACTTCTCCACACTGAGCTTAGTTAAACTACGGAAATTGCTCTCACAAGAGGTATTGGTTGCCACCAACTTGGATGACTTTAAAAGAGTGTTAGACAAAATCATGGTGGATAAAGCTATCAATGGCTGTTAGCTAGGAGCCAGGAATCAGAGCAGAATAATAAGACAGCAATCCTAACCCTAATTACATGGGAGAAAGCCCCACTGTTTTCAATGAGACTTGCTTTTGAGTAGACATGGTTATGATTGCAGCCTTTGGAAGAATCAAAGGACAAGCAAGGTAACGGAGCAAGCCAGACACTAGGCTCAAAGGATACTAGCATTCTTGTAATTCAAGCAATGCTTAACTGTTAGAAGATGCCCTCTCATAGTCCTTCATGTCTAGCTGAGTCAATTAGCTCTGAGACTTAGGGTTCTGAACTGGCTCGACAGAGGCTGCAACAGATGAGCGGCTCACCCCACAAGACAACCACACAGAGACCCAGAAGTTTCTAGTTTGGCCTGCTACAGTTTCTAACACCCTCTTAAAACAGCCTGAAATAAGAGAGGGAGAAAAGAGGATTGTGAAAGAAGACAAAAGATTACTGTTGGTATGACCATTGCAATTCACCCCAAAGCGATTATGTATTTTTACATTCTTTTTCAAATAAAATATCACAAAGTCCAGTGTCACCAGGAATTCACAAGGAATTAATATATATGGTACCATTCAATTCATCTGGCAAAGGTGTCATGGGCTTTGAAGACACTCATCTCAGGACGCAAGGGAGAAACATGCTAAGAGGAAGGCACTGTTGGCAAATCCACACCATGATCAACTCCCATCTGGAAACCAATGTCCCCACTGTGGAAGGATGTGTGGATCCAGAACTGGCCTCCACAGTCACTTACGGACTCCTTGTTAAAACCGTGTTTATGGAAGATAATCTTTTTACTTGGCTACGAGTGATCGCCAAAAAGAAGAGAAGAGCCACTTAGCGCTTTGAATTCAGGCATGTCCTATCAAATTTAATATTCTATTATCAAGTTTCATGGATGAAAGCCTATTTAGAATGGCTGTACATAACATCAGCTATTATTTATTTATTTATTTTGCTTGTTGCTTTATCTTGCCCAAAGCAGCCCAAAGCAACTTACAACCACCATAGTAGACCACCATAAGGCAATCAAAATCCTGCACTCCTTGTCCCAGGTGACCAATAAGGGTATAGTGCATGGGTAGGCAAACTAAGGCCCAGGGGGCCCAGATCTAGCCCAATCGCCTTCTCAATCCGTCCTGCGGACGGTCTGGGAATCAGCGTGTTTTTACATGAGTGGGAATGTGTGCTTTTATTTAAAATGCATATCTGGGTTATTTGTGGGGCATAGGAATTTGTTCATTATCCCCCCCCCCTTCAAAATATAGTCCAGCCTCTTATCTTCAGAGAATACTTAAAAATGTACAGCACAAACAATTCACTATTGACAGAATTAGAACGATATTTGTAATGGTAAATAAATAAAGAGATAAAAAGAGAGGAAAATAAAAGAAGTAAGTCTAATAATATCAAACCTGTGAAAAACAACAATCAGAAAAACCAGGTGTAATGGAAAGGGTTGGAAGTATCGATGGTTTTTGAAACTAGAATTAAAACTCAGAACATATTCTTAGATTTTATTTGGTTATGTATAATTTTTGGTTGATTTGAGTTAGAGTTGAATCATATTTGCAGTAGGAGAACATTATTTGTACATTGTATCTTGTATTTTATATTCGAAGATCTGATGTATTTTTTAAAATATTTTCAATAAAGGCTTTAAATATTCAAAAAACAAACAAACAAACAAACAAACAAAATACAGTCCAGCCTCCCACAAGGTCTGAGGGACAGCTGAAAAAGTTGAAGAAGAGAGAAGTGGGATGGGCCAGTCGTTGGTGGACTGGTGCTAGAGCAGGGCATTGTAGTCCTTCACAAAGCATACTTAGCAAGCAGCTGTTTTTTTTGGGGGGGGGTAATATGGTACAGCATGAGTAGCTGTGCCGCCTACTTTAGAAGTCTGCTTGATTCTAATACATACTAACTGCACAGTTGTAAACAAACAAAAGCTAAAATAGCATAAGTCTCTAGTGTGCTCTTTCATCCAAATTCCACTGGCATGGCTCCAAGATTTCTCACTGCTCAGGGAAGCAGTGAGGAAATCTGAATAGATGCAATTGTTTACTCTCATGTCAAACAGGAATTTTCGCAAGTTGGTAGTTGTGTCATAAACTGCAGTCCCCCTCCCGCAAAGTACCCAATCGTTACCTTAGCAGCTTGCCAGAAGTAGCCAACTCCATTGGCATAGAGAACAATCATGAATGACACCTGGAGGGCACCATGTTGCCTATCGCTGAGCCAGGTAGTGCATACTCCCCACCACCAACTCACTTTGTGGGAACTCTTTTTCTTATATTGTAAGCGTTGCTCTATTTTAGTTCTGTTTAAATAAAAATGCACAGGATGTATTCATTTTCTATTTAAAATATTTGGATACCATTTGTTTCAGGTGAACCTCATGAAGCTTATGAATATTAAAACTGTAAGTAGGAATGTGTGGTGTAGTGGTTAGAGTGTCAGACCAGGACCTTCAAATGCCCACTCGGCCGCAAAGCTCACTGGGTGACCTTGACTCAATCAATACCTCTCAGCCTAACCTACTTCACAGGGTTGTTGTGAGGATAAAATGGAGAGGAATAGAGCCATGTGTGGAACATTGAGCTCCTTGGTGGGAAAGTGGGGTATAAATGCTAATAATAATAATAATAATAATAATAATAATAATAATAATAATAATAATGTGAATATATAGCAAGGACAAATATGCCCCGCCCCCAGATCAAGTAAAACAATAGAAATACTTAACTTAACTGACCAATCATGTCAGTTCTGACCCCCAACAAAAGCCCTGCCCCCCCACAAAAAATCCTGGCTACACCCATAATAATAATAATAATAATAATAATAATAATAATAAATTTATTATTTATACCCCGCTCATCTGGCTGGGCTTCCCCTGCCACTCTGGACAGCTTCCAACAAACATTAAAATACATCAAATATCACACATTAAAAACTTCCCTAAACAAGGCTGCCTTTAGGTATTTTCTAAATGTCAGGTAGTTGATTATCTCTCTGACATCTGGTGGGAGGGCGTTCCACAGGGTGGGTGCCACTACCGAGAAGGCCCTCTGCCTGGTTCCCTGTAGCTTTGCTTCTCACAGTGAGGGAACCGCCAGAAGGCCCTCAGCGCTGGACCTCAGTGTCCGGGCTGAACGATGGGGGTGGAGACCGAGGCCGTTTAGGGCTTTAAAGGTCAGCACCACATGATAGTGGTCAAACCTAAGAAATGCATATTCTTGATATTTAGCAGGAGTAATAACAGAGCTGTATTACTCACTGGCAGAGACTTCTCCCTCCGTAACCCCAGCTGCGGGGAGGGAGGAAGACACCTTGTGCATGTTCAGAGGCACTGTGTTCCGACTTCAAAACTTTTGAAGTAGCGATTTTTAAAAGGCAGCCTCCTCATCGGTGACTGGAAGAGCTGGCCTCGCTTCACCCCTCTTCCCTCAATGGCTTTGCTCCCTCCCAAACCCACCGCCTTGGAAGAAACTTCCCAACCAACCACCTACCCGAGAAAGGCATTTTCAAGCAAGACGCTCTAGCTGAAGCGAACAGATAGCCTGCTCAGCTCAGCCTCCCCTCCTGCTCTGGGATAGGTGTCCCAGACGGGCTTCCTCGGCAGGTGGAAGACGAGCGAGTGAAGCGAACAGGCAGCTCGACTATGTGAATGTAGATGAGTTATTCATCTCCTCGGTCCTCGCCCTCCCTTTCTCTCCCCCCCCCCACCAACAAAGCACGTGACTTCGCACCGGCGCTCTGCGAGAGGGAGAAACGATGCAATTGCGAAACGCACACACACACAAGGAGGGAGGCTGCGATCAAGTGCGACGCCTTTTCTCTCGCTCCATCGTTCCCTCCTAACATCCTTCTTCTCTCTGGATGTATGTCTCGCTTCATTCTTGCTGCACGAGCCGGGCTGGCCTTGTGAGGAGGGCTGCTGGAAAGCCTGGATCGCGCGCGCGCCCGCTTGGCCGTGTCCTTTACTCTTTGTGCGACCCCCCTCCATCTCCACCCCTATCCCCTGCCCCCATCGCGAGAGCCTCCCTGCAGCCTCCCTTCCAGAGCCGCGAAGAAGGGTCCTCTCTTTGCCCGCAAAGCCGCCGCCAGAGAGTAGATAGGAAGGTGACTGAGTCCTACCAGCTGCGGCTTGCAAGAGGAGGAAGCGGAGAGCGCCGTGGTGCTGAAAGGACAGCTCCTTCTTCAGCATCGCCTTGGCTCTAGACACCCACCCGCTGGTCTCTCTCCTCCCTGCCTCTTTCTAATCAAGGATAGAGGAGGAAGAGGGTAGGGCGGGGGACTTGCCCAGACCTCCCTCCCTCAGCTCTCCCCCCCCCACCTTCTGCAGGCAGGTGCTTCTGCCTTAGATGCTGCTGCAGCTCCGAGGGCACCGGCGACCATGCCTTGATGCCCGCCACCCTCCCCAGCGGTGTCCATGGCGGTGGCAAGGAAAATAAAAACTTTGTTGACTGTGAACATTTTGGTCTTTGTGGGGATCATCCTCTTCTCAGTCTACTGCAGGATCCAGGATCGTTCCCAGGAGTTGGTGCAGATCGTCAGGAGCGCCGACCGGCGGGTGAGGAGCCGGAATACCAAGGTGGGAGCCCTCCTGGACAGGGAGTCTATCCTGCAGCGGCTGGACCACCTGGAGGAAGTTGTGTACAACCAGCTCAATGGTAAGCCAGGAGGAGGATGAGCAAAAGTGTCTGGGGGAGGTGGGAGGGTTCATACAGGGCTTTGGGGGGTGGATTTAAAAGTACAGCCTGATACTCAGCTAGCTCTCTCTGTGTTTTTGTGTGTGTTTTTATCATGCAATGGTGAGACCACGTGGAGTTTTCTAAGGCTTGGACAAATCACATGGTGCCCCTATTGAACAGGTCAGGTCAACCTTCAAGCCTAACAGATACAGGCAGTGCATTTAATATAGAGGAGTTGCTGCATAAAATGACAATATAGGATATTTTGATTGAAGCATCTTCTGAGTACTGCCTCTTGAATGTAAAGCTAGCTCTGGGGTTATAGAACTTGACACAAAGTGGGCATATATCACATACTCATAGTTTAGGGTTCTTTGTTCTTTTTTATATCTAACAGCAGTCAGGCTTCATTTATTGAAGCGTATAACAATGTTTAACAAACATCTAACAAAGATAGATAATGGCCAATAATTTTACAGTCTGTAAGTTTCAAGCGGGTCTGCACTTTACGTAGGCCAATGGTGAGACAAGTGGATTTCTTGATTTTCAGAAAAACTGCTTGTTTGCTTGTGGGTTTTTTTATTATTTTTTAAAAAAACTTCAAACAAACCTCAGAGAATCATAGAATTGTGGAGATGGAAGGGACCCCAAGGGTCATTTAGTCCAACCTCCTGCAATGTAGGAATCATAGCTAAAGAATCCCAAACAGATGATGGCCATCCAACCTCTGTTTATGGACTCTCCTTCATTGGAGGTTTTTAACTTTCTGAAGCAGGCTGTTTCACTGTGGAACAGCTCTTGCTTTCAGAAAGTTATTCTTAATGTTTAGTTGGAATCTCCTTTCTCGTAATTTCAAAGCAGTTCAAATCAAAGTGGTTTACAAAAGGTCTGTGTTCAAGAGTCACTTGTGCCACATAAAGTAATCATAGTTTGCTACTGCAGTATATGAACTTCTATTCCCCATCTGTAAAAATGGGATTGTGTGTTCCCACCTGCATGCATATCACTTGAATTCTCATCACATGTTTATGCAACACTTAGGACTTAGACATGCATCACTTCATCTCACTGTGCTCAGGCAGTGAATTAAAAACTGACTGTGGCAGTGACAGCCATGGTAGTACCAAAAATTTTGGTGGACAGTGTAAGGCATGATGGGAAACATGGAGAACCTCCAAATGTTGGTAGACTACAATTTCCATAATCCCTGGCCATTAAACACGCCAATGGGGGCTGATGGCAGTTGGAGTTCTGCAACATCTGGAAGGTCATTTGTTCTCCAACCCTAATGCAATGGATGATGCCATGGACCCAACCCACAGCCCATTGGGAAAGAGAGCCTTCACTCACCCAGTTATGGGGATGTGCTCCCTGTGGAATTGGAAGGTGCAGTATCACAAGGAGTTGTGGTCTAGTTGTTGCCATAACATGTGGGTGGCCTCACATCACCAAAGAGCTAAGAAGCCCCATATGGTTGGTTAACTCTAAGGGTGCGTGTAAGAGTAGGGATGTGGTTGATTAAGGAGAAATCTTAGGGGGCTCTGTTTGGGGTACAGAAGCAGACCCAAGAGGGAGGCAGAGGAGGTCCTCAGTCTGGTTCAAGCCAAGTGCTTGGTGGTTGCTATCCTAACTGCATACTGACTTCACTGGGCAGTGTGATACAAATGTTCTATCTGTGGTGATTGACCAGGGCTGACACAGTCACATAAGCAAATTATGTATTGATTCCACAAGATGTGAAGAAATACCAGTAATGAAAGGCTCACAGATAATGGTGTAAACCATCTCTCTTGTAATCAAAGCCAACATGAAAGTTCTGGCTATGCTGTTTGATCTCTGATGTCCAGTGATGGCTCACCTCTTGGTACTGGAGTCACTTATTGTGATGAACATCGGCAGGCATGAGCCAGCCATACTGACCTCCCTATTGGCACTGCAAACACAGTACACATTGTAAAGCACTTTGCAAGATTAAAAATGTGATAGAAAATATAGTAGCAGTAAAAGGTTGCATTGTTATGTTGAAGGTGGGTGTTTAACGTCCTTTGTACTCTTTTTTGAGTGCGATTTCTGTATCACTTCTGCTACCATTGTCCCTAGTCCTCATGAAGGACAGAGACCAATTATATTTTATGAAAGCATACACAGCTTTTTTTTATTAATCCCACTTGCTGCCCCCCCCCCCCAAGTTTGGGTTGTTGTTATTGTTTTTTTAAAAGATCTCATTAGATGTACAGATGAGAGCATATTTATTTGTGGGTTTGAAACAAGATGACTAATAATACCTGTTTATGTTACTCCCCATCTTCCCTGTGCCCGATGCCTCACAAGTGAATCCTGGTTTTACAGATATTCATAAGCAGTTAAATATGAACCCCTAAGGGAGTTGCAGCATACAGTAATGAAATTTTGCAACTATTTGGGAGGGAGGAATGTGTTTGATGTAATGTTTTGCCTCAACTCATGTTTAGCGACCAATAAAGCTACACAGATAAGATTAAGGGCACACTTGTCATATGCAGAAAGTTGATTTCCCGTGCAATACTAAACGGAGTTGGGCAGGGCATGTGTTTTCAAAGATCACCCATCTCTTCAAGAGTCCCTCAGGCTTATGGTGGGTGGCAGACCTTCCACATTTTCTCTACATGGATCTCTGTATTTTACTCTTCCTTCACCCTTGGTTTCAATGGGGAGAAATTGAGTTGCAGCATATCCAGGTTGGCATAGAGGGGAAGCCTGATCCAGGGACTCCTCAATGAATGAAAGTTTGCCTTTCATTCTTCTCTGGGCCTAATACCAGCTACCACTGGTGAAACAACTACTATGCCTGTGGAACTTAATAACAGGCATGCACTACCCACGGTAAAGCTCTTCTTTACTGGAAGAGAGGCACCTCTGCTCAGACCTAAATCCCACCAGCCAGTGGATCTGTGGGATAGGATTTCTCTGGCCAACGGGTGTCATTTCAACTTTCAAAAGCAGAGAAAGTGAAATGGTTAAAATCAATGGTTATATTTCTGATGTTTGTGCATAACACAGTGCTTTGCTTGCTGGTATATTTCACAGTGAAGTTGCACTGTGACGCCTTTGCATGAGGAGGCTGTGCAACAAAGTTTGTTGAAACTTAGGTGATTTTTTTTAATGACATGGATCAGGCCCTCCAGTGCGTGAAGAGGGTACTCATGGAATGGTCCATTACTGCTGGTGGTTTCTATTTTTCTAAGACCCAAAATGAGAACTTTGCAAATAATAGCTGGAGGAGGAAGGTGTCCACTCTCTAGGCCAAGACATAGAATTTGGATGGGAATTCTGTGGCCCTCTAGATGTTGTTGGACTGATTTGTCCCAGCCTGCTTGGTCAGTGACCAAGAATATCTGAAGGGGCACGGGTCTCCCAGCCCTGATGTAGAACATCTAAATGAAATATTTGTCCATGCTTATGTGCTCAGAGCACTAAGACACATGGGTATCTGTAATTATAAATGTGTAGATGAAGAAGGAAGGACTGCGGTCCTATCATGTATTAGATAGATAACCTATGGGATGCTAACTGGGGATCCAGGTTGTGTGTGCCAACACACTGCTTTGGTAAAAGACAAGAACTGCTATTGCACCAGACTGCTTACATGACACAACCAAAGTAGGTCAGGTGGTACTCATTAAGCCCATCATTGGGTTAGTATTGATAATAAGGATACTTGGCCCTTGCTGCCCATGAGTTATCTTTGCTTTGCTTTCCTTGCTTCCCACCCAACAAGAACCAGTTGTAACAAGAGGGCAAATGTGGAGGACCCCTTTAAGAAGAACCGTTGACCATAGCACCTTATCTAGCTCTGCATACCCTAATTTGCAGCAGCTGGAGGAAAATATTCAGATGTATGCAAGTATCTCTGTGCACCTACTCACACACTTAACATATCTAAGCCATGCCTTTCGTGGAATAATGACATTAAAAGCTACCTCAAAGGTAATCTAATCCAACACCATGCCAATACAGGAAATCCATGGCTGTAGCATCCCAATTAAAATGTTCACAGCTGGTTCCATGAGAGAGAGAGAGAGAGAGAGAGAGAGAGAGAGAGAGAGAGAGAGAGAGAGAGAGAGAGATTGTAATAATGATGCAGGGCAATAACTACACACAGAGACCATTCTCTATCTGTACAGAAACACACACTGAAGCATCTCAGCTCCAGTGACAAAAAGTCAAAGGAACAAGGGAATTAAGTACCCAGGTGACGAGAGGGAAAGTACCACCTATTTAATTAATTAATTAAAGCATCAATTTAAAACTGCGAGGAGACCATGATAAGGGCATTGTATGCTGGAAGCTAAATCCTGTAAAAACTCAGAGCTTAATCCTAGAGGTATTAAGCCTGTAGAAACTTTGTTTCCAGCAGGGAATCTTGATGAGCTACAATAAACCTGGATAAAATCCCATTTTTTATAGAGAGGGTAAAAAAAGAAAGAAAAGAAAAAGCAACCCACTGTCATGCAGTGCAGACACAGCTAATGGGAGATTCATATTAGAATTAAAAAGGTAGGCGTAAGCTTTTGTGTGAAGCTCGGTATAGCCTTCAGTTTGAGCTTTCAGTTTAGTATAAAACCTAGCTTCAGTTTTGTTTTTAAACCAGAGGGTTAATCTCTACCCATTGTCTACTCCTGTGAAAAAAATTCCTATTCCCAAGAAGGTAAATTGACCTAAACCCACCTTCCTTTCAAATTCCTGCTCACTGGGATATAGCCAGGACCAGGGGTCAGCAAACTTTTTCAGCAGGGGCTGGTCCACTGTCCCTCAGACCTTGTGGGGGGGCGGACTATATTTTGAAGGGAAAAAAACACTGAACTATGAATTCCTATGCCCCACAAATAACCCAGAGATGCATTTTAAATAAAAGGACGCATTCTACTCATGTAAAAACACGCTGATTCCCAGACCGTCCGTGGGCCGGGTTTAGAAGGCGATTGGGCCAGATCCGGCCCCTGGGCGTCAGTTTGCCTACCGATGATGATGATGATGATGAAGAAGAAGAAGAGTTTGAATTTGATACCCCGCTTTATCACTACCCTAAGGTGTCTCAAAGCGGCTAACATTCTCCTTTCCCTTCCTCCCCCACAACAAACACTCTGTGAGGTGAGTGGGGCTGAGAGACTTCAGAGAAGTGTGACTAGCCCAAGGTCACCCAGCAGCTGCATGTGGAGGAGTGGCAGAGACGCGAACCTGGTTCCCCAGATTACGAGTCTACCACTCTTAACGCACTACACCACACTGGTTCTCATGATGTAGTGTCTCAACCCGTGATAGAGCATCAAAATAACAAGCACGTTAAGCAGACAACTGAGACCAGCTGCAAGACAAGAAGGTCAAAATGGGCAACTCCGCTCCTCTCCTTAATAACCTAACACAGTGGTCAGCAACCTTTTTCAGCCGTGGGTCAGTCCACCGTCCCTCAGACCATGTGGTGGGCCGGACTATATTTTGGAAAAAAAATGAATGAATTCCTATGCCCCACATATAACCCAGAGATGCATTTTAAATAAAATGACCCATTCTACTTATGTAAAAACACGCTGATTCCCGGACCGTCCACGGGCCAGATTGAGAAGGCAATTGGGCCGTATCCAGCCCATGGGCCTTAGGTTGCCTACCCCTGACCTAACACATCTCAGTTTTCCAGGGAAACTAACTCACTACCCTATAAAACAAATATGCAGGTAGAAAGCCAGCAGCGTTGTGAGGACAGTTCAATATATTTTACAGAATGTCACATGTACAACTGTCTGCTTGCTGGACAAAAGTTATGAGTGTGTAATCAATAAATGTCTTATCTGCAGGGAGCCAGTTCATTCCCTTGAGGCCAAGGTAGCAGACCTGGAGAAGCCTAGAGAGTCAGAATGGTTATTTGACAAGGACCTCAGAAATGTGATAGCTGCCTCCCATTCCCAGCATGAGAGTCCCCCAGCTGCCATGGATGCTTCATGGAAGGAAAACATCAATCCGAGGAAGAGGGAAATGATCTCTTAGAAGGCATTCATTGCCTCTTTCAGGATGAAGAGTTTTCCATTCCTGAAGCCTGAAGGTGCTCCTCTGGTGGGTGGAAAGATCTTAGCATGTGGATGATGGAAGCATTAGGGACTTAGATAGCTGGATGTGTGATGGGCAGGCAGACCACATAGTGATTTGTTTGCCTGATATAAAAGTTGTGAACATCAAATGTCATCTAGATAGCCTGGCAGATAATGCCGGGGAGTTCTTTAAAACATGTTGAGTGTTTTCAGATCAGATGGCTTATCAGTTTTTAATTTATTCAAAAGGACCTAGATCTTTGTTTGTTGCCTGAAACATTGCAAATCAAGGGCCAAATACCTAAGTTAAGGGGGAAGTCTCTGCCCAGTTCCAAAAACAAAGATGGTGACAGGCATGCTGCATGGTGGGAGGCGGGAGGCCATTTCACAGGCAGGGGGCCAGCACCAAAAAGGCCCATTCTTAGACTCCCTTCCCATAATGTTACTTCAGGCACAGGAATCTGCCCTTCGTGTTGCACTGGGAAATGCATCTAGCTCAGGCATCCCCAAACTGTGGCCCTCCAGATGTTTTGGCCTACAACTCCTATGATCCCTAGCTAACAGGACGAGTGGTCGGGGAAGATGGGAATTGTAGTCCAAAACTTCTGGGTCCATGAAACATTTGGAGGGCCACAGACTTCCCAATCCCTGCTTTAGTAAAAAGTTGGTGCTGTCCTTTTGTTTACATGATTTATAAATGCCCTTTGTACAAGTGACAGGGTACAGTGGTACCTCGGGTTACAGACGCTTCAGGTTACAGTCGCTTCAGGTTACAGACTCCGCTGACCAAGAAATAGTACCTCGGGTTAAGAACTTTGCTTCAAGACGAGAACAGAAATTGTGCGGTGGCGGCAGGAGGCCCCAATAGCTAAAGTGGTCCCTCAGGTTAAGAACAGTTTCAGGTTAAGAATGGACCTCCAGAACGAATTAAGTTCTTAACCCGAGGTACCACTGTAGTCTAAAATAAAGCATAGAATCATAGAATCATAGAATTGTAGAGTTGAAAGGGACCCTGAGGGTCATCTAGTCCAATCCCCTGCAATGCAAGAATCTCAGCTTACCGCTTTACTGAAATCAAGATAAAGTAAGTCCACAGCATTCCTCCGATCCACCAAACTCGTAACCTCTATCAAATGAAGAAATGAGATTTTTCTGCCATGACTTGTTTTTGAGACACTCATGCTGGGTCTTAGTAATCACAGCATCCTTTTCTAAGTCCTCACAGACCGTTGAATTATCTGTTCTAGGACCTTTCCTGGTATTAACATCAAGCTTGCCTGCCAGTAGTTACCTGTGGCTTCTTTTCCTTCTTTTTGAAGGTGGGAACATTTGCCTGCCTCCAGTCCATAGGGACACCACATGGTCTCCAGTTGTTCTCAAAGATTATAGACAGAGGCTCTGAGTTTACACCTGCAAGCTCCTTTAGTACCTTTGAGCGCAGCTGCTCTTCAGGCCCTGGAGATTTGGATTCATTTAAAGTAGCTAGCTGTTCCTATCTGTTTGTATCTTGGGCTTCAACTCCCTCCTTGCATCATTTATTCTGTTATTACCAGGTTGGGCACTGCTAGACAGAAATACAAAGATTTAATAAAATAAAATAAAATAACAGAACAACAATTGCCAAGAGCAGAAGCACTCAGGACACTCCTTCCAGACACCTGTCTCCCTAAAATGTGTCTCAACCAACCATCTAGAATTATAGAGAAGTGAAGTCAGACACAATGCAGTAGGGAGCATGGATAGGGGTGTGTCAAGGCAGAAGTCGGGCACAGGTCAGAAGTAACTCACAAGGTGTTAATTAAATTATCAGAAGAGCTCAGGCCTAGTGAGCACAGCAACTCTTCTCAGTAGGTCCTGCTCCCCCACCACTACATGAGAAAATTGTGAGGACTAAAGGCCCCTGCCTTCCCACCACTTTCTAAGTCTCTTCCTCCACAGGGGGGTGGGTCCTACATGCCCATCTGGGGGGGGGGGATTTTACATTCCTGGAGGTGGGACACACACACACGTGTGTGTGTGTGTGTGTGTGTGTGTGTGTGTGTGTGTGTGTGTGTGTGGTTCAGGCTCTGGCTCTGGCATACCCTCCAACATTTCTCTGATGAAAATAGAGACACCCCATTCCATAATGATATTTTTACTATTTACACCCCACACATCTTACTGTGTTGCCCCAGCCACTCTGGGCAGCTTCCAACATATATAGAAATATAATAAATCATTAAACATTTTAAAAGCTTCCCTATACAGGATTGCCTTCAGACGGCTTGGGGGTCAAGATAACTCCATACCTTCCAACATTTCTCCAATGAAAATAAGGACGTCCTAAGGAAAAGCAGGACATTCCAGGATCAAATCAGAAACCGGGATGGCTTCTCTAATTCAGGGACGTCCCTGGAAAACAGGGGCATTTGGAGGGTCTGCTCTGGCAACGCAGTTTCTGGCGTGGGGCTCAGGCTTGGTGGCGACAGAGGGGCTGTCGGGCGAGTGTCCTTAAAAAAAACTCATCAACTTTTCAACCTCTTTTTTACCTCTTGAAATATGGCAACCGTATTCCCAAGTAACCTGAGACTTCTTTGCCTTTTCTGTCTTTGCTCCACCCCACCCTCTTCATACCTATGCAAGTTCTGGGAGATAGTGGGGAGAGGAACTGGTCACATCAGGAGGAGGAAACTCCCTGGCTTCTTCAGCAGCCTGCCTCATCTCTGCCTCTTGGCTTGCCATCTCAGCACTGCTCCCTGCCACAGCCTCTTCCTGCTCAATAGACCTTGTTACCTCTTCAGTTTCAGACACCTCTTCCTGCTAGTCTACTCCTTCTTCTCCCTCTGACCACTCATTGCCATCTCATTACCAATCCCCTGGCTCTGAGCCTTCTTCCCTTGGGGGGGGGGGGTACCCCAGCTGGTGCCTTCCACCACTCCTCTGCATCTAGCCGGTCCACGACAGCATGCAATTCAGTTAAATGCACATTTAAACATGAATTTATCCAATCTGCACTTTTTGCGGTGCAGTTCTCCAGCTAAGTAATGTGTACAGAAAAATGCACATACTAAAGTTTGTGAAAATGCATATATTGATGAAACTAACAGATAAAACTTCATTATATTTAGGGCAAATGCTTGGCAACAAAATTGAATACATTAGGCAAAATTGCATACCAATGTAAGTATATTGGGAGAAATTTGCACTGAAATGCTGATTGATATTTATGTACACACAGAGAGAGACTGTGGAGGCAGAGCTTTAACCATTGCGGCTAGTTGCCATCAATTGCCTTCCCCATATATTTGTCAAATCTTCTTTTAAAGCTATCTAGGTTTGTGGCCATCACTGCCTTCTGTGGGGGAGAGTTTTGTAGTTGTAAGGAGAAGTACTTCCTTTCATATGTCCCTGGTTTTTCCAACACTCAGCTTCACTGGGCATCCATGACTTCTAGGATGGAGAGAAAAAGAAAAGTTTTTCACCATGCCTTGCCTATTATGCACTTCTATACCATGTCCTCCTTAACTCTCTTTTTCTATAAACTAAAAAGTCCCAAATGCTTCAACCTTTCCTCATAGGGGAATGTTTCCATCCCTTGATCATTTTAGTTGCCCTTTTCTGAATCTTTTCTAAACTCAGCAAAATATCTTTTTTTGAGCTGAGGCAACCAAAACTGTACACAGTATTCCAAATTTGCCTAGACCCTAGATTTGTATAATAGCATTTTGATACTGGCAGTTTCATTTTAAGGTCTTCCATATGCTCCCTAGCATAGAATTTGTCTTTTTCAACTGCTGCCACACAATTGGTTGACATCTTCATGTTATCTACTATGACCCCAAGGTCTCATTCCTGGGCAGCCCACACTCTATACTTGGCCCCCAAAGTATTACACTCCTTTTGCTTTGCTCTGCGTGCAATGAGTGCAAGATTACGGCCAAAGTAAGCAAACAGGCTTCCTATCCTCCCTAACACTGTACATGTGGGATTAAGCAGACAGGTTTTGGATTATGGTAATGCCTAATTATGCACCTGTGAAATTTGTCACACTGCTGATGGAAGCATTCACCTCTATTCCATTATTACTTAGCCCTGCCAAGAACAAAGGTTTGCTTTTGACCAGCAAGGACCCCGTGTCATTTAATCAAGGTGTGATTTTCATTCCTTGGAAATAAGACTGCAGTCCTAAAGTGGGCTGGGTGGGATTAACCACAAAGGTGGTCAAGGGCCTTATAACATGCCGCTGACAAGGTGGAAAGTGAATTAGCCTTTGAACCGAATCAGACTTCTCCCCCATCACCATCTTGAGTGACAAACATACTCCCGGCAGGATGGCTCTTGATGCAATGTCCTATAGCAGGCATCCCCAAACTGCGGCCCTCCAGATGTTTTGGCCTACAACTCCCATGATCCCTAGCTAACAGGACCAGTGGTCAGGGATGATGGGAATTGTAGTCCAAAACATTTGGCGGGCCAAAGTTTGGGGATGCCTGTCCTATAGCCTCCCCAGAAACAGATTAGGTTGGATGCTTTAAAGGAAAGGCTCCCCCCCCACACAGTGCAAACCTAAAGGATGTTTACTCAGAAGTAAATCCCAGAGAGTTCATCTGTAATGAGGACCTTTAGATTTGTTGGCTTAATTGACTAGATTTTCCTCGCCAGGGTTTTGCATTTAACTGCATAGATAATAATTCAACAGAGGGTGGGGTTTTCTGGCGGCAGTGGTGGGGGTGGGGAGGTTTAATATCTACAACTCATGCATAATCCTTTTATGCCAAAAGCAATTGAAAGGGTCAGCCGGCAATTTTACTGTAATTGCTTCTCCCCCACTCCCCCCTTTTCACCTCTTCCAGTAATACACAACAATCAATACACCATGTAATTAGATTTCATTCAATCTGGAAAAGATGAAGAGAGTTTTCATATTCTTGTTATGCACCCACTCCTCACGCCTTCCTGCCGATGGCTTTCTTATTAGACCTTTTTGGCCTATTAGGGGCAGCAGGAGGAAAAGAATAACTTTTTAAAAAATATATATTCCGGCAGATTATCGCTCTTGCACATCATAATAATTTGATTGTGCTCTCTTTGGGAGGATTAAGTACAGAGGCATTTTTTGGGGCTTGATGGATGAATCGTAAGTGACCGGTGTGCTGCATAGAGGGAAGAAAGCAGATGCTGCATTCCAAACAAGGCCACTGGTGGCGTCCTTCGAAGGCCTCATTTAGCTGTAAGAAGAAAAAGAGAGGAACTTTAATAAAAAGAGCAGGTTCTGGGTTAAATTCCTGGCATCTCTTAATAAAATGAGTTCAGCTTGCAGGGATAGGACTAGGGTTGCCAGACTCAATAGAGGACAGGACTTCTGTGCCTTTAATTGCCCTGCTCTCTTTTGAGTCTGGAAACCTTAAAGAGAAACCAGCAGACCCTTTGTTTAATTTCCAAGCAAAGGGTCTGCTGGTTTCTCTTTAAGGTTACCAGACTCAAAAGAGAGCAGGGCAATTAAAGGCACAGAAGTCCTGTGCTCTATTTAGTCTGGCAACCCTATATAGAACCCTGTGAACAACCCTGCATGGTGCTCAGTGCAGAAAGTAGTGGAGTTCAGGGGTCAAATGTGGCCCTTGAGACCTCTCTGCCTGCCTTGGAATTCTCCCTAGGCCACACCACATTTCTCCAGGCCATAACCTTCACAGTCTGCTCTGTACCCTCCTTGAGTCTTTTTGCTTGGTTGGAATGTGTCCTGGAACTCTGATAAAGCCTTTTGCTTGCCTAGTTGAAGGATAGGGGTGTGTGTGTGTGTGTGTGTGTGTGTGTGTGTGTGTGTGTGTGCGCAAACAAACCTACTGTACAAAGGTAAAAATTAATTGCTCTGCTCACAATTGTCTCTAGCCGTGCCCGCCACTGGCACGTGAAACCCAAAAGGCTGCCCAGGAGGGAATCTAAAAAAGGTGCCCAAACTCTGGACTAGGTGAACTATGGTTCTGGGACTCATGGACCTCCAAAGCTCCTTTCAGATGACAATTGGAGTAGACTGTACTGAGCTAGATGAACTATTAGTTTGGCAAAAACTTTGAAGGGTTTGCTCTAAGCAAGGCTAGCACTGAATGCAGATTGTTGACTTCACTGTAACTTGGCTTTAATCATCATCACGTAAAAAAAATGTACATCAAAGTATCTCACTGGCTACAGAGTATCAAGCTAAGTCAGAGTGAGGGCAATGCTTCCTCCTCACAGACTGGCATTTTATGAGTATAAAGATGGCACTCAATGGAAAGTATCATGGCCATCACAAACAATCTGGTCTGCCCCCTAACTTTATATCCTGCTAACACAATGAATGTCTTTCAGATGTCCTCTTCAACCATTTGCAAAAGATGTATTGCAAATTAGACATTACCCATCACTAGCCATTTCAGACAGGCAATGCGCTTAACTTGGCCATTAGCCTCCCTTTCTTCCGGCCAGAATGGCTTAAGACAGGGGTCAGCAAACCTTTTCAGCAGGAGGCTGGTCCACTGTCCCTCAGACCTTGGGGTGCAGACGGACTATATTTTGAAAATAATAATAATAATAATAATAATAATAATAATAATAATAAACGAATTCCTATGCCCCACAAATAACCCAGAGGTGCATTTTAAATAAAAAACACACATTCTACTCATGTAAAAACACCAGGCAGGCCCCACAAATAACCCAGAGATGCATTTTAAATAAAAGGGCACATTCTACTCGTGTAAAAACACGCTGATTCCTGAACCGTCCATGGGCCAGATTTAGAAGGCGATTGGGCCGAATCTGGCCCCCGGGCTTTAGTTTGTCTACCCATGGCTTTAGTGATGTATGGAAGTGAGAGCTGGACCATAAAGAAGGCTGATCGCCGAAGAATTGATGCTTTTGAATTATGGTGCTGGAGGAGACTCTTGAGAGTCCCATGGACTGCAAGAAGATCAAACCTATCCATTCTTAAGAAAATCAGCCCTGAGTGCTCCCTGGAAGGACAGATCGTGAAGCTGAGGCTCCAATACTTTGGCCACCTCATGAGAAGAGAAGAATCCTTGGAAAAGACCCTGATGTTGGGAAAGATTGAGGGCACTAGGAGAAGGGGACCACAGAGGACGAGATGGTTGGACAGTGTTCTCGAAGCTACGAACATGAGTTTGACCAAACTGCGGGAGGCAGTGCAAGACAGGAGTGCCTGGCGTGCTATGGTCCATGGGGTCACGAAGAGTCGGACACGACTAAACGACTAAACGACAAAACGACAACACCCATGGCTTAAGAGCATAAAAGCCACTGATGCCTCAAGCCAGTAGCCCATCTTTTCCAACATCCTGTTCTCACAGTAGCCAACCATATGCCTATGGCAAGCCCGCAAGCAAAACCCGAGGTCCGAGGTCAACAACAATCTCTCCACCTGCATTTCCCAGGAGCTGGTATTCAGAGACATGCTACATCTTTAAGGCGCATGCTTCTAAAGCAAGGAACTAAAATCTGAAATTGCCATGATATTCTATATCGGAGACACAAAGAGGGAAACAGGCGCCCCCAATATTAATGCCATGTGCATCAGATTCGCTTTTTGAAAAACGAGACAGAGAAGAGCGGCATTAAAAGCAGGAGAGACATGTTCCTTGATAGGCATTCCTTTGAAATGCAGGAGAGGTAAACCATATGCGCAGAAGAGACGGTTCCATCCTGACTGCTGGCTTTGCATTAAGGCTCTGCCACTGCTATGTATTTTGCTTCAATATGCAATAGCATCCCTGTAGCAAAGGGAGACTCGCAAGTAACATTTCATTTGTTTGCTGGGACCTACTACTGAATTGAGGCAAGCTCGAAGCTGTGAGAAGCTTTGCAGATAATTTAAAGGAAGGTTCCTGAAACCCCACTGGGAGTCTTTACTCAGTCTTACAAAAGCATTGTGGATGTACACTTGTGGAATCAGGGCTTTGTACATGGGAAAGTGAGCCACCTTAGGGAAGTGGGGATGTGTTGTTAGGGACAACACTGGTCGTACACCTTCACTCTAGACAGTGGCTCCCTTAGTTTGTTCAGGAGACAGAATGCCCTGACTTTTAATTTCTGCCAGACTTAGACCTGAAATCTGTTTTTAGTTGCAGAGGTGAGAACTTGCATCCTGTTCCTGAGTTGTGCAGTTTGGATTCCCAATTATTTTTCATTGTATTTGTAATCTGGTCTTTCCTCCAAGGACCTCAAGGCAGTTTCTCAGTACATCCAGCACAATCTGCTCCTTCCTCTTTTTTTAAAAAAATTGCTACTACTACTTGCTTATTTAATTGCATTTATACCCCACCTTTTTTCTAAGGAACTCAAGGTGGTGTGCAAGGTTCTCCACCTCCTCATTTAATCCCCGCAACAATCAGGAACCACAAGACAGAGAAACCAGTAGGAGAACACTTCAATCTCCCAAGACATTCTATACAAGATCTCAAAGCAGCTGTTTTATTACAGAGAAATTTCAGAAACAGACTGGAAAGAGAAGTTGCTGAATTGGAACTCATTACCAAGCTTAAAACCATGGAGCCACCTGGGATGAACAAAGACATAGGAGTCTTATCTCATTATGCATGATCAAGCTTTCTTTAGCGCCTCAGCCCTTGCTTTTCCCCCGCAGGACCAATTGCAGTCATCAGCAGTCATTAACAACCATCTACAGGTTTACCACTCCCATCAGCCCATCACCCACCCCACCACCCTCTGTATATATATAAGGGTCTGACTCTTCTGTTTCAAGTGTATCTGAAGAAGTGTGCATGCACACGAAAGCTCATACCAAAATAAAAACTTAGTTGGTCTTTAAGGTGCTACTGAAGGATTTTTATTTTATTTTGCTTCGACTCAGACCAACACAGCTACCTACCTGTAACTAGATCTGTGAAGTATGTTAGGCTGAGAGGTCGTGACTAGCCCAAGGTCACCCAGTGAGCTTTCATGGCCAAGTGGGGATTTGAACCCTGGTCTCCCAAGTCCTAGTCCAGCACTCTAACCACTACACCAGGCACCAGTGGTTCCATCCAAATCTGGACCTTGTCTAGGCTTGACCAAAAACTCACATTCAGGAGGCCTGGTTATTATTTATTTATTTCTTTATCTATCATATTTATTAGACTTCCCTTTCCACAAAATTTCTAAGGACAGTGAAATACAAATTAAAACATCAACAGCCATAAAATCACAAGGTCATACGAATAAACAGGGCAATACATAGCCACAATATCACAACACATTGCAATTAAATTGTTAATCCATGTACAGTGGTACCTCTAGTTATGGACCCAATCCGTTCCGGGGTGCCATTCGCACCCCGAAAAGTCCGTAACTAGAGCGGCACTTTTGCACATGTGCAAAAGCATGATAGAGCACTTCTGCACATGCGCGAAGCACACAGACCGCTTCTGCGCATGCACGAAGTGCACAGAACGCTTCTGTGCCTGCGCGTGCGGCGAAACCCGGAAGTAAACACTTCCGGGTTTTCCACGTTCTTAACATGAAAAAACGCAACCTGAAGCGGCTGTAACCCGAGGTATGACTGTATGTTGAATGGAACAGATTGTAGCCCCCCAAAGGGAGTGCATCCCTTGAGATGAAAAGGATTCCCAGCCCTGTATTAGGCAACTTCTACCTGGTTGCAAATGCCCCGTTTCTGGCAAGGTTATCTAGGGGGCTGTGACTAGTCAGTTTCAAGTGTGTTTGGGGAAAGCCAATTATCCAACATACTGGTATTTCAGTCTGTTTTCAGGACTGACATTGGGACCAAAATAGCCCTGGTCCCTCAGATTGATGACCTTCATTGGGAGAAAGACAGACAGAAGGAGTTTGGCCTTGTTGATTTCCCTTATTCTCTCAGCAACCTTTGATGTCGTTCTGGACTGGCTCTGTGAATTAGGAGACTGAGGGCTCTGTGAATTAGGAGACTGAGGGCACTGTGTTGTGGGTGTTCTGTTCCTAAGGGATGACTCACCATGATGGCTATATTCTACCTCTACTGTTGGAGACACTTTGCCTTGGGGTATCAGTTGCTGGGAATCACAAGTGGGTAAAATGCTATTGCACTCAGGTTCTGCTTGTTGGCTTCCCAGAGGCATCTAACTGGCCACTGTGATGAAAGGATGCTGAGATAGACAGGACTATGGCTGGATCCAGCAGAGCTAGTCTTACATTCTCATGATTGAAGGGGAAGCCTTGTCTATGTCTAGTTCCTTGTATAGTCCAGTTATGACATCTGAGACGATGACATACCAACACGAGCACATCATTGGGGTTACAGGTAGGTAGCCGTGTTGGTCTGGGTCGAAGTAAAATAAAAAAATTCCTTCAGTAGCACCTTAAGACCAACTAAGTTTTTATTTTGGTATGAGCTTTCGTGTGCATGCACACTTCTTCAGATACAGTGAAATAGGAGTCCTTCTCTACATAAGTGCCTGGGGACTCCTATTTCACTGTATCTGAAGAAGTGTGCATGCACACGAAAGCTCATACCAAAATAAAAACTTAGTTGGTCTTTAAGGTGCTACTGAAGGAATTTTTTTATTTTACATCTTTGGGGGTGATTGTGTTGTTCTCCCTTTACCACTGAGCAGTCAAAATGACACTGCACCCTGCCCAAATTGGGATTTGCACCCACCTCAATTTAGAAATCACCCAGCCAGGCTCGATTCATCTGGGATTAGGGGTAAGGCTTCCTGTCTGGAGCGCTTGAGTTCCAGACAAAGCGTGAGTCGCCTCTGTTTGCTATTGGAAAGGAAGCATTGAGATTGATGGCAATAGTTTGTAGCCATTTGCTTATGGAGGTCGTGTGGAAATAGCTATCATCTCCTGAAAGATGAGGCAAATGAATCAAACTGATGCCGCTGCTATTAAGAATGGCTTTGGCCTTAAATATAGTAACATTCTGCCTTTTCTGGTTTGATGGAGGGGTTTTAAAGGGAGGCTGTTGTTGTTTTGCTGTATTTTCAATGGTTCAGAGAGCTGCTTGCTGCAGACCCTCCAAGTGTCCCTATGTTGGAGGGACCTGTTTACCTACAAGATTGCTATACCCCAGGGGTCAGCAAGGTTTACCTCGCCTGGGCCGGTTCGCTCCCACAGAGATCGCTCTGTGGGCCGGATTGCATCTGCTCCGCATTGTGCCAGTTTAGCGCAGTACGCGGGGACTCGCCAAGCAGGTGGCTCGGTTCGGGAGCAGCTCGTGGGCCGTTAAAATGACCCCCGTGGGCAGCTTGTGGCCCATGGGCCGCAGGTTGCCAACCCCTGCTTTACCCCATATGTGTCCACTCAGCCACTTTGATCAGTGGAGATTGGCACAACTACAGGTGCCACTTCATGCCCGTTCCACATTTGTAAAAATAAAAATAATAATAATAAACCTCAGTTGTTTAGGGAGATAGTGCCTGCACTTTGGAATTCCCTGCCTATTGAGATCAAGCAGACATTTTGCTATTTTTCTTTTCTTTTCAGTGCCTGCTAAAATCATTTTTGTTTAGACAGGCCTACCCAGATGCCTAGAAAGTTGAGGTAATTTAAATCTGTCTTAGTATTTCATCTACTGCATGTTTTTAAAGTATGGTTGTGAATTTTTATTGTTTTATCTTTTTGTAAACTGCTTTGAGGTTTTTTTTTACAATCAAGTGGTCTATAAATTTCATGAAATAAATAAAAAAATATATCGAAAGTGTTGGGCACCAAATTCCAAGTGATGTACTTTATTATTATCGCATACACACACACGCACACAAATTTGTATTAGTTTTCCATTTAGTAATATACAATCACATCATTATTACTCACTTTACCTCTCTGGCTCTTTAGAGCCCATTGACTTCCTTCCCTCCCACCTCATGGCTTTCAAAATTAACCTTTATATCATTGCATTTTATGCATTTTCCAATTCTAGTTACACTCATTACAAAATACCTCAAAATTTAAATAAATATAAAAAGGGAGAAAATTCCCCATTACAAGTCTTCAGACAACCCTGCTAGTGATGTTAATTGCTTACAATAATCCTGTGGTGCACTTTATTTAACTTGGAAAAGCACTTTGAGGCTGCAGTTCTAGGTGTCTAGGGACGTGAGTGGCACTCTGGGCTAAACCACTGAGCCTCTTGGGCTTGCCGATCAGAAGGTCAACAGTTCGAATCCCAGTGATGGGATGAGCTCCTGTTGCTCTGTCCCAGCTCCTGCCAGCCTAGCAGTTCGAAAGCACGCCAGTGCAAGTAGATAAATAGGTACCGCTGTGGTGGGAAGGTAAACCGCGTTTCCGTGCACTCTGGTTTCCATCACGGTGTCCCATTGCATCTGAAGCGGTTTAGTCCTGCTGGCCGCATGACCCGGAAAGCTGTCTGTGGACAAACACCATCTTCCTCGGCCTGATAGCGAGATGAGTGCCGCAACACCGTAGTTGCCTTTGACTGGACTTAACTGTCCAGCGGTCCTTTACTTTTATCTCTAGGCACCTGCACTATGGGCTGAGCTCCACTCAATGCAATGGGGCTTACTTTTGTGCAAACATGCACTTTGTGCAGAACCAGTCTTTGCCCGAGTTGGGTGGAGACAGCCTCAGATTGAGTTGGGCCTTCTGGCATGGTCCTCAGAGAAAGGCCGGTTGACAGCAATAGGTCTTACTACTGAGTCCACATGTAAAGCATTGTGCCATCAGTTGTCTGAAGGAAGAGGCAATTCTGTTGCTTTCTCCCTCTCTCAGAAAGCCACCTGGCAGTCCTTGGCCTTATCTAGGAATACTTGCTAACATTTTGTTCTGAACTGAAGTGTATTTATAGCAAAGAGCAATCCTGATTTTCCTTTTCTTTTGGGGAAAAGGTTTCTTCCTATTAATATGCTTACACGCAGGTTTATTTCAGAGCCTTCAGTGACCTCAGTAGGTGGCTCTGCACTGTTAAGAAAGGATTGAAAAAATGGATATATCCCAAACCCAGAATTGTCTCCCGTTTCTGTAGGCATCCTGGAGTGTTTCTCCATAATAGCCATTTGAAGGGAAAAAAAGAAAGAAATTAAGGATAAGGAGCCACTAAAGAGCAACCTGAAAAATCAAAGCAGACCTTTTCTGAGTTATGCTTCATTATAATCTACATCAGAAAAGCCTAATGAAAGCAGAAATGAGATTTGCATAGAGGAAGAGGTATCCTAGTCCCTTCTTAGGATACCACAGGATAATTTAGTACAGTGGTTCCAAAACCTTTTTAGCCCATCACTCCCTGGACTCCATAAATGCACCACCAGTGCCATCTACCCTACCCTGTAAAAAGCATAATTCAGAATAGCGTTTTGCACAACACACTAAGGATGGTAAAATAGCACAATAAAATTCAAAATAGTAATAATTAATTGCACCTTTACTCAAAATCCAATTAAAATTATTTAGTTTAAGTGATAAAAAAAAAGAACTTGATCCAGTGATCCAAAGCCCGATAGTTATTTCATAGGTGCCAAGTTCCGGATTGAAAAATCCGGGATCAGCAGCGCCCCGGCACTGGAAGTCATTTGTACGCACTTCCGGGCATGCATAGAAGCGACTTCCGATGCCGCTGTGCCCATTTCCAAAATGTCCGCAGCACCAGAAGTCGCTTATACGCACTTCTGGCGCTGCGGACATTTTGGAAGTGGGCAGAGCGGCATCGGAAGTCGCTTGTACGTATGTCCGGAAGTGCGTAGAAGCGACTTCCGGTGCTGGCGCGGCACCAGAAAAAATATGGCCGCCGGCAGGAGCTCTGTAATCTGGGGAAATAAGGGGTATTTTGCCATTTGGGACACCTGCGGGAAGCGGTAAGAAAATCCAGGGGTTTCCCAGGGAAAACGGGGTACTTGGCAGCTATGAGTTATTCACACCTCCAGAGCCCCGTGCCCCTGTACGTTTGCCTCTTAGTGCCCCCCAGGTAATCCAACCACCATCCAGGAGGTGGGACCACTCACTTTGGAAACCACTGATTTAGATCAACAGGGAGGAGTCTGTGACTTTCAGATGTTGCTGAACTCCAATTCCCATCAGCCCCAGCCAGCATAGCCAATGGTTAAGGATGAATGCAACTGAAGTCCAACATTTGGAAGACCATCAGTTCCCTTCCCATGGTTTTATGAGCTTTCCCAGCCCTGGTGCTGTCCAGATGTTGTTGACTTTAACTCTCATCAGCCTCAGCAAGTATATAGGGGGGGTGACATGCAGAGAAAGGCTTCAGGTGACAATTTCAGGGTCTGGACAAGTTCCTATATGGAAGACGGCCCTGGAGGTATTGGGGCCATGAACCATATAAGGCTTTAAAGGTGAAAAACCAACTCTTTGAAATGGGCCTGGATACAAACTGGCAGCTAATGCAGTCAGGCTAGAACTGGTGTTATGTTTACACCAGGCATCCCCAAACTTTGGCCCTCCAGATGTTTTGGACTACAATTCCCATCTTCCCTGACCACTGGTCCTGCTAGCTAGGGAGCATGGGAGTTGTAGGCCAAAACATCTGGAGGGCCGCAGTTTGGGGATGCCTGGTTTACACCTTCTGGTTCTAATTAACAACCTAGGTGCCACAGCCCGCATGACTTCGCCTCTGTTTCCCTCTTTTCTTCCTCTGTGATAAGTGTTCAGAAACTCATTGCTTATTGCTCGCTCGCTCACTCTCCCCCCATCTCTCTCTCTCCATCTCTCTTTCTCTTCTCTCTCTCTCTCTCTCTCTCTCTCTCTCTCTCTCTCTCTCTCTGTGTGTGTGTGTGTGTGTGTGTGTGTGTGTGTGTAGCTTTGGGAATCAAAAATCCCAAACATTAGTTCGCTCCTAAGCCAAAGAAATGATCTAATCCATATCACATTATTGTTACTCCAGCCATCCCCGAATGTGGATGGTTCTCTTCTTCCCTCAAACTAGGCCAAATATGTTGTCTTCTTGCTTAGACAGGGTGGTTTCTTTCAGCAAGGTGCTGGGGTTAATTGGTTGTTTTCATTTGTCTTCCTTCCGCTGTTTTGTGTATTTTATTGGGCAAAAAGGCTTCACTGCCCTTTTCGAAATTGAGTTTATTTTCTTCCACCACTCCAATATGCCCGTGGGGTATACGGCTTTGATAAATAAAGATGCATTTTTATTATTATTGTATTAACTCATTTTTCCAGTCAGCTTTCTGTTGCAAATGGAGTGCTGTGTCCCTTTCTGAGAGTCTGCTGGAGAAACTACAGTGATAAGGTTGAAAATAAGCCCAGTTGAGATGGAATTGTGCAACCCAGAGATTTAGTCTACCTTGAGATGATGGAAATGTTGTTGTCACTTCTTGAAACCCAGGCGGCGATTCCTGCCTAATCAGCCAAATGTTCCGCAAATCATGTGATAACAACACGGTGTTGCACTTAGGAAGGAATTCTGCAGGGTCCATTGCTCCTGTGCATTGAATGGGTTCTGCCGATGGTAAGCATCCTCTGGGCTGAAATGCAAGCTGGGCTGATTCATATGTGTGTTGAAATTAGGATGGGAATTCAAAATACGGAGAGCAGCAGGATTTCGTTCATCTGTCAAAAAGTTGGATGGTGTCAAGGTGGGAGCCGGCAGCCAGTCAGCAATAACTCACAAGACGTCCATGAAGTTAACAATTTTATTCAAAGAAACAAAACTGCTCAGGTCTAGTGAGCACAACAAGTCTTCTCAGTAAGTCTTGCCCCCCAATGAGGCAGTTGCAAGAAGGACTGAATGTCCCCACTTTCCCACAACTCTCTAAGTCTCCTCCTCTCCTGGGTCCTTCCCAAGCAGCATGAGACTTCTCTGCCTGGTCTGTCTTTACTCTGCCCTCTTCATACCTCTGCAGATTCTAGGAGACATGGGGGGAGGGGAGCTGGTCACAGCAGGAGGGGGAGACTCCCTGACTTCTTCAGCCTCTTGCTGCGAGAAGCTGCTGTTGGTTGCCATTCTGGGTTCCTTGGGTCCTGGAGCTGAAGCCTGGATGCACGGTGCGATGCAGCGGTGCGGCAGGTGGCGGTGCGGCGGTGCAGTGCGTGGTGGCAGTCAACTCAGCAGGATCCCACCTTCGTCGCCAATGAAATATACTCAGAGTCGAGAGTGAATTTCATGCTCTTTATTCAGCTCATAGTCATCAAGGAAAAGAAGAGAAGAATGCCCTTTTCTCAAAACCATCTGCTTATATACATTATTTACACAATGGGCTTTGCGTGATTGGCTACTTCAGGGCTACACCTGTGGGCCAATCAGTTTGTGGATTGACTTCTGCCAGCAGCCTGATTGGCTGCTCCTGCAGGCCAATCAGTTTGTGGATTCACTTCTGCCAGCCGCCTGATTGGAAAAGAAGAGAAGAATGCCCTTTTCTCAAAACCATCTGCTTATATACATTATTTACACAATGGGCTTTGCGTGATTGGCTACTTCAGGGCTACACCTGTGGGCCAATCAGTTTGTGGATTGACTTCTGCCAGCAGCCTGATTGGCTGCTCCTGCAGGCCAATCAGGTTGCGGATTCACTTCCACCTGGAGTTGGATTGGGTGGCTCCTGCGGACCAATCAGACTGCTGCTTCTGGATCCTGTTGTTCTATGATTCAGCTCAGTACATAACAGCTGCCCTCCTCTCCAGCCTCCACTTCTGCCTCTGATTCTGAACTGCTCTCTGCCATAGCTTCTTTCTGCTCACTGAACCCTGTTGCCTCTTCAACTTTTGACACCTCCTCCATCCCATCTGCTCTCTCTTCTCCTTCTGAGCACTCCCACCACCAATCCCCTGGCTCTGAGCCTTCTTCCCTTTTTTGGGGGGGGGGGGGTTCCCGGTCTAGCTGCTGCCTCCTGCCACTCCTCTGCATTCAGCCAATCCATGACAGATGAAATGCCATATGGCAGTGGTGGCAAGCATGGTGCCCCCCAGATCTTGTTGGAATCCAAGACCCCATCACCATCCATCAGTCAGTGTGGCCCATGGTCAGGGATGATTGGATGTCTCTTCTCAGCTGAATGCATTGAATTTGCTTCCTTATTATGTATAGGTGCTATCTTACATCTACCACGTTCCTTTTTTAAGCTGGCTGGTAGTTAGCTGTAAACATTTGCCCAGCTGATCAATGACTCCTAAGTGGTTGTTAGTCTTTTGCACATGTACTCCAGTTGGTGAATCTTGGGGTTCTACTAAACAAACAAACAAATCTCAGGTCTTGGGTGGCAGTAGACTCTCCTTCATTTTCAGCAGAGGTTGGATGGCCATCTGTCAATGAGTCTTTAGCTGTGATTCCTGTATTGCAGAGGGTTGGACTAGATGAGTATTTGGGTCCCTTCAAACTCTACAATTCTATTATTTTGTGACCCTTACCCCTGATCTGGAGGCTACTAGTCACAAGAGTTAATGTGGGAAACCACTTCTCCACTTAAACAGGGTTCTGAGATATTAGAACATAGGTGCAGCAGTGACTCAATATGGATAGCTCTCATTTTCAAAACCATAAAATCGCTGGTACGTACAAGTCCTAGAATCCATGACAGTAAGCAACCAAGGTCCAACTTCCATCACTTGTCAGCAGAGGAGAATAGGCTTCATCCTGCTCCATGAACTTGTGTCCCCCCCCCCCTTGTATTAACAGCAGGGAAGATGATAGAAGTAATCAGATTGGCTACCATTGTCTCATACAATCTTCTCATTCCACCTTTCACATCCATTTTTATGTCCAAACGCTTACACAGCATTGCAGTCTCCACCATAAACCCTTTTTGCAGTAAGGAGCATTCAAAGCACACTGACTGCGTACCTAGCTCCCAAATTAATTGATCGGAAAATAATTAAGTAGGCAATTCGTGTGCAGCAGCTACTGCTAATTATCCCAGAGAGGCCCATTTCACTGTTTTTGTGATCCTTTCTTTGTGGGTGGTATGTTCCTTCTGTCTTCCTATCACAAGGCAACAGAGCGAGCTCACGGGGGTCGTAACTATCACTTCTTTGATTCATTTTTATAGTTTAAATCCCTTGCAGGGCTTTGCAGAAATATCAGCCTCCAAATATTATCTGTAAGAGTAAGTAAGCCAACAGCAGACCACTTTCCTCATGACAGATATAGAGCTTTTGGGATGGGCTGATCCACTAATTCCAGCCCATTGCAGGTTGGCTGGTGCTCAAATCATAGATTGGTTGAGAAGAAAGGCTCATAGCCCAGGGGCAGAGCATCTGTCTTACAGGCAGAAGGTTCCCAGTTCAATCCCTGGGATCTCCAGTACATTGCCTGTCCGAAACTCTGGTGAGTTGCTGCCAGACATTGCAGACAATACTTACTCAAGACTATTGGCCCATCTAGCTCTATATTCCATTAAGGCAGCTTCCTATGTTCCTTACTCAAGTGCTAACATGGATACATACTTGAGGAAGGGCTACAGCTCAGTGGCAGAGCTAGGGTTGCCATACCTTGAAGAGAGAAAAAAGAGGACAACCTGAGCCACTGCCAGCCCAAACCGCGGAAAGAGGCATATGGGCATGGGTGCACGGGGCCACCACTGCTGCGCCCGCGCACCTCTTACCCAGCCCAGGCTGGCAGCGGCTGCAGCATGCAGAGAAGCCCAAGCCCCAGACATTTCCTTTAAAATGTAAAAATCCACCCGGATGGGCAGGTTGACCCTCAAAAAGAGGATGTGTCCAGGTTTTACCAGACATATGGCAACCCTAGGTCATTTGCACACAGAAGGCCCCACCTTTAACCCACGCCATTTCTCCATGCGGCCAATACTGAGCAAGTTGGACCATTGGTCTGACTCAGTATCAGGCAGTTTCCTCTGTTCCTTTGTTAGAAGCCTGGCTTTGTTAGAGAGCCAGTGTGGTGTAGTGGTTAAGAGCTGTAGACTCATAATCTGGTGAACCGGGTTCGCGTCTCCGCTCCTCCACATGCAGCTGCCGGGTGACCTTGGGCTAGTCACACTTCTCTGAAGTCCCTCAGCCTCACTCACCTCACAGAGTGTTTGTTGTGGGGGAGGAAGGGAAAAGGAGATTGTTAGCCACATTGAGACTCCTTCGGGTAGTGATAAAGCGGGGTGTCAAATCCAAACTACTACTCCTCCTCCTCCTCCTCTTCTTCTTCTTCTTCTTCTTCTTCTTCTTCTTCTTCTTCTTCTTCTTCTTCTTCTTCGCTGCCCCTACAGATAGTCATCCTCCATGCTTTGGGGTGTCTGACTATAACACCAAAGGGGGTTGGGTGGTTGGAGTAGAGTTAGGGTAGTTTCCCCTCACATTTTTCACTTAACTTCTTATTGCAGTGCCTGAAGAGGGCTAATGTGTTTATATAAAGTGACGGCCATTGCATTCCCGCCCCTAAATGTCAAAGCCAATTAATCTTTATACAAACGATAAGCAAGAAAGGCGAAATGAAAATGTTCCAGGCTTTATTGCTCCTTTTAAATAAAACACTATGCCACTTTCTTGCTGACACTTTTCTTTCCTGCTTATTCTCCTTCTGTGCTATTGCAAGATCAAACTAACTTCCTTAGTTCTCTGGTTTTATTGTGACTCCAAAATGTGATCATGCTCAATCTTCTCTTTATTCCTCATATTACTGTCAATTATTGTTGTTTATTAGTATTAGATCCAACTGATGCATTCTACCAGAACAAGGCTTTCTGCTTGTGCCATGGGACTTCCTCCCTTCTCTGATTCTGTCCCAGAGAGTTGAGAGAGCCCCTAGAACAGATTTAGGGGCTGCGTGGGGGGAAGAGGCAGGATCCCACCGCACAAACACAGAAATTGTTGCACTGCCGAGATGTACTACTTTGGATTATTATTATTATTACTCTTTTTAAAGGATGTTATTGTACTCATAGAATGGTAGCGGTGGAAAGGGAGCCCAAGGATCATCTAACCCAGGCATCCCCAAACTGCGGCCCTCCAGATGTTTTGGCCTACAACTCCCATGATCCCTAGCTATCAGGACCAGTGGTAAGGGTTGGTGGGAATTGTAGTCCAAAACATCTGGAGGGCCGAAGTTTGGGGATGCCTGATCTAATCCAACCCCATGCAATGCAGGGATCACAGCTAAAGAATTCCTGAAAGATGCCACCCAACATCTATTTAAAAACGGTTCTTACCATCAGGCAGCTCTTCCTCATGTTTACTTGGAATCTGCAATCTGCTTTCTTCTAATTTGAATCCATTCATTTGGTTCCCACCCTCTTGAGTAGCAGAAAACAAGCTTGCTCCATCTTCCTTGTGACAGTCCTTCAGGTATTTGAAGATGGCTATCAGATCACCTGTCCGTTTCCTCTTTTCTAGGCTAAACATACCAAACTCCCTCAACTGTAAAATTTTGCATTGCAATGCATTAGGTCATAGTTTTTCAATTTCATTGTTTGCTATATGTATTGTTTTTGTTGTTTCGGAAACCTCTCAGAGACTGTCTTAAGTATTGAGTGTTATATAAACATAATAATATAAGTATTATTGTTGCTATTAAATATTATATATTATGCCACTTATAGAACTCAAAACAGTTTTATACCCCGTATCTCATTCTCACCACTTTCCTTTGAGTTATTGTTAATACAATTCCTATTTTTAAAGGGCTGGGTCATTTAGGAATGTCTTCACCATGCGCTAGCAGTTCCTTGCTGTTATTTAGTGTGCAGTTGTTCACATAGGACTGGTTAACATGTAGCTTTATCCTTTGGAAGTTACCACTCCCCACTTCACTTTATGCTAAATGTTGCACTTCAAAAGCAATCACAATTATTTACTTTATTTCACATATTTTTACTCCTCTTTTTGCCTGTGTTTGACTTGGTGTGTGGCTTGGTGGGTGGGTGGTACAATCTTATATGTGTCGACCCGGAAGTAAGCCCCACTGAGTTCAAAGTAGTTTTCTCCCCAAAAGTGTGGTGAAATGACAGTCTTAAATTAGGACAGGCCTGCTTTATTATGTTATAATGCATTTTTCTTACCGTAATGTTGCTGATCTCCTTGAGCTTTTAATCATGGAGTGGGAGGTAGTAAACATTATCAAACTTTACCAATGATTACAACCCCCCTACCTGCATCCATAAAGAGCCAGATTCAGCTTCCAACATCTTTTGCCACATCAACATCTGGAGGACCACAGATTCTGCATCATACCTGCCAAGTCTCCCGCAGAAAAATACGGGATCAGCAGCAGCGCAGCACCGGAAGTTGCACTGGAAGTTGTCCGACGGCCATCTTGGGGGTGGCCATGCGGCCACCTCCAGGATGGCCACCGCCATGTGGCCACCCCTAAGATGGCCGCTGGGCATGCGTAGAAGCTATTTCTGGTGCCAAGGGCAGCCATTTTCTGGTGCCCATAGATGGGCAAACCAGCACCAGAAAAATGGCTGCCGGCAGGAGCGGATTAAGGGAGATTTACAGGAGAGGAGCTCAAACGGGAGACCGCTGGGAAATGGTAAGGAAAAATGAGGGTTTCCCGGGGAATACGGGGTACTTGGCAGCTATGTTCCACATCCCTGCTCTACTCAATGTGTAAGCTAAGCCTTATAATGGGAGTGGAAAAATTCCAGCTTAGGGCTAAATGTGACTCACCAGACTCTCCTCAAGCCATGCCTCCTTCTCAGGCCACACCAGTTACTGACCCTGGTCCATCCCCTCCTCGGCTGAATTTGAATGTTTGGAAAGTGTCCTTGAACTGCATCGATGCCTCTCTTTTGCCTGGATGAAACCTGGAGTGGTATCTGTATGTAGGTAGAAACATGTGACCTTTCCATGACTGGAACATAGCCTCCTGTGCAAAGGTAAGAGTGCCACCCCTTGCTCCACCCACCTTTTGCCACCATTGATGGCATGTGGCCCTCAGAAGGCTGCCTTCTAGGGAATGTGGCCTCTGGACTGACAAAGGTCCCCCATTTCTGCCTTCCTTCAAAGGTGGGATGTGGATTTAACCTCAGCAAGAAAGCACTCAATGGACATTTCTCTGCATCCTGCTCCAGCGCCATGCCTGCTATCGCATTGTCTCTCCTTGCAGTAAATTAAATCATATTCTGATTTAAGAGAGAGAGAGAGAGAGAGAGAGAGAGAGAGAGAGAGAGAGAGAGAGAGAGAGAGAGAGAGGATGAATAGTAGAGAAAGGGATGTCAGCTCAGCCTGCACAGGAACAGATAAGGCCTAGTGAATGTGTGCAGGAGTGAGATAGCGGAATAAAGGTGAGGGAATAAGGGGTGGGGAGTATGGGGAGGGAGCAGGAAGTAGGAACGGAAAAGATGAAAGTTCTGTCTGAAGATCCCCGGCTTCAAAACAGCAAAACTCTGCAAGGAGACAGAGTGCACAAATGTATTTTCCTTGATCTGCACAAACCTACAAGTGTAAAGTATAGAGACTGTCAGGGAAATGAGGGTGTGGGCATGATTTTGAATGATTGGAGCAGGAGTGGAGCAGGAGTACAGGTGTGATGGGACTGAAAACAAATCCTGGCATAGAGAGACGCTCCAGATTCAGGAAGGCAGTAGAAAAGGCAGTAGAATGTCGCACTCCAGGTGCCAAGGATCAGGATTGTTGAGCATCTGCTGAGGGCCACACTCTGGAAATGTGACAAATGCTTGGAAATCGTAGCTGTGTGATTCGTAGCTATAGCTCCTTGGACTCTTTGGGGGGGGGGGAGTCATGTGCTTTAATTGTGTTTTGGATGTTCTTTAAATGTATGGATGTGTCCTTAGCTGGTTCTGTCTTTGACTCTTATTCAATCTACCATTGGGCTCCCTGCCTTCTGGCCTACCAGTCTCAATGAGCATCAGTTACCACTGGCTGTAACCATAGCTCTCATCCAAGCGCCAGCCTTCCTGAGCTGAGAGGAATAGACAGAAACAATACACAAGGTGAAAAAACTGTGGTTACAAACACAAGGTTGATTGACATATTGTAGGCACAATCAGGAGGGTCGCAGTAGCAGCTCCTGTGGTCACATCACCACCTTGCATTTAATGCATGTGGCTTCTCCAAAGAGTCCTGGGAACTGTAGTTTGCAGCTCACAGAGCTACAGTTCCTAACACCCTTAAGTTACAATTCCCATGATTCTTTGGGGGAAGCCATACACTTTAAATGTGCTTTGAATGCATGGTGTGGATGTGATGTGTGTTGCTGCTCCTCCATATGTAGGTTGTAGCATCCTTCATGCCTATTAATTTGTTTTATTGCATTTATATTCCACCTTTTCCTCCAAGGAGCTCAAGGTGGTATATATGGCTCTCCCCCCCCCCTCATGATTTAATCCACACCACAAACCTGTGAGGTAGGGTAAGCTGAGAGGCAGTGACTGGCGCAAGGTGAGCTTCATGGCTGAGTGAGGATTTGAACCATGGTTTCCCAAGTCCCGAGTCTGACACTCTAACTACTACACGACAGTGTCTGTCACACTAGCTATGGGATGATTTGTGGATTTGCCATGCATACACAGCAAGTAAGCCCATTACAATAGTCACTTCAAGTCTGCGAGCTGAAGAAGAAGAAGAAGAAGAAGAAGAAGAAGAAGAAGAAGAAGAAGAAGAAGAAGAAGAAGAAGAAGAGTAGTAGTAGTAGTAGTAGTAGTAGTAGTTTGGATTTGATATCCCACTTTATCACTACCTGAAGTAGTCTCAAAGTGGTTAACATTCTCCTTTCCCTTCCTCCCCCACAACAAACACTCTGTGTCACTTTATATGAACACATTACCCCTCTTCAGGCACTGCAATAAGAAGTTATGTGAAAAATGTAAGGGGAAGCTACCCTAACTCTACTCCACCCACCCCCCTTTTGGTGTTCTTGGCACACACCCCTAAGCATGGAGGATGACTATCTGTAGGGGCAGCCTTCAAGAAGAAGAGGAGGAGGAGGAGGAGGAGGAGGAGGAGGAGGAGGAGTTTAGATTTGATATCCCGCTTTATCACTACCCGAAGGAGTCTCAAAACGGCTAACATTCTCCTTTCCCTTCCTCCCCCACAACAAAAACTCTGTGAGGTGAGTGAGGCTGAGAGACTTCAGAGAAGTGTGACTAGCCCAAGGTCACCTGGCAGCTGCATGTGGAGGAGCGGAGACGCGAACCCGGTTCACCAGATTATGAGTCTACCACTCTTAACCGCTACACCCCACTGGCTCTCAGTGAGGTGTGTTTAAAGTTGCCACTGAGATTGAACCTTCCCATCAAGTTCAAACTGAATTTGGAAGTTCCTCATTAGCCTAAATGTTTTGAGGGATTTCAGCAGAAGTGAGGAGAGTTTGGGTCAAACATTTCCACATCCGTTTACTTTTGGGGGGAAAAGGTCCTCATGAAAATTTACCAACATACACACACCATCCTTCATCCAGGCAAGCAAGAGACATGATCACAGATCAAGACATTCCCAGTCCAGGGCGGGTGGCCCTCAAGGAGTGTGAGAAGCAGGGCTGGGGAAGGGTGTGGCCTGGGGCAAGTCTTTATGGCTTGATCGAGAGGTCAGAGGGCTGCCTTTGGCCCTGGGCACTGAGGTTCCTTAGCCTAGTTAAAGCCAGTGCTTTTTTCCAGCTGGAACTTGCCGGAACTCAGTTCTGGCACCTCTTCGGTGGGCACCATTGCCATTTTAAGAAAACAAGGGAGGTGTTCATTATGAGTGGCAGCACCTCTTTTTCTAGAAAAAATAGCACTGATTAAAGCCAACCTACTACTGTGGAAGATCAGCAAGCTCAAATCACAGTGTATTTGGTTGTTTCCTTCTTATTTTAGTTTCTTTACAGTGCTATTCAAGTTTGGAGGCTGCTGTCAGAATGCCTAGCTGCCTGGCTTCATCTAATAATGAGGGGCAATGAAATATTTTGCTCCGGGGTGCAAGCTGTTTACCTGTAGGGTTCAAAGAGAAATGTTCTTTCCATCCACCACAAGCCTCTCTCTTTAATTGGCCAAGGCTCTTCATACTGCTTTTGCTTGGCACTGGAGGCCTCGGGTATCAGCCACTGCCAGAGGTCAAATAGGAGACTGATGGCATTCTGAATCTCTGTTTCCTTGCAGGGAGGGGAGGAAACCTGGTTGCCTAGCAGCACAGATGAGTACCACAGCATCACTTGTCTCCTCTCAATGTTGAGGCCATCACCAGATCCAGAATCTTCTGGCTGTTTCCGTGCCCCCTTCCTGATCTGCAAAAAAAACCCTATGAATTATAAACACACTCCTGATTCATATGAGAGGTGGGTGTATCAAAATGAAGAAAGAAGTATTGGCATGAATTATTCAATTTTGTTGGAAACAGATATAGAATTCTCTATAGGTTTTTTTTAAAAAAAGAAAGAAAGAAATTGTGAGCTTATGCCAGACTGATGACAATAAAAGAGAAATGCAATAAAAAATAAAGGAATGGAAAACTTTTAACAAATGCAGTATTATCTACTAGGGATGTGCATGCTTCCACAATCCAATTCAGAGTCCATTCCAGTGCTTTGGAATGGCCCTGATCCAATCCGGAATTGTCCAGGGCCAGCCCTACCTGGATCTGTGCCCCAATCTTATTCAGGAGTCTTGTATTGCATTTAATCAGAATTTAAAATGTCCTCCCCTTCTCCTCCTCAGTGCAAGGCCACCCCCTTTTGCCAATCCCAGATCAATTCAAGTGGACCCAATTTGATCCAGGCCTCAACCCATTCCAGCCAAATCCCAGGTTGACCCAAATTGGCCAAATTCAGTTTGGGATCTGGTCTTGAGCTGGTGTACACTATTATCTACTGCATAGAAATACAACACAGATGGGGAAAAGAGCTGACAGCCTAGCTTTGTCATAATAACTGATACCCTCTAGGTGCATAGCTGCCAAGTTTCCCGTTTTTCGCGGGAAACCCCCGGATTTTAATCCGTTTCCCGCTGTTATCCCGAATAGAAAAAAATCCCGGAAATCCCCCGGATTTCCTACCTGCTAGGGTCTCACTTGCGATCTGGTCTGTACCTCCTCTCTTCGCTTGACACCCCAACCTCTTCCTTTAAAAATATGAGTAGCAATAGCAGCAAAAAATCATGTCTCACTAAACTCAACTCAATGAGAATTGCTTATTTAAACAGCCACAGCAACAACGCACGCAGAGGATCGCGCTGCAGAACCAGCAGCAGCCGCCCTCTCATTCCTGTTCATTCAGACGCGCATCTTGCACCGAAAAGCACCACGCGGACGGAAACACACACACACACACCGCACACCGGACTTATGCGCAGATGGCGACGCCTCTTAAGCACAGCACCACGCTTTCACCCTGGCCCCTCCCCCTCTCCCAGTCCCTCCGCGCACGTGCTGCTTCTTCCGGCACATCCTCAGATTGGGAGGCTCCTTTTCGGGTGCTGCTCTGCCCATGTCTGGGCACCGGAAATCAGGCAACGCCGGCACCAGAAGTTGCTTCTACGCATGTCCGGACATGCATAGAAGTGACTTCCAGTGCCGCGCCGCTGCTGATCCCGCATTTTTCAGCGGGAGACCCAGAACAGGATACAATGCACCTGCATTTCACAGAAGGCAGTCGTATATTAGAAGGGCTATCCAGCCCACATCCAGTTTAGAGAACAATAAGAAGAGAGATTTGAGATCTGGGAGTTGCCCACCAAGAGTGAGTGACTGCACAGCAGACTAAGCAGGCGCACAGGTCACTGGGTCACAGCCTACCCTACTATAGTGAGGTCTGCATCGAATTCCTATTAAAATTTAGACTGGGTGCTTCTAAAATTGCATCCATACAAGAGATGGGGAGCCTCTGGTCCTCTAGATGCTGTTGGACTATTGTTCTCATTAGCTCCACCCACCATGTCCAATAGTCAGGGACAATAGAAGTTGTAGTCTAATGGGATCTAGAGGACCACAGGTTCCCCCCTCCGATCTACAGTATATATGAACATTAACCTAAGCAACTGTGATGTGCTTCCTCTTTTTTAATGATGTGTAATTGGCCCCCTGCTGCCGAGATCTCAAAAATCCTTAGTTGGTTTCTGGTGCCAGCCAGAAGGTAGTATGACCTATAAGGAGTTGCCAGCTCTTTTGCAAATGGAGACTTTCATCCTACCTCCCCTACCTTTGTGTCTATCTGTTGTTGACCTTCATGATCTTCTGATATTTGTTTATCTTTCTCCAAATTATCTCTTGTAATTAGAATCCTTCTCCTCATCTCTAGGGGCCGCAGGCTTCAAATGAGGATTGCTTAAAAGCAATTACATTTTGATATTGGAGATCTGTACACATAAATGTTGTATCATTTCCAATTAAAAATAGTAATGAATTTTGTCCACAGAGACAGCGGACTGAGCGGAGCTATTGTTTCTGTTGGTTCCACCGGGATATAACAAGAATGCATGCACAAACATCTGTGTTGCCAGGGGCGTCGCAATGGGGGGCGATGGGGGTGGTCCGCCCCGGGTTCCACTCGGGGGGGGGCACTTGGCACCCCCACCCCGAGACTCCCAAGCTGAGCCTCCAGTCTCCCGGTAAGAAGTCTGCTCGGGCGCGCCACACGAGCTGGCTTTCTACCTGGAGCTTGGCATTGGAGGCACGCGGGGGTGGCGATACCCCGCCACGTAATGACGCATGCGTCATTACGTAGCGACGCATGCATCGTTACATGGCAACGCTGCCCCCCCGAGCATGGCAATTCTCCACCTCGGATGTCGCGGCGGCTCGCTACGCCGCTGTGTGTTGCGCACACACACACACACACACACACCATTGTGTGTGGGTGCTATTTCACCTTTGGACACGGTTTGAGTCAGAGTTCCAAACCAGACACTGCCTTTGAGCTGAGTCATAGGGAAGGTCTCTGAGCATGTGCAGAATAGGGATAAGTATGAGGGAGAAATTCACGTGGTTCACTTTTAAATGCCAATGCACTGCCTGAATCAAAGCACAGCTTTCTTTCAAAACTTGCACTGCTACAAATTTTCCAATGAAGTTCTCCAACCCCAAAAGGTGTGTAAAATACTTAAGTTAGTGGAAAGTGAACATAAAATGCATATATTAGTGAAAATAATGTACAAAAATTTATTATAGTAGTAAAGTTTTATGCAAAAATATGTATACACTGGTACCTCGGTTTACAAACACAATTGGTTCCAGAAGTCTGTACTTAACCTGAAGTGTACTTAACCTGAAGCAATCTTTCCCATTGAAAGTAATGTAAAGTAGATTAATCCGTTCCAGACGGGTCCGTGGAGTGCTTAAACTGAAAATACTCAAACCGAGTCATATTTAAATCGAGGTATGACTGTATTCAGCAAAACGGCATACAAGCATGTATATATTTGGAGAAATGTGCAGTAAAATATGGGGGGGGTGCAAGTTGATGTTGAAATGTCAGGAGCTGAACTTCAGACTGGAAAGATCAGGAACAAAAGTGGGGGATGAAATCCACATATCCAGGCATGGTGGATTAGTCAATTTCCAATCTGTTTCAGTTTCTCATGCGTTCGACTATGTGCACACTCCATCCTGTTTTATGCTTCTTCTTTTTTAAGCACCCCCAAAATAGATTTAAATTTTACTCATTTTCTCCTAAGTTCTTCATTTCTCTTTGCTGTTGTTTAGCCCAGGCGAACTTCCTCTTTCTGATGGCCTAGTCCTGGTCCTCTGGTCCTGGTCCTCTGGCTGGGGGTTGAGAGGCCAGAGTCTTATTTCTTTCACCTTTGCAACCCCACCGCAAATGGCATATGGAGCATCAGTTTCCAACTCTGTTTCCACCTCTGTCTAATGGATGCAGCCAGGTTGGTCTCTCCCCATTGCCATGTTGCTTTCTTCCAGGGAGATGGGGTGCAGCCTCCTAGCAGCCCCCCATTCCCTGGCCAGTGTACTACGCTCTCTGCAGTTGCAGGGCAAGTGAAGAACTTGGTTCCTTTTGTAAGACTCTGTAATATACTTCTACCATCGAGGCTCATAAATCCTGCACAAACTCTCTGCTTAATGAAGAAGAAAAAAAGAGGTCCAGAACTAAGGAGACGTTCTGTAAAATTATTGCTTTGGAGAGCATCCAAAAAATTCTCTTGTCCCTCAGACAGAAGAAAGAGAAAAAAAAGGTCACAGAATGCATTACTGGCTCAGCATGCCAATACTGAGAGTATGCGAAATGAAAACCTTTGGCAAGCACATATACTGTACTCAACAACATCCAGGCAAAATGACGTTATTTCAACTTCGAGATTGCTACCTATTTTACAAGAGGAGGTCATATTGAACATACAAATGGAGATGGAAATGCTTCCGGCTCATGACTCAGCCTAAATATTAAGCAAAGATGTGATTGTGAGATTTGGAATTGTGCATTTGTTCAGTTTGGAACTAGCACTGAGCCCAAATTCCCTCCACACACAAGAACTGTACCATCCTGAATAGGTTTGGTGGTCCAAGAACTGCATGCAGAGCAGACAAGTAAGGTAGCGGGAATCACACTGTGGTGTGCTGGCAGGTATGTTTTTTTAACAGTAAATAAAAATCTATATTTGGAAATTTACATTCAAATATGCCCTTCATCAAAATGATTAGGACAGCAAATATGGAGCATAATACTATGAACTGTTTATTAATATTGGCAACAACAGCCACTAACAGCAACAAGAATAGAGCTTGATAAATTGCTTGTTGCTCCAGAAGGTCTCTAAGCGACTCACGACATACTTAAGAACCTGGTGGATCAGGCCAGTGCCACAGCTAGCAAAGGAACACACTCTAAGCATCTGCAGTCCTCTTGACTGGAGGCCCAGTCGAACTCTACTGAAAGATATGCAAGTTCATTTGATTTTATACTGGCAGGATTCAATATTGCAATGTTTGTTAGTTTGTTTTTGCTAGCTATTGATCAGTGCTTCCATGCTTCTTCCTGACAACTTCAGACATCCAGCAGCACAGTGGCACCCTGATGAACCATAGGGAAAGGACCATAGTTCTGTGGTAGAATATCTGCCTTGCATGCAGCAGGTCCCAGGTTCAATCCCTGGTGTATCCAGATATGGCTTGGAAACCCTGTAGAGTTGCTGCCAGTCAGAGCAGATTATACTGAGCTCGTGAAGCTGTGGTCTGACTCAGTAATACGGCAGCTTCCAGTTTGCCTATGAACAATGAAAACAATTTTGAGTTCAGATTGGATAGGTGCCTGTTACTTTCCTTAAGAAAAATCAGATTAGCAGTGTGAGCAGCTAAAACACCAGATTTTGCCAAGAAACAAATGCAATCCTTATGATTATGTACGGCTAAGGTGGTGCCACCTAGCTTCCTCTCTCCTAGGAAAAATGATAAGCTGCTTTTCACCCTCTGTAGTCTCGGCTTTGCTCTCTTCTTGGTAGAGCCACTGTTGTTCTGTGAATAGTTCTTTGCAGTTAAATATACACTTTTGCTCCTGCTTTGTTACAAAGGGGGGGGGGGGAACAATTCCTGTTCTCTCTGTGGTTCAGATTAAATAAGTTGATTTGTGGGTAACTGTTTTGTGGACAGCTGAACATTCTGGACATTTTGTCCTCCATAGAGAATGGAGACCAAGATGATCAAGGGTCTGGAAGTCAAGCCTTATGAGTTCAGGGGGTTGGGTATGTTCAGCCTGGAGAAGAGAAGACCGAGAGGTGATATGATAGTCACCTTCAGCTCCACGGGGTAGGATGTGAACCAATGAATTTAAATTACAAGAAAGGGGATTCTAGTTAAACATTAGGAAGACATTTCTGGTGGTAAGAGCTGTTTGACAATAGGATACAAAAAGATGGTGAGATCTCTTTTCATTGGAGGTTTCTAAAGAGAGGTTGGACGGCCACCTATCAAGGATTCTTTAGCTGTGATTCTGTGCTAGATGACCCTTACGATACCTTCTCACTCTACAATTCTGTCATTCTAGGATTCTATGACCCCCCCTTCTCTGAAAGACTGGCGAACTCTAGGATTCTGCGAATCTAATTGAACATGCGAGTCTTGATCAGTCAAGCAGTGCACCTGCAATGTGTGCGACACCCCCCCCCAAGAACTTTTGCCGCTATTATCAATACTGCTTTTCATTTCTTCTCTTTGATCTCAAAATGCATCCAGCATTTCGCCTGGGGAGGAGACACATACTGCAGCACAAAAATTGTTTTAAAGTGACAACAGCCTGTCTATCAAGCATTTGGGAAGCACTGCACAAAGCTTCCCAAACACTGGGGAATAAGTGGTTCCTGCAGAAACTGGCTGTGCTTAAGTGTTCCAGCCACATCTCATCCTATGCCCCACATAGGACATCAGAGGTCAGGCAGGTGGGTATGGTTTGGGGGGGGAAACAGCCTTGCGGGCCAGATTGGGACCTGTGCTGTGCCAAATCTGGCCTGTAGCCTGAAGATTCCCCACCTCCAGTTCTAAGCTGGATGGACCAATGGTATGACATGACATAAGAACACACCCTCCATGTGTTCCTGTTTTCCAGGGATGTCCCTGATTTAGAGAAGCCATCCTGGCTTCTGATTTGATCCCAGAATGTCCCACTTTTCCTTAGGACGTCCCTATTTTCATTGGAGAAATGTTGGAGGTTATGGAGTTATTCGACTCCCGAGCTGTCTGAAGGCAATCCTGTATAGGGAAGCTTTTTTAATGTTTGATGTTTTATTATGTTTTTATATATGTTGGAAGCTACCCATAGTGCCTGGGGCAACCCAGTAAGATGTGTGGGGTATAAATAGTAAAATTATCATTATGGAATGGGGTGTCCCTATTTTCATGGGAGAAATGTTGGAGGGCATTTAAGAAAGCGTTCCATGCTCCAATCCATCCACTTCAAGGTTTGGTCCCATCCACTACTGGGTTCAGGGCCACCAGCAAGTGGCCCCCCCCACAAATCACTCCAGAGAGAATGTGGCCCTCATCAGAGAAAAGCTTCCCCTTTCTTCTAAGCACTATTGTGCACTGCCTCAAAATGTGTGCTGAATTGAAAGCACCGTGATGCAGAATGACTGCTGGCAACAGCTTTGTGTTTAGCGGCTTTTCCGAATTGTGTCGTGGTGGCGGCGGGCGAGAGGAAGAAAGAGAAAGCATCAAATCTCTTTTTAATTGTTCTTCACCCATCAGCAATACTCACTTTTGGTGTGGTTACAGAATACAGAAGTGCCTGACCGGTGCTTGTGCCTGCTCGACAACCCCAGCTAGTTGATTATGGATGCTGTAAGCAAGCTCCAATGTTTCATAGGGAAAGAGGCCATTTCAGTGCAGTTCAAGTGCATTAGGGCTGGCTAGTGGCAATTTCCTAGAAATGAGGAAAGTAATGCAAGGAAACCAGAATGTGCGTCATGTGTATGGCTGCATTTTCTTTTTTTTAAAGAGAGAGAGAATGCCTATTTTTTTCCAGCCAGGGGAATAAAATAGAAATGACAGTATTAAGCTCAGGATAGCAAGGAGGGGAGAAAAAAAAGCTCTATGTGTGGATTGCACTGCAGAGGAAGGCAAGGAAATCTTGAACAAGAACACACAGGAGGTCTAAAGTTTCAAGAGTTGTTCCCTCCCCACCCTCCTCCAGTCCAGCTTATCAGGCTTGTCCTGGCTCAGAAAGAACATTTGGTGTTTAATCAATTAATCCAAGGTCAGGGGAACCAGCAAGCCAGATTGATACCGCCTCCCACCTTCCCAAGCCAAGTTTGACATATGAGTGGAACCACCCAGCTGGCAATCACCTGAGATCACAATCATACCAGGTGACCCTTTTATTTGCCCACAGCAGCCTCCAGACCCTATTTTGGAAGGGGCTTCTGAAGACATCTGTGACGGGTTTGTTTGTTTTTTAAAGAAATGTTCTGTTGTATTTTGCTTCTCCAAGCAGACCAATTGAAGGGTTAACCCAGTCTCCCTGGTGACTGGCAGCAACATTCCGCTGGAGGAGGGACTGCCAAGGGTTTAAAAGATGATGTGCTGCTGTTAAGTGGCGGTTGAGGGGTTTTTGTGTGGGAGCTTGGGTGGTTGTGGAGAAGGTAGACTTAGAGTAGATGAAGTAGTTGATAGGTATTCTGTTATTTGATTACCAAGAACGTTACCTGTGAAATTAAGTTTGTGCTAATGATACCAGAAAGCAACCATTAAGATTCAAGCCATTAAATATCCATCTTTAAAGTGTCACACCACTAATCGTCTATTTCATTTTCCAGCTAAGGTATCCAGGAACCCAGTTGGTGGGGAACTCTTTTAAACTGTCAAAACTGCCTTTTAGAGGAGAAAGGTTAGTTTGTGGCTGAGAGTGCACCAAGAAAGGGGGGGGGGCTAAAGGAGGAGATAAGTTCTGGATGATAATAAAGTTACCTCAGGAAGGAGGCTAGCTTTACAGTAAGGGAGTTTCTAGTGAAGTGAAACCCTTATCTGAGTACACATAGGAACAGTCTTACTTATAGCCCCAAGTCTATATAGGTACCTGGCCACATTTAGACTGGAAGAGGACTCTCTTTTAATTTTGAAAACCCACGAGTGCTAGAGGGTTTAAAGAAAGGCTAGAGGGATAAGTGGGAGGTTCGATTTACCTCAGAAATCCCTGTTAGTGCTTTTAATAATTGAGAGGTCAAAGTTATAAGACAGAAAGTAAAGGACTTTCGTTGCAACATCTTCCAGAGCCTGACTCAAAATGCTGTTTTTTGAAAACACTACTTTGAAAAGAGCTTTGCAATCTCGGGCAAACAGCTGATCAGTAGCGCTTGCAAACACCCTTTTGGCGCTGAACCAGATTTAATTTTTATCTGCCCCACTGTCATGGGCTGGCAGAGGAAGGATGATATAGATGGGTTGTTTTCCAGAGACCCAGGGGAGGACTCCAGTTGGGTGTAGATCTTGAGGAGGGTCCAAGTGTGTGGAGCTTCCTTCAATTTGCTTTCTCACCTCAACCACCCCTACTTTGAGAGCCACGAGCCCCTCCTCCCTCCCCACAGCCATTGGAACCTATATCAGATATTTCCATGGTGCCTATTGCAATGCTCACCCCTACTTCTCCAGATGTAGGTGTTCTACCTCAGGGGGAGGCAACCTAAGGCCCATGGGCCGGATGCAGCCCAATCACCTTCTCAATCCAGCCTGCGGACAGTCCGGGAATCAGTGTGTTTTTACATGAGTAGAATGTGTCCTTTTATTTAAAATGCATCTCTGGGTTATTTGTGGGGCATAGGAATTCGTTCATTTTCTTCCCCAAAATATAGCGCAGCCCACCACATGGTCTGGGGGACGGTGGACCGGCCCATGGCTGAAAAAGGTTGCTGACCCCTGTTCTACCTGCTGTGCCTGCCTTGCAGATCGCAGACACACCTCCCCTGTCACCTAAGCCTCGGTCCAGTATACCTGAAGGAGCGTCTCCGCCCCCATCGTTCTGCGGTCCAGTACCAAGGGCCTTCTGGTGGTTCCCTCGTTGCGAGAAGCCAAGTTGCAGGGAACCAGGCAGAGGGCCTTCTCGGTGGTGGCGCCCGCCCTGTGGAACGCCCTCCCATCAGATGTCAAAGAGATAAACAGCTACCAGATTTTTAGAAGACATCTGAAGGCAGCCCTGTTTAGGGAGGCTTTTAATGTTTAATAGATTATTTTATTTCATTTTTCTGTTGGAAGCCGCCCAGAGTGGCTGGGGAAACCCAGCCAGATGGGCGGGGTATAAATAATAAATTATTATTATTATTATTATTATTATTATTATTATTATTATTATTATTAAGCCCCAGAGGTGGCAAAAGAGGTGTGAAAAGGTGGAGCAGAACTCACCATCTATGGGAAGCATTAGATTGCTTGGTTAAGGAGCAGAACCACTTGCTTGCTACACTAACTTGAGCCCAACCCTGAACCTATTCATTTAAATAGGATACCAAGGGGTGTGTCCATGTTGGATGAACATCTAAGCTAGATCACCTGCCATGCCTTTGTGTTTCTGTGCCTTGGATCAACTCTGTTACCTGCTGTGCCTCCAACCAGCTATTCACTTAGGTATTGCACTGATGTAAGTGTTAATGCCTTTGGAAACATTTGAGTTTTTGTTCTTGAACAACTGGGAACCAGGACACACAATGTCAATGGTAGGGCAGGCAGTCTAGGCTTGACTGGAATGGTCTCACAGGTCAAATGGGGAGGCTTAGTGATACTAATATGGCCTCCAAGCCAGAGGCTCCTCACCCCCGAATTAGTCGGAAATTGCCAGAAAATGCACCAGCACTCTTGTTTAATTTTATTAGATCTGATCTAGAAGATGTGAGCCTACTAGTAAAGAATAGAAAATCATCTGCCTACAAAACCTTTTAAAATCCCATTTGTTGACATGCAAAAAACAAAATAAAAATGGATTTTTGTGTAATGGCACATGCCAATAACTCCAAATGTAAATCAAATCAGAAATGTGACAGTCTCGTTTCCCACCTATTTAATGTTACAATTTATGAGTCACTTTTCCATCAAAGGTACTCAAAGCATCATCAAAAAGTTTACTAGAAGCCTATGATAAAAATGACAAAAGAACAGCAGTAACAATCGAAATCACGAAAAATTGATCTTCAAATGAAGGGGACAGAATCACAACAAATCCCCAAAACATTATTGTAGAAAGACTGAGAGATGTTTGCTAAGTAGTTGTGATGCATGCTAGAAATGTGAGGAAAATAGAGCAGATTGTATTCATGTATGGTGGACGTGTGAGAAAACCCGAGGTTTCTACTGTGGGTGGAATCATTAAACGTATAGAGGAAATGATTATTAAATTGGGGGGGGGGGCATCCAGCCTGAGGGCCAACTTTGGACCAGTATAGATCCCAATATGATCTGTGTGGCCATTTCCACCACCCAACCACAAACCACCATATGTGGCATTAGACATGGGGCAGGCAGAGGCAGAGCTGCATTGGCAACAAAGCTAAGTTCCATGTGGGGAACTAAATCATGCAGCTGATCCTTGCAGACAGTAGTTTTGCCAGCCCTGTGCTTGGCACTGTCTAGCACAGATTCTGAGCAGGTGGCTGCTGGGCACTTGGGAAGCACTGCTCAAGAGACCCAGGTGGGTGGATGGGACAACAATCGGGATTTTAGAATGTAATTTGATTGGCCCGTAGGAGCTGTCCAATCCAGATCCAGGAGGGGAGTTTGAATTAGCCTATCAGGTGTGACTGATGGTGTCAATAAAGTATATATAGCCTAGGATCTGGGAGGAGCATCACTGACTCACTCCGACAGGATGGTTGACTGTTTTTACTATGAGTTGAAATAAACACAAGAAAACCGATGGCTCTCCACTGAGTTTATTTCACCCACCTACTTGTCCAGATAGACCCAGGAGGGCTAGGGAGAGATAAGGATCTGGTCTATGAGACCCAAAGTTTCCCCCTTCCCTGTTATATAACAACAAGTCATTTCATGAATTCTTTGGGGCTATCTTAAAGAAAGCATGCCATTAGATTTCATTGGATCACGTTCACTGCAGCCACATTCTTTTGGGTTATCTTTGTTTTAAAAACCGCTGTGCATAAAGCACTGTGCATGCACATTTTGCCACATATTTCACTTCATATGTATCTTCTCAAAGGAGGTGAAAAGAAATCTTGATGTATTGTGGTTCCAGGATCACTCATTCATGTCAGTAAAACACTACACAGAATCCAACCTTGAAGTACTTTTACAGGATTTTCAGAAACTTTACCCAGATCTGTGAATTGCTAATATAATATTTAATTTCTTAGCAAATCTTTATCCTGTAAATTTTGAGTGTTTTATGCCATAGGTTGATTGAAAAGATGAAGTGTTGCAAAGAGGTGTGAGGAACAACCCTTTCCCCCAGGTATAAAAGTGAGAAAAGAGTTAAATCTTCATTCAGAAGATTAAAACCCAAAATCTGCCAAGATGTTTAGGAACTACTGGGATCCATGTTAACTGAGATGCATCGAATGATTGCCTATATCTTCTCTGCAGGTCTAGCCAAGCCAATGGGATTAGTTGAAGGCCCTGGAGGCTTGGGCCAAGGAGGGATGGCTGCTACCCTGAGAGACGATAGTCACGAATCTGAAACAAAGTATGAAGAATATGGTTATAATGCCCAGCTAAGTGATCGGATTTCACTGGACAGGTCTATTCCTGACTACAGACCAAAAAAGTAAGTACACTTTCATTAGTGGGCCTGATTCTGTTTCCTTTACTCACATTGGAAGGTCCTAAAAGTGTGTCTCAGTGTTAGTGTAAAGGTAACCTATATCAATGTTTCCCAACCTTTGGTCTCTAGCTGTTTTCAGACTACAATTCCCATCACCCCTGACCGCTGGTCTTGCTAGCTAGGGATGATGGGAGTTGTAGTCCAAAAACAGCTGTAGACCAAAGGTTGGGAAAAACTGGCCTAGAAGATGCCCTCCTCATATTATTAGACTCCAGCGCCCATCAGCTCCAACCAGCATGGCCAATGATAAGAGATGATGGGAGTTGTAGTCCAACAATATCTGGGTGGCTCCTAATTTGGCCATCCTCGGAGCTAGCAGATGATGCCTAACTACCTACGCAACTAGAAAGATCAAGTTATAGGACAATGGAAACATGAACCAGATGTCTACTGGAAACTTTACCTGTGTGTGTCACCATTTGGAAATTCAGGCTTCTCAAGTGATAACTAATATGAAAGGCAGCATGTCTCCTAATACCAGATGCTAAGAAATAACAGCAGGAAGGGGCTATTGCACCCACGTCCTGCCTATAGGGTTCCTCAAAGGATCTAGTTGGCTGCAGTGGGAAACAGAATGCTGAACTAGATTTGCTCTGATCCAGTAGGTCTATTCTTTTGTTCTCTTGCTCTCCTCTCCTGTCTGCCAAGACCAGGTGAGGGTTGGGGGAAGCTAACCTGAATGTAGGCCTGGAGAGTGTAATTCTCCTGTCCCCTCAATTAAGACTGCCATACATCCAGAATTTCCTGAACATATCCAGGATTCGTCCATAGAAAATGTTGTCCAGGAAAACCTGCCATATGGCAGCCCATATCAGAAGTGTTGATTTTTTGAACTTCTGAAAAACTGCTGGAATGGAAGGAAATGAAGGGATGAGAGTCTCCCAGTCCTGCTGTACACATTGGTGGCATATATGCACACATGTCCTTTTGGAAATGGGAAGCTCTTTTATCTCATCTGATTGGCTGAGGGAAGGGTGATGCTCGGCAGCTGGCTCGCTTGGGATGATTGTCTGCTTCTCCACTGAAACTGACAGGGTAGCAGGAGAGCCTTGTCAGTTTCAATTTGGTCAGATTCCTTAAAAAAAAACATTTTAATCTAACCCTGAGACATATGTGGGCTGGAGGTTGGGAGGATCAAATGACTCATCTTTAATTGTACTTCTGAGAAAAGAAATATAACGAAAGAACTATATAGCCAGGATCTTTATTCAAGCCAACTTTGTCTTTTTGCTTTAAAGTAAGGCTACATCCGGGATGCGGGTGGTGCTGTGGTCTAAACCAGTGGTCCTCAACCTTGGGCCTCCAGATGTTTTGAGACTACAATTCCCATCATCCCTGACCACTGGTCCTGCTAGCTTGGGATCATGGGAGTTGTAGGCCAAAAACATCTGGAGGCCCAAGGTTGAGGACCACTGATCTAAACCACTGAGCCTAGGGCTTGCTGATTGGAAGGTCAGTGGTTCAAATCCCCGCGACGGGGTGAGCTCCCATTGCTCAGTCCCAGCTCCTGCCAACCTAGCAGTTCGAAAGCACGTCAGTAGTAGATAAATAGGTACTGCTCTGGTGGGAAGGTAAATGGTGTTTCCATGCACTGCTCTGGTTTCACCAGAAGCAGCTTAGTCATGCTGGCCACATGACCCAGAAAAACTGTCTGCGGACAAACATCAGCTCCCTCGGCCAGTAAAGCGAGATGAGCACCCCAACCCCAGAGTCATTCGCAACTGGACTTAACTGTCAGGGGTCCTTTACCTTTACCTTTAAGGCTACATCCACGTTATGCATTTAAAGCAGTCCAATACCACTTTTGGAATCATGGCTTCCCTCAAAAGAATCCTGGGAACTGTAGTTTGGTAAGAATGCTGAGCATTGGGACTTCCGGATTGAGCGCCGGCCATAGCGGCAATATGGCAAACTGTGTTTAACGTTGACCCCATTTAAGGACTTCCTTCATTAAGTGGCTTTCAAAATAAGTCATATTTATATCCTTCCAATATCCTCCAAAGGAGATGTCCTTCCTCCCCTGTCATCATAATAACAATCGGTAAACGTCTTAATGCAGCCCAAGGAATGCAACACTGCTAAACTGCTCTTCATAGGCAGGACTGAAAAGAATACTTAATTAATTTCTAATAATAATTCCCCCCCCCAAAAAAAAACCACCTTTGGGGATTTCCCAAACACAGCTGAAAGTTTAAATAAAGTGCCTTATTAAGTGGGGGGAGAAAAAGTTAAATAAAGCACGCTCGGCAAGTCTTTCTGGAGAGATCACTCCAGCTGCAGGTAGCCAGGAAGAAAAAGGCAACATGTCAAAATCTGAGCAGATAGCATGCTTAAATTGCAAGGCAACCCAGCTAGCATGGCTGTTGTAGGCTACAACTTCCATCAGTCTTAGCACCACAACATGATGCTGGCTGGGGCTGATGGAGTTGTTGTAGGGTTGCCATACGTCTGAATTTTCACTTTTTGAAATATGGCAGCCCTAGTTGTAGCCCACAATATCTGGAGGACCCCAGGTTGGTGAACGTTGCTGTCAAGGCTAGTGGAGGACTTGATTCAGGGGCTGACATTGCTGTGCATTCGCCAAGGGTGCCAAATTGAATAAAATGGGCGGGGGGAGGTAAGACCTGCCCCACATAATCAATCACAAGATGCAGCACACATGCACACCATTTGAATTACAATCCCCATCAACTTTGGATGGGGCTGGCCCCCTCAAATATTTTAGGGGGGTGTCAAAGGAACCTCAGCCCATAGAACAGGCATACCCAAACTGCGGCCCTCCAGATGTTTTGGCGTACAAGTCCCATGATCCCTATCTACCAGGACCAGTGGTCAGGGATGGTGGGAATTGTAGTCCAAAACATCTGGAGGGCCAAAGGTTGCCTATGTCTGCCATAGAAGTTGGCTCCTATGCATGAGCAGAGGATTCCCTGCTGATCTCTGATCTCTTTGGCCATCCTTCTATTTGCTTTGGCTCAGGGGCAGGGAAACCCAGCCAGATGGGCAAAGTATAAATAATATATTATAAATTATTTTTATTATTAAAGCATTCCCTTGCTTTAGCTCCTTCTTCAACTGCCTACTCCAAGTTTGCAAGCTCAGTGACAAACAGCAATGAGATGAGGGGGAAGCTTCCATTTGCCTCGGCTGATCCAGCCCAGAGAGCACATAATGAGCAATGGGGAGCGTGGCAAGGATATGTGCCTTAGGAAGAAAGGAAACTGCCTTATTCTGAGTGTGGCCATTGGCATGTCTAGGTCAGTACTGTCCACACTAGCAGGCATCAGTTCTCCAAGGTCCTGCGCAGGGGATATTCCCAGACATACCTGGAGATGCCAGGGATTTGAACCTGGGGCCTCCTGCATGCAGGACAAATGCTATACCACTCAGCTACGGCTCTTCCTCAAATGCAACCTATTTACAAAGGAGGCCCACTTTACCTAGGAGTCCACAGAAAACTGAAGCTGGCACAGGGCTTACTTGCAGCCACCCCAGGCACTGGCTGTCAGCTTTCATCTGCACTATACATTTAAAGCAGGGTCATAACACTTTGAATATCCATGGCTTTCCCCAAAGAATCTTGGGAAGAAGAGGAGGAGGAGGAGGAGTTTGGATTTGATATCCCGCTTTATCACTACCCTAAGGAGTCTCAAAGCAGCTAACATTCTCCTTTCCTTTCCTCCCCCACAACAAACACTCTGTGAGGTGAGTGAGGCTCTGAGAGACTTCAGAGAAGTGTGACTAGCCCAAGGTCACCCAGCAGCTGCATGTGGAGGAGCGGGGACGCGAACCCGGTTCACCAGATTACGAGTCCATCGCTCTTAACCACTGCACCACACTGGCTCTCTGGGAACTGTAGTTGGCTAAGGTTGCTGAGAGTGTTTAGGAAATCCCTATTCCCTTCATAGAGCTACATTTCCTAGAGGTTGTTAAACCACTCTGGGAACTGTGGTTCTGTGAGGGGAATGGTGGGGAACGTTCAGCACCCTTAATAAACCACAGCTCCCAGGATTCTTAGGGGGAAGCCATGACTGTTTCAAATGTTAGGACACTACTTTAAATGTATAGCGCAGATGGCACTGAGGTGTTGACCAGGGAAGAGGATGGAGTGGGGAAAGCTGGAATTAGTTGGCTCTTCCTGCCATTAGTTCCAGCTCCACCTTCCCGTGGCTTCCCTGCTATCTGTCCTACCAGTCCTAATGAGCACCAGCCACCACTGGTTGTAAGGAGACAACAGAATGACACCTGCCTAATTCTTGAGGAGTCCTTCCCTTCTAACTGTTTTAACCGGTTTCCTCAGCAGCCGGATCCATCAGAGGTGGGTCACTGTAACCCAATGAAGAAGTGTGCATGCACACGAAAGCTCATACCAAAATAAAAACTTAGTTGGTCTTTAAGGTGCTACTGAAGGAATTTTTTTTATTTTACTGTAACCCAATAGTTAGCTTACAAGATGCAAAAGCTGACCTTGACACAGGTGGAGCTTTGCTTCTCAATGTCCCATGATTAATGCAGAAGTCCTGCTAGATATGCAGCATTAGCTCTCAGCTAATTTGATGCCACCCCAACAGTTTCCCTCTCTCTCTTGCTCGCTTTCCCCGTTAGATACATTATTGATTCCCCTTTGTTTAGCCCTGGCCTAGTTTTCTAATTAAGCAGCAAGTTTAATTATACCACAAACGTATGCGGCGTAGATCCTGATTATTAACCGCAGCCCTTGGGATAACAGAATGAGCAAACTGAAGTTAAATAGAACTGTAAAAATTAGTGACCTTATCTCTATATCTGTAAGCCTCTGCTACATTCAAATGCTCCAGAGCCCGGCACCTTGCTGCACCGTTGAAACACTGCCGTCACATCTATGAATTGTTTGAGCAAATGCTGGTGGCTGTCGGCTCTAATGAGTGTAGGTTTAAGGATATGTCAGGTTCAAGCTGCCGGGGAAAGCCAAGGAGCACTTAAATGGTTCATCATGCCATTCTCTCTAAAAAATATGCTACCATTTCTCCTGCCCCTGCTCAAGAAAGCATGGCAGCTGAAATGGGGAGCATTGGGACACTTTAGGATTTGCTGCCTGGCATTAGGCAGAGTGAGGCGACTGCCTCAGGTTTTAGCTCCTTGAGCATCCTCTTCTGTTGAAAAAGAGAGCTGTGTCTCATGTACCACCTATTCCACCTTTATAACTAGCCTGCTGGTCTCCCTCAGGGGCAGTACAGTGTCCCAGTGCTAGTATTGAGGTAGTATTCATCAGCCAGTCCAGTCTATGTGGAATGGGTGAGATTTTTGTCCTTTGCCACAAGCTGCAAAATGTCTTGGGCTGAGCCTTAGCCCCAGGTGACCAAATACCAGGTCCCTGCTCCCCCCAAAAATAGGGTGACCCACTTCCTCATTGCCAAAAAGGAGAGGATGACAAATGTGGATAGAACTTGCATATACCAATACACACAGAGAGACATATAAAATTAAGAATATAGGAAGTTGCCTCATATTGAGCAAGACTATTGTTCCAGCTAGCTTAGCACTGTCCATGTCGACTGCTAGCTGCTCTCCAAGATTTCACGCACAGCTCTCTCCCGGTCCCACTTGGAGATGTCATGGGTTGACCCTAGGAACTTCTGCATGCAAAGCAGATGGTTTTCCACTGAAAGGTCCGGATATATGTCCATTGTTGCATTTTCACATGGAAATTTTCATTATGTTTCACCTTCCCTGTCCCCATGTTGAAGCACAGCCGGGATGGTGGATAGTCACTCAGAAATGTAGTTAATAATAATTTCAAAAAGCCTTATCAGGAGACACTGGGGCTGGGAGCAGCAACCTTAATGGGTGAGACCTTTAAAGGTCTTAGCCCCTCCTTCCTTCTCTTGATATTTCAGGAGATTGTGTCTCACAAAAGCATGGTGGGGAAAGAAAACTCCTCCTCTCTCCCACCCTCCGAGCCTCTATACCAGGCACCCCCAAACTTTAGCCCTCCAGATGTTTTGAACTACAATCCCCATCTTCCCCGGGCACTGGTCCTGTTAGCTAGGGATCATGGGAATTGTAGGCCAAAACATCTGGAGGGCCACAGTTTGGGGATGCCTGCTCTATACCTCCAGGCAAAGCTGCCTTGCACTCAGGGAGTGATTGGAACAAGACTTGCATCATCTGGGGAAATTCTACTTGTGGCACTGCGCCCTGCAGAATATCATAGGGCAGTGGCTCAGAAAAGGGCATTTTCTGCTGATGTCTATACTGTGAGATGCTCTTCCCTCTGCTGTAGATGAAGGAGCAACCATCAGCAGCCTCAGATGTCTTGTGAAGACGTACCTTTCTGTCAAGGCTTTTCTTGACCCATAAGACTGCATCCTGTTTTACATGTCTGAACAGTGGCGGCTCTACGTAGACCCCCGGTGGCGCAGGGCACCATGGCGCCAGCCCGCCAGGAGGGCGCTGCGAGCTGCGCCCGCCCGCCCGCTGGCCGGCCGGTCCGCAGGTCCGCTGCGCAGCTGCGCACGGCGCCCACCTGCCCACCGCGCTGGGAAACGGGGCGGGAGGGCGCCGGAGAGATCCGGCGCACCATGGCGACAGGGGCGCTTAAGACAGCGCTGTGTCTGAAATTCTGTTTCGTTTGCTCTTATACGGTTTTGCCATTTTTACATTGCCATGCTAGTGGGTTCTAGATTTCTAGGATTTTTGCTTTTATGACATATTGCACTGCAATGTTTTTGAAATATTAAGCAGTATATAGATTCTTTTTAAAAAAAAATAAGTGAAATAAAGCAAGTGAAAGAGAAGCTGCATTGATTTCAGTTTTTCTTTCAAAACAAGCTTTGATTATTAACAAAATAATTAAGAACAAAATTATGCTACACACACACACACCATTGCCTAGCAGACTACTAGTTTTGTTTTACTTAACTTGCAAGTGCCATGGCCAGAAAGGTATGGAGAGGTCTAGTCACCCATAAGCATTAATTCCAACTTGAGATGAACCTGCTGCATCACATGCGTTTGAAAACAGAAAGCAAGAGGCTACCTGTGGTCGATTTTCATGCTGCAGAAAGCTTGCAGCCAATAAAATGTTATTTTAAACAGGAAAGCCAAATCAACAAATGTATAAGGCCATATTAAACTGACAGCTGTCCTAGGAAATTTGCACAGCCAAGAGTTGGCTTGCAAATTCTAGTGTGCCAATTCTTTGAGAGTCCACCGCTCCATCAGTGAAGTTGATGATGTTAAATGTATATGAAAGTGTAATTTATTTATTTATTTTAAAAAACTAAGTGAAATGCCAGTGGGTAGGAAATGACAGAAGGGTGCAATCCCATAATGATTTGAATGATTGGCTATGAAATGTTGATAAACAATGATAAAATCCTCAGGAATGTAGCAGGGTAGCAATGAGAAGAGACAAAAGAGTCATTCTTTGCTCATGGAGTAATCAGATGATAAGACTTCCTGGGACTAAACCATTTCATGGAGGATGCCAGGTTGGCAACCCATGGTTTAGGGCCTCTTTCCCCCAACTGGGTGTCCTCCAGATGTTTTGGAGTAGAACAACCATCATCTGTGGTTTTTGGCCATGCCGATTAGGGATTATGGGACATGGAGCCCAAATCATCTGGAGAGCATCAGGTTGGGGAAGGTTGGTTGGGAGTGTTGGGCTATGGCAGGGGTCCCCAGACTACGGTCCGCGGGCCAGATGCGGCCCAATTAGCCTCCCAATCCGGCCCATGACGGCCGCCGCCACCCGCTGCCGCCACCTGCTCTTACGGCGCACAGCGCGCCGGCACTCTTCCAGGTCGGAAAAAAGCACCGGAAGTCATTTGTGCACATGCGTATGTGCCTCTCCCGACCCAGAAGAGATCATTTCCGGTGCACTTCTGGGTCGGGGGAGGCCCATACGCATGCACACAAATGATTTCCGGTGCTTTTTCCGACCTGGAAGCGTGCCACCGCGCCAGTAAGTGTGTGTGCGCATGCGCACGGGCGCGTACTCCCCCGCCCTCCGGCCCACCGCGCAATCGGTGCGGCGGGCACCGGCCCAAAGCCGGGTAAGTCTGAGGACCCCTGGGCTATGGACTAAGAAGACCCATTTTAAGGGCCAACCCAGCTATGAAGTTTGGGTGAGTCATATTCTCTTAGCCTAGCTAAACTCACAGAGTTGTTGTAAGGATAGAAATGGGTATGGTGTCCTCCTGAGCCCCCTGGAGGAAGAATGGAGTAAAATTGGATGATACCATCTTAATTCTGAGCCATTGATCACTTCCTGGGCACCGCAAATACAGTGGTATTTTATAGCTCAGCTTATTGTGGTTCTTTCGTGAACATTTCTGACTGTTGTCCCCTATCAGTTCCAGAAAGAGAAAAGGCTCTCCTGTAAATTTTGAAACTGTCATGTTATTGTTATGCTCCACTGTGCCACATCAAAGGAAGATCGAGGTAATAGGATGTGGCTGGCTATGAATTCCATTTCCATCCCCTCTGTAATTTTTTGATAAGTACATCCCTATTAGGCTAAATTCCATAGCCCATCCTCACCTTCAAAATGTTTCCTTTAATCGTCACAGGATTTGGTTCCGCCTGCCAAAAGTCAGCTAGATGCCTTTCTCTCTTTGGTTGTTATTTTATGTCACCTTCAGTTTTGATATAAGTTGTTGTTGCTGCTTTTACTACTGTTAGTGCTATTACTACAAAAGGGGCTTCATGGGTAACATAAGAAATGCCCTGCTGGATCAGATCAATCTAGCTATGTAGCCCAGTACCCTGCTTTCCAGTATGACCAGTTGGATGCCTCCAGGAAGCTCACAAGCAGGGCAAAAGACAACAGGTCTCTCTTGCAACCACCACTGAACTGAAGGCTCCATTTAGACATTATTGCTAATAGCAATAAAACAGACCTATTTTTCCTGTGAATTTGTGATTACCAGACATTAATTGTGCATGTAATGAGTAGAGAACCTATGCTGTGTTGAATAGCATAGATGACAGAATGGACCCTTGTGGGACCCTATAGCTTAAAGCAATAGGACTAAGCAACAGTACAACTAGTACCACTATCTGTTAAGGATTCTGCAGGTAGGAAGGGAGGGGACAGAACTCATGGGTAGAGCATCTGCTTTGCATGGAGAAGGCCCTAGATCAGGCATGTCAAACCTGCGGCCCTCCAGATGTTTTGGACTACAATTCCCATCTTCCCCAACCACTGGTCCTGCTAGCTAGGGATCATGGGAGTTGTAGGCCAAAACATCTGGAGGGCCGCAGGTTTGACATGCCTGCCCTAGATTCAATATCTGGCTTCTCTAGGTAGGGTTAGGAGATCTGTGTTAAATCCCAGAGATCCACTGTCATTATAGACAAACTGGAATGTGTGCAGAGAAAGGCAACCAATAAGATAAAGGGTCTGGGAACCAAGCTTTATGAGGCCTGGTTGAGGGACATGGGTATGCTTAGCCTGGAGGAGAGAACATGTGTAGAATGCTGATGATGTCCTGACCCAGGATGTTGTTCTTCATCAGGTTGATAGTAAGGCTGAACTCTACGTAGGCTTGAGTAAAATGGTTGATTAGACTTTGTAGAGCTTACTTGGTGTGAGCTGTCAAGGCTGTGTCATCTGCAAGCAACATCTCATGGATAAGGACCAACCAAACTTTGGTCTTGGCATGGAGACATGCCAGGTTGATCAGACCTCTGCCACTCCTTGAATGGGTGCACACACCATCTACAGTTGAGCTGAAGGCTCAAGAACACAAGAGCAAAACATATGCCAAAGAGAGTAGGGACAAGAACACAGCCCTGTTTCATGCTGCTCTTTATAAGGAAGGTGTCCAAGGATTGGCACACTTGATGGTGCCACACATGTTTTCATGGAAGGACGTGATCATTTTGTGGAGCTTAGGAGGGCATCCTATCATATTGAGCAGAGTGGGACTTCCGGTAATGGTGCGCTAGGGAGCGGATCGCAGAGAGAAGAGCTCCGACAATCGGGGAGCTCTAAAAGCAGACAAAGTACGCTTTGGAGGGGGTAGGCGCCTAAAAACCCCTCCAAAAGAAAGGTGAGGGTACGGGTCCCTCACTGAAGTTGAGAAAAGCGGCGTGATTTTGGCAGAACTCGGCGGCGGCACCTTCTAATGGTGAAAGTCGCTGAGAGGAGCCGAACGCAAAAGCTACACAGTGTCTGCTGCAGCGGCGCCGAGAATCTCCGCTCCTAGAAGGCATCAGAGCTCTTCGACAAGATACATCTTAACGATACACCGACCGTGAGTGTTACAAAGCTGATATAAAGACTATAAATTTAAGACCGCGGTCGTGAGGTTAAGTCGAAGGAGTCATAAAACGCATCGCTGTTTAATTGCGAAAGAGCCCTCTGACAAAATAAGAGCCGCTTACTGAATAACGGGTCACTTTTAAAGCGCCGGGGGAAATCAGAGAGACTGAAAGAGACAGGAAAACTGAGCGCAAGAGTAAAAACAGAAATTTAATTGAATAATAGATCACTGTTCCTCATTCCAAGATGGAGATCGGGAGGCTTGAAAAGCCATTCTGAAAAGGTTTCTTTTCTTCGATACGAAGGGCAAGGAGAAGGAGGAGAAGGAGGGGGAAGCGGAGAGGAGGAGGAGGAGGTGGAAAGGAGAGAAGGGAGATCAAAGACATTGCAGCCGCAGCTGTCGTATCTACGTGCCGAAGAGAAGAAAGCTACAAGCTGCAAGCTGGCAGACTGCCAAGACATCTGAACTTAACTAACTTTCAAAGACCATAGAGCACCCCCCCTTCTTTTCGACTTCTTTCTCTCTTCTCTTTCCCGTTCTTTTGATGAGACTGCTGTAAAGAAAGAGTGATGACAGACTGAAAACACAGAAGGGATACTCCCAGGAAAGGAAAGAAAAGGGGAAAATTAGGACTCTGAGCATCTATCCTCAAAGAATAGAGGAATAAAATGCCCATAAGAAAATTTAAGGAGAATTCAGCTAGTTCCACTGCATTGGCAGGGAACCAACCAAGAAGGCAATCAATGTCAACTCCAAACCCAGAAAGTGAGTCTTTGGCAGACATAAAAGAATTGATAATAGGAATGAATAAAACTTTAAACGAAAAATTGGACTCAGTTGAAACTAAAGTGGACTCAGTTGAAATCAAAATGGGTGAAAACACCAAGATGATAGCGGAGTTGTCTGGGCAGATGAGAGAGCTGTATAATAAGAACAAAGAACTAGATAAAGCGGTGAAAGATATAAATGTGAAAATAGGAAAACAAGAGGAGGCAATAAAAAAGATAGCCGCAGAAAACAAAGATTTGAGATCAGTAAAGGAGAAAGAAGATGAAATGACACAAAGATTGAAAAAGAAGCAAGAGGAACTTGAGGATCAGATTGCTCTCCTCGAGATGAAACAGAAGGAGCTGGTTTTAAGGATGAGGGGTGTCCCGGAGTCGGCAAGAGAGCAAATAGAAGAAAAAATGATCAAAGGTCTGGCAACATGGTTGCAAGTGAGAGAAGAGGATTTGATGCTTGACATAGACAAGATTTATAGAGTAAGAACGGACAGGATAAAAAACTTCAAGGGACCGGGAGATGTGATGATTTTTTTGAATTCAATGCTCCTTAAGGACAAAATTTTGCAGAAGAAGAAAGAGGAGAATTTGGTGATAGAAGGAAGAACAGTAGCCATCTTTAAAGAAATACCGAAGAGATTTAGGCTTAAGAGACAAGGCTACAAAGCGGTGACAGAGACCCTAAGTAAAAATGGAATATGGTATATATGGGAGTATCCTGAAGGACTGACTTTTACTTTCAAAGGCAAGAAAAAGACCTTCAGATCGGTGGCGGAGGCGGAAAGATTTTGTAATAGGAACAAAAAGGAGCTGTTTAAAGAATCGGAGGAAGATAGAGAAGACGAAGACCCTCAGCCTAGTGGAAGCTCTTAAAGATTGCCGTATATATAAGATTTTCTGGGGAGACTGATCTTTTCTTCATTTTTCCTTTAGGGGGAGGGGGGGACCTCTCTCCCTTTGGACTAAAACTTCTTCCCCTGTTTCTCCTTCCTCTCCCTTTCTTTCTCCCTCCTCTCTTTAAAAATAATAGAAGGAGAACATAAGATAAGGAAACTGGGATAAAATCTCCCTGCATTCCCTCCAGAAGGAGTGGAGGAAGTGAAAAGTACAGACACACTTTTGCCAACCAGAGCTCTCAAGTGGAGGGGTGGAAAATTTAGATTCTGGAAATAATAAACATATATTTAGCCTATTTTCACCCCTCCCCTTTCATTAATTTCATTAATTTCTTTAATTCCTTTATTTCGGTTTTGGAGTTTGTAAATTTGCTCCCTATTTTATTTTTATTCAATTGGAATAGATTTAAATAAAGCAATGGATTTAAGTATTATATCTTGGAACGTGAATGGTTTAAATAATAAATTGAAAAGAAACAAAATAGAATATATAATAAAAAAAGGCAACTGGGATGTTGCATGTTTCCAGGAATCTCATGTATCACAAAATCATGAAAGGGTATTGATAAACAAGAGAATGGGAAATGAATTCATATCATCAAACAAAAAGAAGAAGAAGGGAGTAATAATTTACGTTAAACAAAAAATTAAGGCAGAAAAGTTATTTCAGGACGAAGAGGGGAGAATGGTTGGGGTGCGTCTGTACTTACCAAAAGGAAATGTATGTATTGTAAATATCTATGCACCTAATGGATGCAAAAAGGAATTCTTTAGGAAATTAGGAGAGAAAATGGGGGACTGTATAACAGATGAAGAAATAGTACTCTTAGGAGACTTTAATGGGGTTATGCAAAGGGAGGTGGACAGAACGGGGGGGGAGGAGGGGGAACGGGGGAAGATTGCCAGAGGTTTTCCGAAACTTGGTACAGAATTATAATCTAGAAGATGTATGGAGAAAAGAAAATCCAAACGAGAAAAAGTTTACTTATTATTCTGGGGCAAAGAAGTCAGCCTCTAGGATTGACATGATATGGCTCTCACCAAAATTGGTACAGATGATGGGGAAAACTGAAATCCTGACCAAATCAATCACAGACCACAATCCAACAATGGTGAAAATCAAAGGGAAAGATATAAAAAACAGCAGGTGGAGAATGGATGAAAGGATATTAAATGATGAAGAATTTATAAAGAAAGTCAAAAAATTATTAAAAGAATTTTATGAGAAAAATATATCGGAGGAAGTAGAGCTAAAGACAACATGGGATGCGGGTAAAGCCTTCATAAGGGGATTATATATACAGCAAAAAAGCAGAGTTAAAAAAGAAAGGGAACATAATATGGAAAAATTACAAAGGGAAATTAAGGAAAAGGAAAGGGAATTGGCAGGTAATCCAAAAAATGAGAATTTGAAAATGAGAGTGAAGGTATTACAAAAGGAATTATCTACATTGGTTGGACAAGAAATCGAGAATAAAATAAGATGGCTTAAACAAAAAACGTTTGAATGGGGAGATAAAGTAGGAAAATTATTAGCATGGAAATTAAGGGAAAATAAAAAAGAGAGATTAATTACGGAAATAAGATATAAAGGGAAAAAATTGAGAAGACAAGAGGAAATACAGAAATGCTTCAATCATTTTTATAAGAATTTATATGAGGAAAAGAAAATAGATAAGGGGAAATTAGAGGAATATTTTTCAAAAAGGAGGAAAGATAAAATAACAGAAGAAGAGAGAGAAATGTTAAATAAATCAGTGTCAAAGCAAGAGATATATGAAGCCATAAATAAATTAAAAATGGGGAAGTCACCAGGGACAGATGGCTTGTCAAGCCGACATTACAAAGTGTTCAGAGAAGAATTAGGAGAAATTTTACAAAAAGTGATGAATGACATTTTAGAGAAGGGAACCATACCTAAGTCATGGCAAGAAGGTTATATAGTATTAATCCCGAAAGGAGAGCAAGAGGAAAGACAGGTAGGGGACTTTAGGCCAATTTCGTTGCTTAATGTTGATTATAAAATATTTACGGATATCTTAGCGGCTAGATTGAAAAAAATATTAATTAGAATTATAGGGCAAGACCAACAAGGATTCCTACCGGGAAGAAAATTGGCAAAAAATGTGAGAGTGGTACTGGATCTATTGGAATATCTGGATTGGTTTCCGGGGGAAAAGGCAGCCTTTGTCTTTTTAGATGTGGAAAAAGCCTTTGATTCTCTATCTTGGAAATTTATGAAAAGATCATTAAAAGAAATTGGAATCGAAGATAAATTTATGAGAGGAATTAATTCAATATATGATAACCAAACGGCTAAATTGATCTTGAATGGAGAGGTATTAGAGGAATTTGCAATAAAGAGGGGAACAAGACAGGGCTGCCCTTTATCCCCGTTGTTATTCATATTATCAATAGAATTTTTATTGGTGGATATCAAAAATGAGGAGGAAATTGAAGGAATTAATGTGAAAGATAAAAATTTGAAGATAAAGGCTTTTGCGGATGATATGATTGTAATGTTAGAAGAACCAGAGATTTCAATCAAAAAATTAGAGGAGATATTAAATCTTTTTGAAGAAATATCAGGATTAAAGATTAATGAAAAAAAGACAAAAATGATGCTGAAAAATATGGGACAATTGGACAAGAGCAAATTGCAACAAATTTCAAATTGGGAAATTGTGAATAAATTTAAATATTTGGGTATTACAATTAGTACAAATAATATAGATTTATATGAGAACAATTATGGAAAATTATGGAGGGAGATAAAGAAAGATTTGGCGAGATGGAGGGGTTTAAATCTCTCCTTCTCAGGCAGGATAGCAACAATAAAGATGGCAATTCTACCAAAAATTCTATTTTTATTCCAAATGTTACCTATATTAGGGGAAAAGAAAATTTTTGAAGAATGGAGGAGAGATTTAAGTAAGTTTATATGGTTGGACAAGAAACCAAGGATCCAGTACAAACTACTCACGGATGTTAAAGATAGAGGGGGGTGGGGGGTCCCAGATTTGAGACTTTACTACGCATCGTCGTGTATGTGCTGGCTCAAAGATTGGCTAATATTAGAAGATGAAGAGTTATTAGAGGTGGAAGGATTTAGAAATGTTGGGGGTTGGCATTCATATTTATTAGAAATAGAGAAAGGGAAAAATAAACAATTTAGTAATCATGTGATTAAAAAATCAATATTCAAGATTTGGAAAGAATTTAAAAATTTAATGGAACCGAAGGTACCATGGTGGGCCTCACCTTTCGAGATGACATCCCTAGGGAGAAGGTGGAAAAAAGGAAGATGGTTGACGTATCAAGAGATTTTGGTGAGTGAAGAGGGACAATGGAAATTAAAACCATATGAAGAGATAAAGCAATACTGCAACAGTTGGTTGCAGTACATGCAGATTCAAAGTCTTTTTCAGGAACATAAAAAAATAGGATTCACAATTGGAAAGTCAAAATTACAAGAATTACTAATAGAAAATAAGGAGAAGCCATTATCAAAAATATATAAATTTTTGTTAGAATGGGAGCTAAAGGATGAAGTAATTAAAGAGGTAATGACGAAGTGGGCACAAGATTTAGGGAGGCCGATCTATGCGGCACAATGGGAGAGCATATGGAAAGTTTCAATGCGATTTACAGCTAGTATGAATATAAAAGAAAATATATTAAAACTCGTCTATAGATGGCATCTAACCCCCAGTAAATTAGCCAAAATTTATAGGAATGACTTAGATAACTGCTGGAAATGTGGTGAAAAAGGAGGAAATTTTTTCCATTGTTGGTGGGCCTGTGGAAAAATACGCAAATGGTGGGACGAAATTTATGAAGAAATGAAAAAAATGTTGAGGTTGACTTTTAGAAAAAAAACAGAGTATTTATTACTGAGTATTATCCCAGATAATATTCCTGAGAATAAGAGAAATATATTCTTGTATGCGAGTGTAGCAGCAAGGTTAGTGATTGCTCGGAAATGGAGGAAAGAAGATCTACCCACGACCCAAGAATGGCAATTAAAGCTAATTGAATTCATGAACCTAGAGAGAATGACTGCAGCAATTCGAAATACCTCTAAACAGAAATCTAAATTGGAATGGGGAGTGGTAGAGGAATATTTTAAAAGAATTGGTGTTAAAACAGAGTTGATGACCTGTTTAAATTAAATTAGATTGTCATGAGGAAAACTAGAATTTGGAAAACAACAATATGATAAAACAAAAATTATCCAAAATTGAGATAGATATAACAAATGAAAGTAACGCAAATTTAAAATATATTTAGAAGGTAAGCGGTGAGAAATGACTTGGAAGGTAATTCTTTTATCCTTCCTTTCTTTGTTTTCTGTTTCTTTCTTGTGTATTCTTTTTTTTCTTTTGTTTAGGAATATGTGTATATAGTATTATAAGACTTATATTCAATATTATGACTTTATGATTTTAAATTGTTATGTTTTATGAAACCTAATAAAGATGTTTTTTTTAAAAAAAAAACATATTGAGCAGAGTGAAGAGTCTGTTTTGGCTGATGAGAACTACATAGGCAAAGGCTTTCCCCACGGTACTCTGCAGGGAGATTCCACGGTAGTTGTCACAACCATGACGGTCACCTTTGTTCTTGTAGAGGATCACAATGCTGGAGTTACACATGTCCTTGTTGCCAACACTGCAAGAGGAGCTTGTACAGCACGTTGGCGACAAATATTCACACAGTTCAGAAATAATTTTACACCATTTATCAAATTGGTGAGAAAGAGACAATTACTTACAAAGTGCCATGAAAACTTACAAACTACCTAAGGAGGCTGTGGAGGTGTGATGTGAGGGAGGAACTGAATCCAGCTTTCAGCACTTCTGTTGGGATTCCATCCTGTCTTGAGTTGATGGCATTCTTCAGCTCGTCAAGGGAGGGAGGGAGATGCAGTTCTTAAAAGAGTAGCAAATAAAGATGGGTGTGAAATATTTGTCATATTTAACCCTTATTCAGGGGAGTTTTATTTAACTTACAAAGGAAACATTCACAATAAGCTTTAGAACCATTCATACTTTGGCTCCTCCTGCAGAGGCATTGGTAGCCATTACGGTAGGTTTAACCACCTAATTGGAGTCTACGGATAGCTGACTCCCCCCAGATGCTACAGGCAGTGTGCTGCAAACTTCTGACTACCACGTAGCTCCCTGTCATCAGAATTCACCTCAGGCCTTGCTGTAATTGACTGATCGGAGACTGTACTTCAGAACATCTTCTATATTTCGGGAAAGCGGGATGAAGTTCATACATCATCATAATCTATTCTTGGTCTGTCTTGTTATGAAGGACATTACTGGACAACACTAATGGCCAGAGAATGGCTTTTTAATTTTCTCAGGTAACAGAGATGAAATTTAAAATGCAAATGTTATTTTAAGTGCCTGCTATAATTATCAGCTGGGAAATGGCTCTTTATATTAGCCTTAAAAATGCCTGCATGCATGAAGGCGTTTGCTATTGTACCCTGCAGCTCCAATTAGCTTTAATTTATGCCAAGGTAGCAAGCAAGCATGCCCTTAGAGATCCTGTCCCACAAACTACTGAAAATAGTCCTTGGCTGTATAAAAAAATAACAATGAAGGAGCTACTTAAGAGATCAAGTAGGACTCTTTGTTGCCATTGGGGAAATGTAAGGTGCCCTCTCCTAACTGGTCAATTGTTTAGCATGCAGTAGTAAGTATGGGTGAAATTTTATCAGCTTGATTCAGAATAAGATTGGTATATTTACAATTAGGGATGGATCAGCATATATATTATTTATCATCTATTAGTTTATATATAGCTTACATGCCAAAATGTCTTCTAAATGGCTTACAGATATAAAATCATAGAATCGTAGAGTTGGAAGAAACCCGGGTGTCGTCTCGTCCAACTTCTAGCAATGCAGGAATCTTAGCTAAATCATCCAGGGCATATGAACATCCAACCTCTGCTTTAAAAACCCCAAGGAAGGAGAGTCCACAACCTTCTGAGGGAGACCATTCCATGGCTGAACAGCTTTTACTGTCAGAAATTTCTTCCTGATGTTCATTCAGAATCACCTTTCTTGTAACTTGAATCCATTGGTTTGATGTTTGAAGATGGCTATCATATCTCTTCATAGTCTCCTATTTTCCAGGCTAAACATATCCAACTCCCTCAATCGTTCAATTATAAAATCATAAAATCCATCCATGTTTAAAACAGATAACAAAGCACTGAAAAAACCATACATAAGTAAAATATGCAATACAACAAGTATACCAATTAAAACAAGGAACAATTAAAGGAGGGCTGATGTGTCCAGGGCAACTGTCTACCAGCACCATCTGGTACGCCGGCTGAGACCCTACCTGCTCGCACACTGTCTTGCCAGAGTGGTACATGCTCTGGTTATCTCCCACTTGGACTACTTTGGGGCTACCTTTGAAGGTGACTTGGAAACTGCAACTAATCCAGAATGCAGCAGCTATGGATGGACCTGGGACCATCTCCATACAAATCGGATGCTGTAGCACTGGGCAATGGCTATTCTCGTAAGGTTCACAACCATCAAGGAGGCTGATTGAGAAGGAGGTTCAGACAATAAACTGCTTCCATACACTGATAAAGCATCTGGTTTGGGCCATCTGGCCTGATAAACGCATTGGAAAGCCTACAAAAATGTATGTTTTAGGGGGGTGATACATGTGCCATGCATACAAAATGCATATAAAACATGTATAATTTAAATGCAATTTTGAATGCAATCTCTTTGTAAAAGGGGGAGGGGGAGAAAACCGAGATGCAGTCGACTTAAGACTGATCACATGTGAAATTGACACTGACTGGAAATAGACTGAGCCACGCATCCCTTCTCGGTCTGCAATGCAGACAAGCATTATGAGTTGGACAAATTCGTTGACTGAACCAGATAATTGCAAACCTAGGCATTGTCGCTAGAGATAAGTGTTCAGAGGAGATTGTTAACAACCAAATGGACTCTGTAGTAGTCAATGCATTTGTGAAACAATCAGGAGCTATCAGCGTCTATCTGGCTTTTTCTCAGCTCTTGGGCAATGGGGAGGGGTATATAAAGACAGTTAAGTCCAGTCAAAGGCGATTATGGGGTTGCAGCGCTCATCTGTGTATGCTGTGACCATGTCTAGAGGAATGGCTCTTAATATTTATTTATCTCTTCTTCTTATTTATTAAATTTCTATACTGTCTTTCTCTTGATGATCACAGGGTGGTTTGCACCCCACTTTATAGCCCTTAGAGGTTCTCAGCAAGATTGCTTGCTGCAGATTCTCATTATAAAGACTACAATCAGGTCTACCATAGCATCAAGAACAGACGTAACACAATGTCCCTGTAAATCTAGCATAGTACCACACATCCATATACACCAGGCACGTCCAACAGGTAGATTGTGATCTACTGGTAGATTACTGGATGTCTGTGGTAGATCACTGGCTTCTCCCACAGAAGCTCAACAACTCTGGCTCCCCTAAAAAAAAGCTCAACAACTACTTTGAGCTGAAAGCTGAACCCCTAAAAATGGGGGTTTCCTCCTCTCTAAAAAAAAAAGCTCAACAACTTTGATGGTGACAGACGGGCGATGGTGGGGAAGGAAGGGTGACCCATTTGATACACTGCTTGGGGTTGTGGGTTTGGTTTGGTTTTCCATCTTGAGAGCAGCACTGTCCAAATTGTCTCCTACATTTTCCTACATTTTCCATTGCTTAGTGAGAAAAGAACTTGCATGAGAAGATAGCCAGATAAAATTTTGGTGGCATTCTCATGAGTGGCATGAAGGCTCATGTTGTTCCTAGCTCTTTTTGGCAAACAAAAGAAATGAGGTGCCGTACTCATGTCTTTATAAAAGTGTCATGGACGCCAGCACAAAATGACTGCCATGGGGAGCAAAAATATACCACCACCACCACACGCACAGCTTTTCCTAACCTTTTACCCTACATATGTTTGGGACTACTGTTGGCCATGCTGATACAAATTCTACACCAACAACTTCTGGAAAGCACATCTACAGTACAACGAGGTGGTTTGGTATGCTTTGGTTTCCTTTCCTATAAGATTTTTTTCTTATTTTATTTTTTCCGTATAAGACTTGGCCTCAGGTTTCCTTGAACTATTCAGCTTAGCAAGAGGGAGCAACCTGAGGAGTAAATTATACATAAATCCTGAACATCAAGGCACCTAAAATATTAATTTCTTCACACTGTAACAGCATCAGCTGAACAAGCAAAGACTAGGGGGTAATTTTGCTCAGTCCACTTTCTTTCTTTCTTTCTTTCTTTCTTTCTTTCTTTCTTTCTTTCTTTCTTTCTTTCTTTCTTGTTTAGTTCTGTCAGCGACAGGTAAGGCTTTTGTCCTCCCCTGAAAGCTCCAGTAACTCACTTGCAGATGCTGGAAATTTAGCTGGAGCTAGCGGAGGCTGGTCAAGCAGGCCCAATGGGGCACTGCCCCCTGAACCTCAGTCTGCGAGAAATGGCAAGATGATGCAGTACCTGCAAAGGAGGAGTGGCAGATGAATCTGATGGAGTATGCAGAATTAGCAAGTTTGATGAGTAAAATGAGAGAACAAGAAGTGACAACATTTAAAGAAGATTGGAAATTATTTGCAGATTATTTTTTTAAAAAAAACATTGTAAGAATGTTAAAACACTAGCTGGTTTGAAGTAAGCTCAGTAGTTTAAAATTGCAATGAGAAAAATTTGGAGGTAAGAATGGTTAGGAAAAGCAGACTATTCAATTTGAGGAAACTATTATTTGATGAATTGATTGAAATGTACCGTATTATTGTTTTTTGTTTATCTGTCTTTCCCCCCCCTCCGGTTGTATTTTGAAGTGTGTGTGTGTGTGTGTGTGTGTGTGTGTGTGTGTGTGTAGTGCTTTTTCTGGGGGGATGCAGGGGTACACATACCCCTAAACATTTTGTGAATCTAAGTTTGGCCTCTTCAAGGGGCATTATTTCAATATGAGTAGGAAAATGAGAGTACCCCTAAACATTTTTCATAAAAGGGGGGGGGACACAGAGTCTGCCCCCAACTAGTTCCCAATTGCTTGCCTTGTTACTTAGAACTAGTCAGTGGGTGGCTGCCTGTTACTATGGTAACTCTGGCTCCACCTACCGTTGGTCCTCTTGCCTCTCCAAATGAGCACCCAGTGACTGGAATTAGCTGGCGCTAGCTGAGTGGATTCAAAATGCTTGAAGAGCACCAGGCTGGGGAAGGCTGGGCTAGGCAGATGCCCCAATTCTGCAGTGCTGGATTTGATCACAGATTGAAGATAGTCCCCTGTGAAATATGCAAGAGACCATTAAAACAGAAACTGCTTGTCAAGGGCTCTTAAGCTACTTTTACAGAGTAGAAGCCAGTTAGGGGAAGTCAAGAGTGGCAAATAATTGAATTCTCTCCCCGGCTCCTGCTCTCCCTAACACATTGCTGCATGAGCTCCTGACAAGAGAGCCTTAATGAAATCCCTAATGGAATTTTTTTTCCAGCATTCAGATCACCCAAAGTGAGGAGAGGTTCCTTGTTTAAGAACATCACCATTCTATATGGCACAATGCATGTTCCTTATAATATTGCTTACCAGACCAACCCTAAGGTATCAGAGCAGACCACAAAGCCAATAAACAAAAGCCAATTATACTGTAATGTAGTAATCGATGCGGCAGAAGGAGAGGGGAGATAGTGAGGCCCACTGTATCGCTCTGCATCAGAGGTAGAGCTAAGATAGCCCATTCCATTGGATTCTCCCATCCCACAACTGCCTCCATTGCAACAACATGATATGATCCTCCCAGGAGTGTCATCTAGGAAACAGGAGGAATTTGAGTCAAAGGAGACAAGAACCATATTCATACCATGCATTTAAAGTGCTATGATTCCACTTTATACAATCATGGCTTTCCCCCAAAGAATCCTGGGAACTGTAGTTTGGTTAAGGGTGCTGAGAGTCACTAGAAAACCTCCATTCCCCTCATGGAGCTCCAATTCTCAGAATGGTTTAACAATCAATCCCTCTTCAAAGGAAACTGTGAGAATTGTAGCTCCAGAAGTTGAATAGGAGTCTCCTAAGAACCATAGCTGTCAAGTTTTCCCTTTTCTCACGAGGAAGCCTATTCAGCATAAGGGAATTTCCCTTTAAAAAAGGGAGAACTTGACAGCTATGCTAAGAACCCTCAGCACTCTTAACAAACTACAGCTCCCATAATTCTTTGAGGGAAGCCATGGCTGTTTAAAGTGGCACCATAGTGCTTTAAAGATTGGGTTTGAATGTAGCCATACAGTGGATTATTAGTACAGTGGAACCTCAGTTTATGAACACCTCAGTTTATGAATTTTCGGTTTACGAATGCCGCAGACCCATCTGGAACGGATTAATTCACTTTCCATTACTTTCAATGGGAATGTTCGCTTCAGTTTATGAGCAGACTTCTGGAACCAATTGCACCCATGCTTCGGGTTAAGTACGCTTCAGGTTGAGTACTCCACGGACCCGTCTGGAACGGATTAATCCACTTTCCATTACTTTCAATGGGAAAGTTCGCTTCAGTTTATGAACGCTTCAGTTTATGAACAGACTTCCGGAACCAATTGTGTTCATAAACCGAGGTACCATTGTACACTCAATGGAGATCTTTGCAAGGGTGTCATGGTAAAGCAAGGGACGTTCTGCCACACAAAGGCAGAGGAAGGACGTTGCTAGTGTTTTCCGGTCAGGCATGGAGCCTTTCCGTGAAAAAAGAAGTTGAGCTTCCATTTACGGAAGACTCCTGCAGCAACACTTGAGTGTATTGGCTTGAGTGTATTGTCAGTGCAGAGACCCAAACACTAAAGGAACAAATGTTGGCACCTCATCACCAGATACATCTCCTCATGTTGGCGGAGGGAAATGCAGCAGGATGTTTGCTACACACAGAAAAGAGCACCAGTGTTCATGGGTGTACCCAGCATGGGGCAGGGGGGTGCAGCTGCCCCTCCCTAGAGAAGCAAAAAAAGGGGGGAAGCTCCCACGCAGCAAAAAAAACCAAAAAAAAAAACAGCCGGCAGCGGAGAGCGGAGTTGCAGTGTTTATCCTCAGTGTGGACCATTCCCTGGGACAGGGAAGGATTGCTGGGTCACCTCTGTTGGTTTTTGCATCGTAAAGGTTCCCTCTAAGTCCCTTTCTAGCCAGCAGCTAAATCATTCTAATCCTAGTTTCTTTGTTTCCCTGATCGCCATGCAGTCCTGTGTTGGGCTGAACTGCTGCTTAAGGGCTTGGCAGTTTGTAGCCAGCAGCTAAATTGTCCTAATCCTACCCTACCCTTCCCCCTCTTTGTGCATAGCCTCAGGCCCCTTTTATCAGATTTGTTTTGGCAATTGCTCTTTCACCATATGAGAAAGCTGCATATTATTGCGGTACAGGGGGTTAGACTAGATGACCCCCAGGGTCCCATCCAAACTTTGAGGTACTATTCCTGGGTTGACAGGATAATAGTGCTGATAACCCCTATGATGCAGGTTCAATCCCCGTTTGGGCAAGCTGCATATTATTGGTTGGCAGGATAGTAGTGCTGATAAAGCCAAATTTTTGCAGGCCCAATCCCCATATGGGATAGGTGCATGTTCTTGCATTACAGGGGGCGGGACTAGATGACCACCAGGAGGAGATGTGGCTTGGGGGTTGCTTAACACCGTAATCTTCAACATTTTCTGAGGGAAAGAGGGGCACCCTACCATACTCTCTTCCGGTGAGAGTACTCCTTAATTTTCCTACATCTTTAAAAGGTGTGGTTATTGAATTCAGTTTTGTTCCCAGTGAAGAGTTTGTGTAGCACAGTAGTCTGCTTTAACCAGTGTACATGGTGGCAGGACTGTATATGCATTACTATACCACACAACTGCTGGTTTGTTTAGTCCAGGTACGTAAAAAGGCCACACCAAGCAAACCTCAACATTTTCTTCAAACCCAAGAAAAATGATATTAGTATTAGACATGTAAATAGAATAGAAATTAAAAAAATTCAAGCAAATAATTGTAATAACTACCGTATAGCTACCGTAATAAAACACTGCTATAATTATATATACAGTAATAAAATTTTGGTTTCATTCGCCTTTTCCGTGCTGAAATGTCACAACCTGGATGACCATGGCTTGCCGCCCCCCTCCCCTAGATTTGTTCCTGGGTACGCCCATGCCAGTGTTCTTGGCTCTCCTCAAAGTAGAAAATCTGAAGACCAGGTGGGAATCAGAGGCGTCCTTCCCATAGGGGCTAGTGGCTCATTGCGCCAGGGCGCCGGCCTTTCAGGGGCGCCCCAGCATTGGTGGGGCACAAGGAGCCACAAGCCCTATGGCTCCGCCGCCAGTGCCGCCGCCTCTCCCTTGGCCACGGGAACCCCCTCAGCCGCTCGGCCGCAAGCGTGAGATCCAGTTTCCCTCGTTGCCTGGGCGCTCCGCGTGTGTGCAGGCAGAAGCAGGGCAGAGAGGGATTGGTGGCATGACCTGGCAGTGGGACACTGCGGGCAACTGGATCCGGCACCTGGCTGGAAGCAGCAGGTGAGGGGTGGCAGGAAGCCTGGGCTGGTGGCACCAGGGACCCTGAGCCAGGGCGAGAGAGAGCAGCTCCGGCAGCTTGGCTGCAGATGAAAGCGTGGGACTCTTCTTTCCCCTTCGCCTGCCTATGCCCATCTCGCAACCTGCGGAGGTTGAGCTGCTCCCTTCCAACTGCACAGCCAGCAGCAAGGAAACAATGCAGGCAGCAGCAGCAGCAGGGAGCTCCCCGAGCTGAGCCAAATCTTCAGCAGAAGCAGCTGCTGGCCCCCAGGAGCGGTGCTAGGGCTTTTTGGCGGGAGGAGCGTGGGCCAAGGGGGGAGCTCAGCGCCCTCCTGCCTGTGGAGGGGATGCTTTGAGCTTCTCAGCAGCGGCTGCAGCGAGCGAGCAGCGACGGCGGCAGCAACGCCCATAGCTGAAGGCTTCAGCTGTGGGCGCTGCTGCCGCTTGCTCGCTGCAGCCGCTGGGGAGCTCACAGCGTCCCCTCTGTGGGCAGGAGGGCGCTGAGCTCTCCTTTTGGCTCGCGCTCCTCCTGCCTGTGGAGGGGATGCTGGGGGCTCCTCGGTGAGCAAGCAAGCGAGCGGGTGGGCGGGCAGGCGGTGGCAGCGCCCATAGGTGAAGGATTCGGCTGCGGGTGCTTGCCGCCACTACTGTCGCCGCTCGCTGCGGCGGCCGCCGCCGCTGGGGAGCTCTCGGCGTCCCCTCCATAGGTGGAAAGAGTGCAAGCACATGCCTTGGGAGGGCGGCGGTGGCGCGGGGTGTTTGCGGGGCAGGCTCGGCAGCGCCGCCTCCATTTTCGCGCCCTAGGCAATGGCCTAGTCCGCCTAAATGGACGCACCGGCCCTGCTGGCCCCTCCCTCCGCGGCCCATCTGCCTAACTGAGGAAAGCACGGGCGAGGCGGTGCGTGGGGGGTGGGGGACCCCGTGGGGGGGCACCCAACGGATCCCTGCACCACGGCGCCAGATATGCATAAGACAGCCCTGGTGGGAATAACAAATATATGTCTGAATTGTCTGTTCTCTGGCAATTCACCATCAGCCAATGTAGAGCCTTGAGAAGGCTTTCATTTCCCTAGTGGTGAACTGGGGTAGCAATAGGTCTATTCTGACCCACAGGCCCATTTTTATTTTTAAATTCATTACCTAGGAATTGCATCTTCCTGAAGTTCTCAGTTCATAGTCTGACTGAGGATATGGGAGATAAATTTAGTTTGCATTTAAAGGTGAACCTACCTGATTCATACATTCTGTCACATTGAGAAACTGAAATACACCCACCCCTTAAAACATGCAGTTCTCCGGATTTTGAAATCCAGTTCTTCAGCCAAGGAATGTGTACAAAAGTGCATATATGGGGGGTAAAGAGCAGAAATATGCATGTATTCATAGGAACAAAGTAAGACTTGCAAATCACATGGAAACAGATATCAAGAGAAATTCACACTAAAATGTTGAAATTTCATGAGGGCTTTTTAAGAAAATCACAAACTGATGTGAAAATGTGGAGAAGTTGATTTAAGACGGGAATAAAACCAAAAGTGACTGAACCCCACACCCCTAATTCTGATTGGGACAGCTGCTGAAATTTGTTCTATTTGATATGTGGGTTGTTAGGAGAATTGCCTTGGGCCTAGTGTTGGGTTTTCTTCCGCCCCTCCCCATTTTTAAGCTGAGTTTGGTGTGTGTGTGTGTCTACTCCACATTTCACAATGGGGCTGAATTCTGCACCAACACAGCTGTAGGGCAGAGGTGGGGACCTGTGGTCCTCTAGATGTTGCTGGGCTACAGCTCCCATCATTCCTGACCATTGGCCATGTTGGCTGTGGCTGATGGGAGTCGATTCCCAGCAACTGGTATCAGAGTCATACTGCCTCCAACAGTGGAGGTAGAAGAGACCCATCCTGGCTAGCAGCTCTCCCTGCTTAGAACATAAGGAGAGCTTGCTGAATCAGGCCAATGGCCCATCTTGTCCATTTCACCAGATGTTTGGTCCATTTCCCACGAGAACTTATTTCTTCTCTCCCTCTCTCTCTTTCAACTTACTGCATGGATGGAACATTTTTTTTTCCAAATGCTTCTTGCTCTAGCTCAGCAGGTGCACTGAAAGTTCATCCAGAAGCTTGCAGACAGCCTTTGTGTCCTTACTTTTCCTTACCCATTGCTCGCTTCCAAGGAGATGTGTTCCCTTCCTTCCTCTCTACATCAACCCAATGCACTTCTCTTGCCTCATTAGTGCTTCATCATGCCAGTTTGTTATTTTGCTTCTTTAGTGTGCCCCCCCCCCCCGCCAGTAGGACTGGGGAGGAAAAGGGTTCATTACTTGGTAGGGGGAAAGGCCACATAATATAGTCATTAGCATTTTCCCCAGAAGCAAGAACCAAATTCTAATTAGGTTTATTAGGAAACAAATGGAGAACAGAAGGGTTGCCTGCAAGATCCAGCAGCCAAAGAACTTATCAATTCTGCAGTCAGCAAGTGCCTTTTTGTCTGGGGTGGGAGGTAGGGGGAGGATCAGGGACCAAGGATTTGAATCTTGCTCTCACCAGAGATGGGGGAAAAATTTGATTCGCTTTGCATTTCAATGTGAACTGCCCTAATGTGCACTTCTGCAATCCGTACACAAACCAAAACACAGGCTCCCTTCATAATTCACACGTTTCTGAATTCTGCGGTGCAGCTCTCCAGCAAAGTAATGTGTACAAAAATACATTATGGTTGCTAAAATCTGCACAAAAATACATATATTAGCATGGGCGTACCCAGCATGGGGCAGTACGGGGCAGCTGCCCCCCCTAGAAGCAGGACAGCTGGAGAGGACAAGCAGCGACGCTGCCTGCTGAAGTGAAACGGCAGCAGCGGCAGCGAAGCTGCCTCCGTTGAAGGAAACCTGGACCTGGGCTAACTTCAGCCCACACTCCTTCAAGTCACAGCGAGCACAGCACAGAAAGTGCTGCCCCACAATGCTCCATGGCACCTCATTTGCATGCAATGCTGTTAAAGGAGTGGGCGAGGCAGGAGTGCAGCCCCCTTTCCTCTGGGGGGCGTGGACGTTGACCATGCCTCCTGGGGGGATCCTGGCCACAACATTGCCAGCTAGCCAATTGGGTGGCTGGGGTGTGTGGCTGGGTGCGTGGCTGGTGTGCCCCCCCTAGCTTTGATCCTGGGTACGCCCATGTATATTAGTGAAAATAGCATGCACTTAAAGGCTGAATATGCCCCCTGGACCAGACATTCCTTATCCCTGTTCTGAAACATCACCCCCTGTAGTAGCCAGGATCACTGATACAGGTGGTGCGAGAAGTATGGGGTAATGAGTGGAAAGGCAGCAGAGTTTTTGAAAACTATGCACCAAAATCCTGATCATTCAGGGTTCCCAAGCCTCAGGAAGCTTCAACCAAATATGTAGAGGAAGCTGCCTTATATAGAGTCAGACCATTGGTCCATCTAGCTCAGCATTGTCCACACTGACTGGCAGCAGCTCTCCAGAATTTCAGACACAGTTCTCTCTCAGTCCTACCTGGAGATGCCAGGAAGTGAACCTGGGACCTTCTGCACATAAAGCAAGATGGTCTGCCATGGAGTTGTGGCCCTTCTCCAATAGAACCCCCTGACCCAACCTTCCTGCTGAATGCGGGAAGGCCAAGGATGGTTGCAAGAATATATTGAGGTGAGGTTAGTACACATGACCCTTCCACAGGTCAAATATTTCAGTATCTGAACAGTGCTGAAGTTTAACAGTGCAATCTTGGGCATGTTTACTCTATGGCTGCCATATGTCTAGGATTTCAAAGGTGGAATTGATGTTCGGGGGGAAATTCCGAAAGGCTGCGCTTTTGTCCTGAATCTTAGGCAATACATCAGTTGCTGGACTCCAATGAGAGGGAAGAGTGCTTGTGGGCTTCCCAAATGCATCTTGTTGGTCACTGTAAGAACAGGATGCTAAACTATATGGGCCCTTGGCCTGATCCAGCTGACTTCTCCTCCTCCTCTTCTTTGTTGATATTTTTTATTTTTTATTATATAATGGATTACATTCAACCTTAGTTGTACTCGGAGTAGACTCGTTAAAATTGACAGGGAACTAACTTCATAGCTGCCAAGTTATCCCTTTTTTACAGGGATTTTCCCTTATGCTGAATAGGCTTCCTCGCGAGAAAAGCGAAAACTTGGCAGCTATGTAACTTAGGCCCATTAATTTTAGTAGCTTTACTCTGAGTAAACCTTGTTTGAATGCAGCTCTTATACAGGGTGGCCTGAAAGTAGATATACTTTTCATACATACATACATGATGATTTTTTTCTTTTCTGATATTTTGAATGATCAGAATTTGAGTCAAGAACAAACAAAGTGGATTCTAAAGCAGCACACCTACTTTTGTGCTAGTGTGTGTGTGTGTGTGTGTGTGTGTTGCTCATTATTTTAAACTGTAAGATGCTGAGAGGTATTATTGCAGTAGGTGACTCACAAATCAAATACATAGTGAATAGTGTTTAGGAACCACTCCTAATTCTGCCCTCACTCCCACTCTCATCAAGGTATATATATATATATATATATATATATATATATATATATATATATATATATATATAGCACTGGAATGTGTTTTAGCAGGCTATAATGGGCAGTGGACCTTTTTAGTTCATAGCCAGGAGTAGTCCATTGGGACTGGTAGGGTGGAAGGTGGGGACTCCAACAATAGGTGGCCCCAGAGCCAATGATAGGTGGAGCCAACTACTTCTAGTTTTCTGCCCATCCTTCTCTCTACTGAGGTCTGCAAGGGCACTGAGACTACAGAGGAGGAAGCTGACATATGCACACTCCCCAGTCGAGTTGTAAGTAAGAAAGTAGGCAAGTGGGGGCTGGCTGAGGGCAGACTGAGGTTGATGGGCCATTGCCCTGTTTGCCCTAATGTGCCAGCCCCCACAGAGAGGCGGGCTGCCCACAGGACTTTAAATTGTCACAAGGACATTGGGGTGGGTAATAGGTTCCACCAACCTTTTGATACAATGCAGCTCGGACTGGGCCAGAAAATGGATTGCTCCAGCACTTTCTCCCCCTCTCCATCACATATCATCAGGGGTTATCTGATAGCCGGGCACGTCCTATCACCCCCCCACCCCCAGAGATAAATGGCTAACGGTTAAAAAAAAGGATGATTATTACGTTGAAGTGATGAGCCAGGAGGTCATCGAGTTTGACAAGAGCAAGGAAAGTCATTTCCTGTGGTATCATTAGCTGTATTTTAGAGAACAGGCCCCGTAATTGCTATGGTAATTGGACCCTGGATCTGCCTGTGAGAGCATGTTGGTTATTTTTAACATTAATTTCTATGCAAAGGAGAGAGTTGGCATTTCACTTTCATTGCAAGGTGCTCTGCAGAAGACGGAACTGTGGGTTGATACCTGCGGCAGCTGGGGTTAATTCTCAGGTTCCTGCATGGTTTGAATATCCAAAAATGTTTAGACAGTGCCCGGAATCATACTCAGCCATTATCACACTTGTAGTGGCTAAAAAAACATGCATAAAGGTAAAGGTAAAGGGGCCCCTGACCATCAGGTCCAGTCGTGTCCAACTCTGGGGTTGCGGCGCTCATCTCGCTCTATAGGCCAAGGGAGCCGGCGTTTGTCCGCAGACAGCTTCCGGGTCATGTGGCCAGCATGACAAAGCTGCTTCTGGCGAACCAGAGCAGCGCACGGAAACGCTGTTTACCTTCCCGCCGGAGCGGTCCCTATTTATCTACTTGCACTTTGATGTGCTTTCGAACTGCTAGGTGGGCAGGAGCTGGGACCGAGCAACGGGAGCTCACCCCGTTACAGGGATTCGAACTGCCGACCTTCTGATCAGCAAGCCCTAGATTCTGTGGTTTAACCCACAGCGCTACCTGGGTCCCCAAAAAAACCCATGCATATCCTGGTTCAAATAGGTTGGGGTGCCTAACCTGTCGCTCTCCAGGTAGTTTCATACTATAGTTCCCATCATCCCTGGCCATTGGCCATGATGGCTGGAGCTTATGGAACTTATTAATTAATCAAATAATTAAATCTATATCCCACTCTACCTCTCAAAGGAGGTAGCCAATTAAATCAAAGCTATTAAAAATATTTTAAACAATTCAAATACAGATGCAAACTGAGAGGGAACTCTGCTTGTTGAACGGGAAAAGTCTCTAAATTAGGCACCAAAAAGACAAGTGAGATGGCACCTGTCTGATATTTAATGGGAGGGAATTCCACCACAGTAATGACCCAATTTCTGTGTTGTGAGGAACTGACTTCCTGATAAGATGTAGGAGGTCCTCGCCTGCAGAGCGCAGTGGTCAATTGGGTGCATAAGGGGTGAGATGATATTTCAGTTGTTCATTGTTGAGTAACATCTTGGAGTAAAGGTAAAGGTAAAGGATCCCTGGACAGTTAAGTCTAGTCAAATGCGACAATGGGGTTGCGGTGCTCATCTCGCTTCAAGCCGAGGGAGCCAGCCTTCGTCCACAGACAGCTTTCCCGGTCATGTGACCAGCATGACTAAACCACTTCTGGCACAGTGGAATACCATGACGGAAACCAGAGCACACGGAAATGCCGTTTATCTTCCCGCCACAGCGATACCTATTTATCTACTTGTACTGGCGTGCTTTTGAACTGCTAGGTTGGCAGGAGCTGGGGCAGAGTAACGAGAGCTCACCCCGTCATGGGGATTTGAACCACCCATGCCCCTAACATCTTGGTGGCCACAGACTAGCGCCCCATCACCCAGAAAAAGGAGCATCCCTGGGTGATCCTATACACACAAGATGGAGGGGAGATAAGTGACCAGTGCATATGGGTGAATCATTTCCAAAAAATTACAAAGCCCTGAACAACTTATGTCCAGGGTCCCTCAGGGGCTCCTTGAACCCTTAAATCTCAGATCGATCACTAAGATAATCTGCAGCAACATCGCCAGTTGTTCTCCAACTTGGTGAGGCTCTTATTGACAACAATAAGAAACTGTGCCATAGTGTCACCAGCCCAGTCCCATGCAATACTCTGCCAATAGACATTCAGCAGGTGCCTTCTGTGCCAACTTTTTTTTAAAAAAGAAAATGTTTTTGTTGAAATATTTTCATGCATAACAAAGGTACATATAATATCTTTGTTTTCAATTCATAGAGTCCTTTCTATAGGTCGGTTACATTCAGTGTAAGACACTGTAGGGAGAGAGAAAGGGAGGATAATGATCTTTCATTATTTGGCATAGCGTATGTGCAGAGTTTCTGTGTCAGCATCACATGGATAGGTTCTTTCTTTATTAATTTACTCATTATTGTTGGTGGTGTGAGAGGATGGAGATCCCAGAGCATGGTTGGTTGTGTTCAGCTGATTGCAGTGAGTTTTGCTTGGGGGTGGTTGTGGGTCAATTTGTCTGTATGTTGGAAGGTTAGGTCATTGTCTTGTTGGAATGCATATGTAATAAAGGGGAGCCGCACCAGGGGGGAGGCATCCTCTTTCGTTTGTCTTTGTGCTAATTTCAATTTGCTGCTTAGCTTTTTTTTTTCCTAGTAGGGTTGTTCCCCATACAGTTTAAATGCCTGCTGAATACTTCTCTATTCTGCCAGGGCTATGCAGACAATTAAGAATGCACCCTTCCACGGTGGTTAATAGATGTCTGCTCTTAACTTTCTGTAACTCTTTTCATCATACATTTTTATGTTCCATTGGTGTAGACCACTTTGATATATTTTTATGATATAACGGTATGCAAATGTTTTTATAAATAAAAAAATGGGGTCCCTTCATTTACATGGAGAAAAGCATAATGAAAGCTAAGGTGTGGTTTTTGTTGTTTGTTTTTTTAAATGCTCGGTACATCATAGTGTTTGTAACTTTTATTGTTTTTGGTTTTTGTTTATCGTTTAGTCTGTTAGTTTGTTTTCTGTATTGGTTTTAAATTCGATTTTAAGGGGAGGGGTTAATTTTAGTTTGTAATTTTCTGTCTTTGTTTGTATTGTTTTATTGCATTAGTTTGTTTTCTGTATTGGTTTTAAATTTGATTTTAAGGGGAGGGGTCAATTTTAGTTTGTAATTTTCTGTCTTTGTATTGTTTTACTGTATTTTTTGATTTACATAGGTTTTAGGGAGGGATTTTTAGTCGGGTGTGGGAATCTGTTAAATTTTAGTGTATTTGTAATTTTTATTGTTTTTGGTTTTATTGTTTTATTACAGAGGTTTTATTTTGTTTTTAAGGGGAGGGGTCAGGGCTGCCCGGGAGGGGGTCCCAGCAAGCAAAATGGCTGGGGCAGATTCCACAGGGGGTGATGCACTGGGACAACCGATCTCAGTGGTCACGGGTAGGAGGAGGAGTTACGCTAAGACCAGACCATGTCATTACCGAGGAGGCAGACTTAGTCGTTGTCTGAGGACTATCCCTGCCTCCGGGTCTGGTCCTGACCGGACGGATATTGGAATCAGCAAGGGATACCCACATGACCTGAAGGTGCTGCTGTGCAATGCCAGGTCGATGATGAATAAGACCACTGCCATTCACGACCTGATTGTGGATGGAGGATTTGACCTGGCATGTGTGACAGAGACCTGGTTGGAGGAAGCCGATGGGCCCGTTCTTGGCGCTGCTTGTCCACCAGGTTTCTCTTATGCACAGCAACCCAGGCCATCTGGGCGGGGAGGGGGGGTTGCAGTGATTTTTAGGAAGTCATTAGTTTGCACCAGGCGTCCTATTGGTAAGACGGAGTTTTCTGAGTGCATGTTCTGGAAGTTGGGCAATAGGGGCAGTACAGGATTCCTTTTGGTGTACCGACCTCCCCGCTGCACCAAGGATTCCCTGCCCAAGCTGCTTCAGGTCGTGTCGGATGTGCTCCTGGAGACACCTAGCTTGGTTGTCTTAGGGGATTTTAACATCCATGCCGACACGACCTTACAAGGAGCCGCTCGGGACTTCGTGGAAAGCATGGCCACCATGGGGCTGTCCCTGAATAAGTCTGGCCCAACTCATAGCCGCGGACATGCCTTGGACTTGGTGTTCACCTCTATGGATGTTGGTGATCTGACATTAAGTAAAAGCGAAACAAAAGAAGTGCCATGGTCAGATCACTTTCTGGTGCAACTGGACTTCTCCGCAACCCTTCCCCTCTGCAGGGAGGTGGGACCGATTCGGATGGTCCGCCCCCGCTACTTAATGGATCCAATTGGCTTCCAGAGAGTGGTAGGGGATGTTTTATCCCATGTCGATGGCCTTTCAGCTGATTCCCTGGTGGCCCGCTGGAATGCGGAGTTAACCAGCGCTATTGACTGTCTGGCTCCGAAGCGCCCTCTCAGATTGCATGGAGCCCGGACAGCCCCGTGGTTTTCCCCGGCGCTGAGGGCGATGAAACAGTCGTTGAGACGGCTAGAGCGCCGGTGGCGGAAAACTCATTTTGAATCAGACCGGACACGGGCTAGAGCTCAACTTCGAGCCTACCAAGTGGCAATGGCGACGGCGAAGAGGACCTTCTTCACCGTCTCCATCGCATCTGCAGAAAACAGCAGCAGGAGACTCTTCCAGGTGGTTCGCAATTTAGCGGAACCACCTGCTCCATCCGGGCCCAGTACGGGCCACATGATCTCCTGCAATGATTTTGCAAAGTTTTTTGCAGATAAAGTCGCTCAGATTCGGGAAGAGGTAGACTCCACCGTGGGAGCAGGGCCGGGGCAGGGGAGTGCTAGAGTCCTGTCTAGTCACGTTTTGTGGGATCAATTTCAATCTGTTACCTCCGAGGATGTGGACAGGCTGCTTCGACGAGTGAAACCAACCACCTGTCTCCTTGATCCTTGCCCATCCTGGCTTATAAAAGCTAGCCAGGAAGGGCTGGGCGATGGGCTTCGCGGGTTGGTAAATGCTTCTCTCCATGAAGGAGCCTTCCCAGACCCGCTGAAAGAGGCGGTTATTAAACCGCTTCTTAAAAAACCATCTTTAGATCCGGCCAATATGGCCAACTATCGCCCAGTCTCAAATCTTCCATTCTTGGGCAAGGTGGTTGAGCGAGTGGTTGCTGAACAACTTCAGGCACGCCTGGAAGAAGCGGACCATTTGGATCCCTTCCAGTCAGGATTCAGGCCTCATCATGGGACTGAAACTGCCTTGGTCGCACTGGTCGATGATCTCCGGCGGGCTAGGGACAAAGGTAAGAGCTGTTTCCTTGTTCTGCTGGATCTCTCAGCGGCTTTTGACACCATCGACCATAACATCCTTCTGGATCGTCTAGAGGGTTTGGGAGCTGGGGGCACTGTCATGCAGTGGTTCCGCTCCTTCCTCCTGGGCCGTGTTCAGAAAGTGGTGGTGGGGGATGAGTGTTCAGACCCCTGGGCTCTCACTTGTGGGGTGCCTCAGGGTTCTGTCCTCTCCCCCATGCTTTTTAACATCTATATGCAGCCGCTGGGAGAGATCATCAGGGGGTTTGGGCTGGGTGTCCATCAGTATGCTGATGATACCCAGCTCTACCTCTCTTTTAAATCAGAACCAGTGAAGGCAGTGAAGGTCCTGTGTGAGTGCTTGGAGGCGGTTGGAGGATGGATGGCGGCTAACAGATTGAGATTGAATCCTGACAAGACAGAAGTACTGTTTGTGGGGGACAGGAGGCGGGCGGGTGTGGAGGACTCCCTGGTCCTGAATGGGGTAACTGTGCCCCTGAAAGACCAGGTGCGCAGCCTGGGAGTCATCTTAGACTCACAGCTGTCCATGGAGGCACAGGTCAACTCTGTGTCCAAGACAGCTGTTTATCAGCTCCATCTGGTACGCAGGCTGAGTCCCTACCTGCCCACTGACTGTCTCTCCAGAGTGGTGCATGCTCTAGTTATCTCTCGCTTGGACTACTGCAATGCGCTCTACGTGGGGCTACCTTTGAAGGTGACCCGGAAACTACAACTAATCCAGAATGCGGCAGCTAGACTGGTGACTGGGAGCGGCCGCCGAGACCACATAACACCGGTCCTGAAAGACCTACATTGGCTCCCAGTACGTTTCCGAGCACAATTCAAAGTGTTGGTGTTGACCTTTAAAGCCCTAAACGGCCTCGGTCCGGTATACCTGAAGGAGCGTCTCCACCCCCATCGTTCTGCCCGGACACTGAGGTCCAGCTCCGAGGGCCTTCTGGCGGTTCCCTCACTACGAGAAGCCAAGTTACAGGGAACCAGGCAGAGGGCCTTCTCGGTAGTGGCACCCACCCTGTGGAATGCCCTCCCACTAGAGGTCAAAGAGAACAACAATTACCAGACCTTTAGAAGGCATCTCAAGGCAGCCCTGTTTAGGGAAGCTTTTAATGTTTGATGGATTTCTGTATTTTAATGTTTGATGGATCTCTGTATTTTAGAATTTCTGTTTTGTTGGAAGCCGCCCAGAGTGGCTGGGGGAACCCGGCCAGATGGGCGGGGTATAAATAATAAATTATTATTATTATTATTATTATAGTTGTCATTTTTATTCTCCCCAGGTGCAAACAGATGTCCTATCCCGATGACCTGCCCCAGATCTCGGTGGTCTTTATTTTTGTAAATGAGGCCCTATCTGTCATCTTGCGCTCAGTACACAGTGTTGTGAATCACACCCCATCCCACTTGCTCAAGGAGATTATCTTGGTGGATGACAACAGTGACAATGGTGAATATTCAAAACACCTGTTTGTTTGTTTGTGTTTGTTTGTTTGTTTTCTGTTTCTTACTAATACGCATGTTTGGATTGGCCATAATGGGGAAAAAGCTGTTGAGGAAAAATGATTCATATATACTTATGAGCAGCTTGTTTTCCTCCTATGGGGAAATAATGTGCTAATTGCCTGCTGTGCAATGCCACAGCTTAGCGGCAGAGTGTATACAAAAGTTCCCGGCTTCAAATTCTGCTATCTTCAGGCAAGAATAAAACTCTTGTCTGAAACCCTTGAGAACTGCTGCCAGACCGTGTAAACAATACTGGACTAGATGGAACCAATGGCAGCTTCCCACGTGCCACAGAGCTGTGGCCCTTTCCCTGTAAACATATGGGTTCTGCACTGCATTCACACCGCAACTGATCCTGTTCTCCCCAACATTGCCCCAACCGTCAAGTTCCTAATTATATTTGTGCTTTCACATGACATAAAAGAGAAACATAGCAGAAGTTTAGTGCTGATTTCTGTGTCATTTGCTTCGGGGGGGGGGGGGGAGAATCCAATTGCAAATAACACGAAAATTAGTGCTGAACTGCTTATTCTGCTTCAATGGAGGTGGCAGGTATGGACACCAAAAAGAATGAAAACATAGAGGTATTGTTTCCGTTGAAGGAGAACTTGTGATCCAATCTTGGGGTGCAATATTTATATTTACTGTGGGATGCATATTAAGCTTAGAAACATAGGAAATGGCCTTGTACTGAGTCAGACTACTGGTCTATGTAGCTCAGTAACAACTATACTGACCAGTTTCCGGCAGGGGTCTTTCCCAGCCCTACCTGGAAATGCTGGGAATTGAACATGGGACTGTGGAGTTCGTACAGAGCCCCCAGTCGTTTCACGGACTATTGACCTGTACACCACTACTTTATTCTTCCGCTGCCACCAATTTTGTGGCAAAAACCCAGGGTTCCCCGCTGAAGTATTGAGTCTCAGCCAGATAGAGTTAACAATGAAGTTTAAAGTTTATTTCAAACACAAACAAGTTTTAGAATATATTCGAAACGCTGTCACTCTATTCCCTCTCAGTCTTGACCTAACTCACTCTGACTCCTCTATCTCCCCTCCCAAAAGAACCAACCGAACTCACTCTCAAAACCTCTGAGCTGAGCCTCAAAATCAGGTAGGCTCCACCTCCGGGCTTTCTTATTGGCCAACCTATCAATCCTTTCTATCCCCCAATGCAAACGTATCCTCAAAGAATGGACAGACGCCACAGGGACCTTCTGTATTCGAAGTCAGATGTCCTACCACTGAGTTATGGCTCTTTCCAAGTGAATCTTTCTTAAGCTTTGGTCAGTGTGACCAACTTATTACAATTTAATGTGCAGAAACTCATTATTTCTCACAATTTGGAATAGTAATACTACTAAAAATTATTATTAATAATAATATTCAAATGCCCCAATCCATTTCATTTTGGGCTACCTAACATAGCAAATGCACAATAAAATAGAGTAATCCCAATACAGTATGTTACACTATCCAACTAAATCCTATTCAGAATAGACCCACTGAAATTAATGAACTTAAGTGAATCAAGTCCATTAACTTCAATGTGTCTCCTCCAGGTAGCACAACCATTGAATACTACCCTCTGTTTTTGAAGTAATTTTTAAATGGTGGGGCAAACAGAAAGGGCTAAGTACTGAATAATTTGGCATGATTAAATTGTCCTCATTCAGGTCTTCAGAAATGTTTGTTGTTGTTGTTGTTTAGTTGTGTCCGACTCTTCGTGACCCCATGGACCAGAGCACGCCAGGCACTCCTGTCTTCCACTGCCTCCTGCAGTTTGGTCAAACTCATGTTGGTAGCTTTGAGAACACTGTCCAACCATCTCATCCTCTGTCATCCCCTTCTCCTTGTGCCCTCCATCTTTCCCAACATCAAGGTCTTTTCCAGGGAGTCTTCTCTTCTCATGAGGTGGCCAAAGTGTTGGAGCCTTCAGCTTCAGAAAAGTTTGCTCCGAGTTAAATGAGATTCTGTTGAAATGAAACAGAATGTGCTTCTCAAATCCCAAATCTCCTTGTCTCTTTGTTTTTACAGTTGAGCTGAAGTTTAATTTGGACCAGTATGTCCACAAGAGATACCCAGGGCTGGTGAAAATAGTTCGTAATAACAAACGAGAAGGGCTGATCCGAGCCAGAATCCAAGGTTGGAAGGCAGCAACATCACCAGTGGTTGGGTTTTTTGATGCTCACGTCGAGTTCAACACCGGCTGGTAAGGTCCTATGATAGGTAGGACATGGGCAGGGGAGATGGCGTAATGGACAAGTTGGGGCGGGGGTGCTATGCCATGGAAAGTGAGAAGAATCTCAAGCCTATCTTGTTTCATTGAGAGGACCTTTGGGACTCCTTGACTCTGCCTCTTAGCCCGGGTCTGGAGAAACTGTGGCTATCCAGATCTTGTTCAGTTCCTATCAGCTCCAGACATCATGGACAATGGTCCAAAGTTATGTAAGCTGGAGTCCAGCAATATTTGAATGGTCACATGCTCTCTGTGCCTAGGACAGATCCACACTATGCATTTAAAGTGTATTCCATGCACATTTAAAGTGCATGACTCCCCGCAAAGAATCCTGGGAACTATGGTTTCCCATACAATTCCCAGTACTGTTAAGAAACTACAGTTCACAGGATTAATTGGGGGAAGCCATGTCATGATTTAAGTGTGCTGAGAGTGGAGTGGTTCTGCCTAGAGTCTTTGCATAATGATCAACTCCTCAGGTTCAAGAATGATTGCACAGAAAATCAGATTGTAGCGGATCCTCTCTTTTTTTATGAAATAACCTTCTATCCCTTTGACCATAAGTCTATCAATCAGGTGGGGAAAGGGCAAAATATATTTTGATGTTCTGTATCTCTACTAATGATGGAAGGATCTGAACAAGTTGGTTCCCCCAGTTTCTTACTTATTTCCAATCTTAAATTCAGCTCTCCACATTTTGCAGCAATTTACTTTTTCTGGGGTGGGGGTTCCTTGTGAAAATTCATCAGCATTTCACCGTGAATTTCTCCAGGTAAACACAAACACAGTTTTGGCAAATGTACACATTTTTGCAAGCATTCTTCTCTAATATAATGCATTTTTGTATGTCAGTTTCACTCAGTTTTATTCACACTTTAATAAACACGAGGATTAGTGCCACATATTTGGGTGTGCATTTCTTTTTAGAAATTCTGTGAATTCTCAAGTTTCACCTTGTGGCATCAGATTTACTAACAGCTGCTCTGCTGCACTTTATGCCTGGGTAATCGGGGTAAAAAGTCATTGGTAACATTGCTAAGGGGAAATAGTAGGGGTAGATCTACACACAGGGGGAAAATGCTATAAATAAGTAAGAAATTAAATCATTATAACCAAAGAAAAAACGCTGTGGAAAATCTCAAAAAAAAAATTTTTTTGCTCTCTAGCGCCATCTGGTGTTGCTTGTTCATTACGTATTTGAAGTGCTGGTTTGTTTGTTTTTTACCAATGTAGCTAAGTCCCAGGAAAGTTTATCAGAGCAAGAGAATTCTCTCTTAACCCACCAGTGGCAACGCATTCGTCCTTCACTCATCTAGGACAAGGATTGTAGGCTAGCTAATTTAGGTATTAAATATTAACAGCTAATGTATCTCAGGTGTGGGCTTCAAGGTTGTGCTTTGTGATAGAATGGATGCTTGAATAGGGCAATTGGTAAAAAAGCTAAAAAGACGGCTGCTTTAACTGGCAATCGATAAAAGACCTTGAGATGTTGCTGAGACACTTTTATTACCATGCCTGCGATGGTGGTGGAGTTTGAAACGCTGTCTGCAGACTGTGCTAAAACTCTGTCTCATGACAACTTCATTCCAATTACTGAAACTTAGGCTTGAATTGCACATTCCACAGAGTCCCAAGTTTCCTTCCTTCCTTCCTTCCTTCCTTCCTTCCTTCCTTCCTTCCTTCCTTCCTTCCTTCCTTCCTTCCTTCCTTCCTGTTGGTTTAACCCAACACAGCCTGGGGCACTCTGCAACTAGCCACAATGGCTATGTTGTGACAGCACAATGCTTCTAAATACCAATAGCAAGAGATAACAGGAGGAGAGAGGGCTCTTGTGCTCAGATCCTGCTTGCAGATTTCCCACAGGCATCTGGCTGGTCACTGTGAGAACAAGAGGCTGAACTAGTTGGACCACTGACCTGATCCAGCAGGCTCTTCTTATCATAACATCTTAGAATCGTAGAACTGTAGAGCTGAGAGGGGGACCCAGGAGTCATCTAGTCCAACCCCCTGCAATACAGGAATCTCAACTAAATTGTGCATGCCAGATGGCCATCCAGCCTCTGCTTTAAAATCTCCAAGGAAGGAGAGCCCACCACCTCTCATGGAAGTCTGTTCCACTATCAAACATGCTCTTATGTTCTTCGTTGTACTTTTCTTTTTGTTTAGTTATGAGGTATTGACTGGCTGTCAGGACTGAGCCATCAGCCATCAGTCAGAGGAGAGCCAGGAGTTTGGGGGAGGAATCAGAGGCAAGGGGCCCAGTCTCAGCACTGAGGAAGCAAGGAAACAAAGCAAACAAAGCATGCCAGATCTAGGCAGATGACAGCTGTGTTTCACCTCCAATGTCATAGGCAATTGCAGGGAAGTACGAGTGTGCACTGTTGTGCTCAGGCCTTGTTTGTGAGTTTCTCAGAGGCAACTGGTTGGCCACTGTGAAAACAGGAAACTGGAGAAGAAGCACCTTTGGTCTGATCCAGTAGAACTCTTCTTATTCTTAGTAGACATTTCTTCTTTCCAAAGAACCCTGGGTATTGCAATTAACAGAGGAAGCTGCCTTCCATTGACGAGCTCAGACTATTTATCCATACAGCCCAGTATTGTCTACTAATCTGACTGGCAGCAGGTCTCCAGGATCTCAGGAAGAGGTGTTTCCCTTCACCATCACCTGATCATCTTTTTATTGGAGGAGCCAGGGAGTGTTCTACCTCCCCTTCCAGAGGCAGTATGCCTCTGAATACCAGTCTCTGGGAATCACAACTGAGTAGAGTTCTGTGGCACTAAATTCCTGCTTGCAGCCTTTGTAGAAGAGGTTTTTGGGGATGCTGCACCAGACAGCTCTTGGGCCTGATCTAGCAGGGTTCTCTTTATGTTCTTGTAGCCTTTTCTGGCCTAACTTGGGCTGTGTGACAATTCTGAGCTCTGAGGCTTTTGATGCTGGCATTCTCAAGGACTGAGGGGTGGTTCCACCTCCTCCTTAGACAGCTCCATCAGTGTGCCTTGCAACAGAAGGGCCCTCAAGGGAATCTTCAGCACTGGTTCCAGGAGATGCTGCCTGTTCCCAAAGGTCTTTGATATGTTGGTTGCAGGTTCCCCCTCCTGTCTGGCACCAGGTCAGGGCTAGTAGGTATTACAATACACACCCTAGGGCTGATATTCCACTAAATGCATGGACATCAGGAGGTGTGGCCAGTTGACATAGTCCTGCTTCTGATAGCTCAGTTGGTTAGATGTGGTGCTAACAATGTCAAGGTTGAAGGTTCAATCCCCGTACAGTGGTAACTTGCTTATTGAACTTAATCCATTCTGGGAGTCCGTTCAACTCCCGAAACCATTCAAAAACCATGGTGCGGCTTCTGATTAGCTACAGGAGCTTCCTGCACTCAAGCAGAAGCCACTTTGGACGTTCAGCTTCCGAAAAACGCTCGCAAACTGGAACACTTACTTCTGGGTTTGCGGCATTTGGGAGCCGATTGGTTCAGAAGCCAAGCCGTTTGAGTGCCAAGGTTCCACTGTATGTGACAACTGCATATTCCTGCATTGCTGGGAACTAGATGATCCTTAGGGTCCCTTCCAGCTCTGCAATTCTATGGATACTTCTCCCTGGTATAGAGGAATGCATGAAAGGGGCTACTGCTTATTTCCCTGACCTAGTGCCCTCCAGATGTTTTGGCTACTCCTCCCCATCAGCCCCAGCCAGCATGGCCAATGGTCAGGGAATGATGGGAGTTCTAAGCCTGGGTTGAGAAAGTCTGGAATCAAATCGAGACATTCACAAAGTTAAACTGGAAGAGATGGGAGAGCAAACCTGGGAATGACCCTGGAATGGTGGCAAAGAGGAGGGAAACCCACTCATCCTTAAAAGACAGATAGATAAGACAAAATGGGTAGACAAGAGTATTTAGCTTTGGAATCTGAAGGAGGTAAGCTTCAGTGTGCCTCCAACCAACCATTTACTTCAAGTCACATTAATGTCCCTGCAGGGAGCGCCAATGAAGTTGAAAAGAATCTAACTGGTTGAATACCCAGAAATAGTCATTATGAGGCCCTTACCTTCCCCCCTCCCCACATTCACCCGCAAAAAAATGCTGCCATTCCAAACACTGTTGTCCAGATTCCTCCAGAGAATTAATTTTCAATCAAAAGATTTTGGGCCATTAGGCTAATAATGGAATGTAGGAGAATGAGGCTTAATGGTGTCTCTCTTAGCCTGAGCAATCCCCTACTTAAGTTACTCAATGAGGGAAATGAGATTGAAAATATTCAGAGCATAAGAGATGTTGTGCTGGGTCAGACCAAAGGCATATGTCCCGACAGTCCAGAGATACCTGGGATTTGTCACAAATCAATAATTGCCAAGGAAATGCCTGGCTTTTGGCCCAAAGTTTTGTTTCTATTATTTAATTAAATGCTACCTGCCACAAGTTTTCTCATGATCAGCCAGCCCTCACTACATCTGCATGGCCCTCTGATGTCAAGAACAGCTCAGCCTTTGTGTCGGGTGCCCCATGTGATGAAGCTCTGAATTGCAGGTGGCAGCTCCCTTCAGGTCCTGGACTGATTGTCTCCATCCACACAGGCTGGCCATTGGACCCTTTGGCACAGAAAGGAGTATCATAATGCTTCCTGGTCAGACTGAGCCTTGCTTGAGCCTTGCAAAAGGACTCCTTGGGCTCTGTTGTGTTCCTGCACTCTCAGTAATAATTGTGTCCCAAGTTCTAGCTTGCTCCTTGGTCCTGATGTGATAAAGAATTAGATGTGATTCTGCTGTGAGTCTGAGCATGGACCAGGATGAGGAGGAGACGGACACTTTGACAGGAGCCCTGAGACCATGATATTACTGATTATTACCTGCATTTATATCCAACTTTTCTATGTAGCTCAAGGTAGAATACATGACTCTCTCCTATTTCATTCTCACAATCACCCTGAGAGGTCAGATAGCCTGCAAAATAGTTACTTTTTCCCAGGAAGCTGGGGAATCAAGGGATATAATGTGCCCCAACCAAACTCTGGACCCCCTACAACTCACCTCTAGATTTGGTTCCCACTAATGTGCCAGGAAGAACGAGAGAACCCAGCTAATTGCATTAACTTTTTGCCTACGGATGTCATTGGACTATAATTTCTGTCAACCCTAAGGACTGGCCATGCTGGCTGGGACTGATGGAAGTTGGAGTTAAACAGGTAAAAGGTTTTCCATTAATGACACAAATCTTTCTTTGCTTCCTGGAATCTGCTGATGGATCAGCTCCATTGACCAGCTCCTAGGTCTGCCTCCCCCCTTGACTGCTTCAGCACTTGGAGCCTGGACTTCATGTTGCTGAAGCTGTTGGACAGCTCCTCTACTGGTCCAGTGTCCTATGTAATAGTTCTTCATATGGTTTTCTGGGCTTGATGGGACCACTCCCCTGCTTCACCCAGCAGGATTGGGGTAGGGCATTCTGCTTCCTATGCTGTCAAGGAACTTTGCTTCCGGGTAAATTGCTGCTGGAGACCCCTCCTTACTTCTCCTCTGCGTGGAGAGAACATTGGAACTGGCCTCAAGTCAGAGGTTTCTAGTGCTTTGAGCATCAACTGGAAATCAGGTTACATGTGGCCTCTTTAAATTCTCCACTTTATTTGCACGCAAGGAAACCAAATTTCCCAGGGAAGGGGGATAAATTCTCCAATGGTTTCTCAGGAATTCTCTGGAAGACCTCTTATATATCTTTCTTATAAAAATATATTCCATATATACTTGTACCCTGTGGGGTCATGGCAGAACAGCTGACTTTGGCATGGCACAGGTGGTATTCCCCCTCCTCAAAGGCTTTGATTGTGTCATCGTGTCCCGTGCACTTCCATTTTAGTATTCTATCCAGATGGAAAATAAAAGTGGTGACATGATCTCATTATTTCACAAACCCGGGGGAATCTACACTTGCCATTTCTGTATCTGTGAAATTTCACAGTTCAGGCTTCCGAGAAAGTGGGAATGGAAGTTTTCAAACACAGCACATCATTGGGAAGGGTTCAGCTCTTTAGTTTGAATCCAGAAGTACTTGGTGTTCAGTGCAATCATTGATGTTCTAATGGAGGGCTGGGGAACCTGAGACTGAGAATGGTGTCTTCCAAGCCTGTCTGGTCCTCAGAACTCCCTCACATCTGCTTTCCTTTCCCTGCTTGACAACCTCCTTGGTTGTTGTAGTTTACATATTTATTATTACATTACTACTTAGAACCAGTGTGGTGAAATGGTCAGAGTGTCAAATTTGGACCTGGGAGACCAGGGTTTGAATCTCCACTCAGCCATGAAGCTCAATGGGTGACCTTTGACCAGTCACTGCTTCTCAGCCTAACTTACCTCGCAGGGTTGTTCTGAAGATAAAATGGGGATACACCGCCTTCAGCTCCTTGGTGGAAAATAGAGTATATAAATGTAAGAATTGCCTTATATCCCACTGCTCCTGTATGGAACTCAAGGTGACGTTCATCATTCTCCCTTCCTTATCCTGAGAGGTAGGTTAGACTGAGGGACAGTGTGTTGAATCTATTGATAGTCCCACTGAAATTAATAATCACAGCTAGTTTGGTGCCATTGCTTGCAATGCACCTAGTCAGAGTGCTACTTGTGGACTGGCCCAAGTTCACCCATCACGCTCCATGGCTGAGTGGGGACACAAACGCTGATCTCCCAGGCCCTAGTCCAACACCCTAACCCTTATGTCATCCTCTCATTGCTGAATTCCCTAGCTATCTGGGGACAGTGTTGGGAGGAGACACACACCACATTGTTAAGACTTTATTTGGAAGTGGGCACGATTCCCTGATCGTCGCCACCCACCCCCACTCCCCGCTTCAGAAGGACTGCTAAAGCAGAAACAGCCCTACTGATATCATCATTGTTCTCCCATAAGGAAATCTGATCTCTCTTGTACAGGAAGCCGCATAACTCAAGCAAAATGATATATGGAGTTGCTATGGAGCTATGGAAAGTATGTGCAGGAGGAGGACAAACGAGCGGCCTTAGAGAGCCGTAGTCAGCTGTAATAAGGAAATGGGGGTGGTTTGGCAGTATCCAACATGACAGCTCCACCAGGCCTCTGCAAGGCATCCTTTGATAAAAGATTTTAGGCATCTCCTTTTTGAAACAGGCATCGTGGCACAACTGCTTTTGAGGAAAGGGTGTTGCATTAATTTCTCATGGTACCCAAGTGAGCTACACGCTGGGTATTGCTTTATGTTAATCAAATTTTTTACAAAAGAGGACACAAGTGTCCGACAAGCAAAGAATCCCCAGCACTGTGAGAGTAAGCTAGGCTTTCCAGCCATTCATAATTTTACAGTCTGATCATATATCAGGAGCTCTCACCATAATACTATTGTTGTTGTTTATTAAATTGATAAAGCAGCCTTCAGCCAAAGATCACAGGGCAGTTTACAACAGAAGAAATAGGCAGGAGGAAGTTACTATGAATGACATTGGACTCGGTGCACTGTCACAAGAGGTGACTGACATTACTGTCTACACTGCCCTCCTATCACAGAGGTGAGGGACAGGCCAAAGGGAGATGTTCTGGATGCCTTTTCTGAGCTGTAGAGCAGCAGCTCATGCAGGAGGTCCCAGGTTCAAATCCTGGCATCTCCAGGTAGCTCTTGAAATGTCCTTTGTCTGAAACCCTGGATAGTCACTGCCAGCCAGTGTAACACTGAGCTCAATGGACCAACGATCTGGCTTGATATGTGGAAGCTTCCTATGTTCCTGTAATATTGACCACCCATGTGTATTAATATATATCAGGGAATTTTTTTCTAATGAAGTATTATTGGGATGGACTGATGAACCCATTTCCATTCCATATCAGTTTCACATATGGTTAATTGTAGGTCCATTCCATCATTATTTTTTGCTAACCGAAAAAACCCACACACATTATGTACTTATTCTCTCCCTAAAATATGCATTCTGTGTCCTTCTCAAATGCATTTCCCCATAAAATATGCATTTTTCTTGTTAAATATGAATTTTGGGGTGTGTTTTCCAAAACCAAGACTGCATCACAAAACTCAGAGAGAAGCACATCAGCCAGCTGGTAGCTGCATTCTGGTCTACATATGAGTTCAGGACCGTCTAAGTAGATCAGTTGGCTTTAAAATGTGAACTGAACCAATTTATCCTCTATCCCGCAGCATTACGATCTGTGGTGTAGCCATCCCTCCTAAATGGGTTGTCCGCACTAGAGAAGACACTTGTCACAATGACTTATTGCATGCAATGTTATTTACCTGCAAGACTCTCTGATCTGTATTGTTACAACGACAATACAAAGACCCCCCCCCCTCTTCTTTCAGTGACAGCCCCCTGAGGGCTGTTCCCTGAGGTGATTGTTACTTGGCAATGAAACACCCCAAGGTGATTGTCACTTGGCAATGAAATACCCCAAGGTGACTCCCCACTTCACCCTTCAATAACAAGTGAATCACAGCAGCCAAGTCCTTCTCTGCCAGGTAAACAAATTAACAGTGTGTCACTAATGACGCCTACATCTGCTGCTTGGTATTCAGATGCTTGACATAGGAGGCCGAAACAAAGCAACGTGTTTGTGTGTGTCTGTTGCAGGCAGCAATTGTTATTTAGGTCTGCATGGATTATTTCCACTTACTTGATGGAGACACAAAAACCTGCTGATGGAACCAGGAGAAATGACAGTTGTGGCATTGCCATGTAAGAGAGAGAGAGAGAGAGAGAGAGAGAGAGAGAGAGAGAGAGAGAGAGAGAGAGAGAGAGAGAGAGAGAGAGAGATTACCTCTCTCCACATTTCCACAGATGCCTGCAGCACAACAAGCCGTTTCTGCTTGAGAAGTAGGGAGAAATTGCGCATTTTAGCTGAATTGTGTTTTGATTTCTTGGAGAATATCCAGCTCTTCTCCCTGGAATCCCCTGTCATCCTCCAACAGCCAGCTTTCTCATAAATTTAATCTTGCCTAAATACCACAAGCTGGTTGTTGTTGTTGTTTAAAAAGAAGGTCTCCTTCTCTAGGCCATGTGGGTAAGATTAAGATTCCACAAACTGGCGCCTTTTGACTAATGCACTTTGGAGAGAGAAGAGAGAAGACAGAGCATTGAACAGATGTCTCTTATCTATATCATCTATACCATGGTGGGGGTGGAGCAGTTTGGCCCTTGAGTGTTTTGATTTGAACAATATGTTTGCATGTGCTCATGCAGATGGTTGTGCTCTGACTGCCCCTATTTGTTAGGGACAATTCCTCTTTGCTATTACTCTGACTCTGGTAAATTGCTTCCCTATGTTTTTGCTTTTGCCTTTTGGGGATGCCTTGTTCAAACATGGTTAGTACAAGCTGCTAGGATTGTCATCCATTATCTTCCGCATTTCCTCTTAGAAGTTCATACATGGTCCTCCCTCCCTCCCTCCCTCCCTCCCTCCCTCCACATCCTTGTAAAGTAAGTTAGGCTAAGCAATTGTGACCAGCCTCAGATTGTCCAGTGAGTTTCATGGATGAATGGGGATTTGAACCTGGATAAAAATGTAAGAAGGACCCTTTTGGTTCACATAAAAAATCTATCTAGTCCAGCATCATATTTCCCTCAGTGGCCTCTGGGAAGCCCACCAGAAGGATAGAGGGACAACGGTCCATTCCCACTGCTGTTTCCCAGCTACTGACATTCAGAGATATGTCTGGTCTGCTTGGTCCTAGCCCAACACTCTAACCATTATTCCACATTGCCCTTCTTTAAGAGTTGCCATCCAGCAACATTTAACTGCATCACCAATCCTCTGAGTGGTGGTGGTTGAGTGGGTTCATCTTGCTTTTAGAACACCTGTTGAAGTTGACCCTTGGTGGTGGTGAGGAGAGAGATTACCTGATCAATATTCAACAAACTGCATGTTGGGTGATACACGAGGGTTCAATCCTGCTTTTTCAGGGTGCGGGAGCAGGAGCTGGCTGATGTGCCCAAATCAAGAAGGATTGAATTCCCTGCTCATCCGCTGAGGAACTGAGGTTCAATCTTGCTTCCTGCAAGGCTCGGGAATGGGGACTGGTTTGCATGCCTGAACCAAGAAGGACTGAACTTTCTGCATATTAGCTCATGAATGGGGGTTCAGCCCTACCTCCTGCAGAGTTTGAGTGTACCAGCCAGTCCCCACCACCATGCGTTAACTGATGGCAGGGAGGTCAATCCTGCTTTCTGCCACCATGAATATATGTATCCCACACCTAACATCACATATTACATCAGGTGTGGGACAGGTGAGCATGGTTTTGTTCTTGCAGGCAAAATGGGGAGGCATGGAAGGCCAAGTTTGACCCACAGGCTAGAAATGCCCCATCCCTGATGTAAACATTAAATTGGTATGCAGTGCACCACTTGCCATTTCACTCATCAAACAGTATATTTAATGTTGTTGGTTATGTCTTCTTAGACAATTTGTTGTAGCAGTTTTCCCTGCTGAATTCTTTAACCAAAAGAATAAACACTATGTTGGCTTTTAAGACCAGGAGAGGGCAGGTATTCGCAGAGTACGTGAAGATAGCAAGTGACAGGCAAGAGCAGAGCCTTCAGCAATGCATTATGTTCTGAAGGTTCAGATAGTGATCTTCCCTACAAGGGCGGGAGTGGTGCAAGGTGAACGTATCCCGTTTTCTTCTGTGAAGTGCTGGAGGATAAGTACAGGTGCATTCATAAAGCTAATGACTTGATACACCAGGAACCAGAGGCTCTTCTACATATCATATCGGAAGCTGCCTTGCCCACCTGTCTGATCTACCCAATCCAAGCATGGCCTGGAGCACAAAAGGGAAATCTGTGGTCCTCCAGATGATGTTGGACTCAGCCCCAGCCAGCATGATGGTCAGGGATGCTGGAAGTTGTAGTGCAGCCACATCTAGATGGCTATTGGCTCTTGACATGATGATGATATGATATGATATATGATATGATATGATATGATGGGATGCATAACCTACTGCCCCTCCCCATACACCCTATAGGTGTTTGTTGGCCATGCAGCACCTCACTGCAAATGAATGGAAGGGTTCATGGGTACTGTTTCAAATCTCAGTGGTGGCATGGGTTGAGAGTCTTACAAAGTCCTAAAGCAGGGGTGGTGGACCTGTAATCCTTCCAACGTGGCTGAGCTCCATCATCTGACCACTGGCCATGAGGCTTGTGACTGATGGGAGTTGGTGGCAGTCGTGCTTCTGAATCCCAGTGGCTGGAAACCACAGGAGGGGAGTGTGCTCTTGCACTCATATTCTGCTTGTGAATTTGCCACAGTCATCAGGTTGGCCACTGTGAGAACAGGATGCTGGACTAGATGGGTCATTGGCGTGATCATAGACGGTCCTTCCTATGTCCTTATGAGTTGGTGTCCAACATGATCCTCAAGGTCACTTCCAATTCTGCAATTCTATGAATCTATGGACATCTGAATATCCACAGGTTCCCTGCTCATGTCCAACAGCCCTGCTCATGGATATATTCAAGATTGATTTGTTCACTTATTTTTTAATGAAATAATAGCTGACTTCAAGAGAACATAAGAAGAGGCTGTTGGATAAGGTAAGGATATTCTAGTCCAGCATCCTGTTCTACAGCAGCCAACCAGATGCCCAGGGGAAGCCAGCAAGTAGGCTCTGAGCACAGCAGCCCTCTTCCCACTTGTGATTCCCAACAACTGGTGTTTCGAGGCACAGTGTCTCCAAAAGTAGAAGAAGAACAAAGCCACTGGTATCCTTTTCCTCCATGAATTTGTCTAATCCTCTTGTAAAGCCTTCCAAGTTGGTGGCCATCAATATTCCATATGGGGGTGAATTGGGAGCATTCATTTCCATTCTATTTATTCTCAACAAAATACTCTTCTTAAAAAAGAAAAGAAAAACAGGAACAAATATTGTTTGTTTACAGGGTGGAGCCGGCACTTACCCGCATCAAAGAAGACAGGAAACGGATCATCCTTCCAGCTATTGACAACATAAAGTACAACACGTTTGAAGTGCAGCAATACGCCAATGCAGCTCATGGCTACAACTGGGGACTCTGGTGTATGTACATAATCCCACCGCAAGACTGGCTGGACAAGGGGGACGAGTCTGCACCCATCAGGTGACTTTCTGCAATTTCATACCATTGTTACTTTACTGCTGGAAGTTCCTTAATCCCAAGGGCTGATTTTGGTGACCGCTCCCCACAAAAACAAAAACAACACTGCATGCCTTGAGAGGGGATGTTGTGTGCCTTGAGGAATTTAAGCCACCCCATCAGATGCATCAACCACACACCACTGTTCTGAGTTGGCCGAGTCCTTGTGCAACTTTCAGAGCAGCATTCTGTCTAGGCATTATTGGGATAACTGGGTCCAATTACAGTGGTACCTCGGGTTACGAACGCGATCCGTTCCGGGGTATCAGATCATGGACATTCCCAGTCCCACCTGGAGGTGCCAGGGATTGAACCTGGGATATTTTGCATGGGAGACAGATGATCTACCACTGAGCTGTGGCCCTTCCGCCTCATATTCACTACTGCCACTGCCGGATCACTTGACCTCTCCATCCAGTGAAAAGACTCAGGAACTGGAGCTGCTGCCTCCACCTGTCCTGCACTCTTTTGAGCAGCTGTGTGGCTTAGGGGCAGAGGAAGAAAGAAAGGAAAAAAGCACCAATAATGAGTATGTGGGCTCACAAAAAAGGGAGCCCCACTGATGGCATCTTCCTCACGTGCCCCACAAAAAGCAACCTTTCTTCTGCGACCTTTCTCCTGGACACTCTGTCCCACTCACATCTTGACTAGGAAGTCAATAGGGCCGGAGAAGAAATCAATACAATTTTTTGCTTTTTAGTGTGCATCTACCTACCCAGCGGTTGGTGCTGTGGATTAAACCACAGAGCCTAGGGCTTGTCGATCAGAAGGTCGGCAGTTCGAATCCCCACAACGGGGTGAGCTCCCGTTGCTCAGTCCCAGCTCCTGCCCACCTAGCAGTTCAAAAGCACGTCAAAGTGCAAGTAGATAAATAGGTACCACTACAGCGGGAAGGTAAATGGCGTTTCTGTGCACTGCTCTGGTTTGCCAGAAGCGGCTTAATCCTGCTGGCCACATGACCTGGAAGCTATACGCCGGCTCCCTCGGCCAATAACGCGAGATGAGTGCCGCAACCCCAGAGTCGGTCACGACTGGACCTAATGGTCAGGGGTCCCTTTACCTTTACCGTTCCTAATTTGTACTCCCTGAAGCAGTATGTGGACCAAAATGCAGCTATGCACATATATATGTTCATCTCAAGGGGTAAAACAGCCTGGGGAAGGAGATCCTGAAGGAAAGCAGTGGCTGTGGAAATGGGTGAAGCTCCTCCCCTCCTGACGGCTATTTTTCTCTTCCAAAGGCCCTCCACCCAACTCACAGTTTGAAAATTCAGGAGCTGCAGATGTTTCATACCATCCACCCTCCCTCCCTCCCTCCATGTGTGTGTGTGTGTGTGTGTGTGTTTTCTCACGCGCATGGTTCCCCCCCTTCTTTCCCCATTAGAGGCAACCCCACGCCTGAGCAAAGGTTCATAAATGATGCAAATTGGGCTTTAGCCTTACTTTTCCTCTTATCGCTGCAAAACAGAGGGATGCGACAGCATTCATTTTATTTATCTTCAAGCGGTGCACGTCTGTTATCGGGGACCTCCTGCTCTTTGTGAAGCCTCAATATGCAGGCAGGTAATTGCTCAGGAAATCTGAATGTCCCTTGATAAACCTGGCCAGCTTTTCTCCTTCCTCTTTCAAAGAGCAGCCACTATTTCATTGTCACTGTGGAGATACATCTATGCACTGGCAATGTTTTGCTATTGATTCCGGTGGCCAGGGAAGCGGAGACTACACCAACTTAATCTTTGGGTTTCTCTCTCTCTCTCTCTCTCTCTCTCTCTCTCTCTCTCTCTCTCTCACACACACACACACACACACACACACAAACACTCCTCCACTCTTCTGATTGGCTCCTCCTTACTGTTGGATTGTGTGTTGCTACAGACCACGTATTATTTTCCATTTTACCTGTACCTCCATTGTCCACACTCCTACCTTCACTGCAAAAATTTCAAGGGATATATGCTGTTTAGTGGTGTTTTTCCTCTCCCACCTCTTTTGGTCTGGCCACCACTGGTATTAAGACCTTCCCATTCTGTGCTCCCATGACTCTTGGAACGTGGCTACACCATGCCATAGCAACATGCTGAAAAGCACAGGGTGGGGGCAGGGAGTGGTGACTCCGCTGTCCCACTTGTGGAACAGCAAAAAACTTTTTTAAAAAAGAAGAAGCCAAATGAGGTAATAAAAACAATCATTTTATTATTTATACCCCACCTATCTGGCTGGGTTTCCCTAGCCACTCTGGGCGGCTTCCAGCAAAATATAAAAACATAATAAAAAGTCAGACATTAAAAACTTCCCGATACAGGGCTGCCTTCAGATGTCTTGTAAAAGTTGTACAGTTCTTTGTCTCCTTGACAACTGATGGGAGGGTGCCACTGCCGAGAAGGCGCTGTCACTGCTTTTGCCTCCAAGTAGTAACTCCCCCCAGAAAAAAACCACCCCCTTTTCATTCCTTAATGTGAAATGTCAAGCCAGAAGTTCACAAAGGCATAGGATCTGGGAGTGAAACTAAGCAGGCTGAACCTTGTGATGTGTGGATTCCTTGTTCACACTCCCTGCCACTCAGAGATGGCAGACTTTGGCACTCAGTGGCATAAGACTTGAAGAACACACAAAAAAGCCTGCTGAATCAAGCCAACATCCCATCTAGGCCAGAGTCCTGTTCTCATAGCGGCCAACCGAATGCCTGTGGCCAACCTGACTGCAACAGCAACTCTCCCCACCTGTGATTCCTAGCAACTGGCAATCAGGGACACACTGCCTTCGATAGCAGAGATAGAACATGATAGCCTGCACCATGTTTTGCAAACCCTGATGATCAGTTGATTCAAGGCCATGCACTTGCAATTGGCTGCTAGTCGGCAGTTCCCAAGTGCTGGGATTTTGCCAGCTCCACAGCCCACCTTTCACCCTAGCTGCATCTTTAGCTGCCCCACACCTGATATCATATACCACGGGTGTCAAACACAAGGCCCGGGGGCCAAATCCGGCCCGCCAGACCTCGTCATGTGGCCCGCCAAGCGCCCCAGCCAGCGGGACCTAGCAGCGGGACCTTGCTGCTGAAGCGCCGTGCCGACAAAGCGCCGACAAACAGCTGGGGCCGGGGGGGGGGTAGAAAGGCGGCCGGAGCAGCGCCGCACGGAGAGTCCCGAGCCTCTGCGACGCAGCAGTGCTCTGTAGCACTTTGAATCCTCCTCCTGCCACGGCTCGGCACCTGGAAACGGCTGCTGCTGCTGCTGCTGAAGCACAGACAAAGCACCCAGCAGCGCCGCGTGGAGGAGGAGGAGGATTCAAAGTGCTACAGAGCACTGCTGCGTCCCAGAAGCTCGGGACTCTCCGCACGGCGCTGCCGGGTACCGACCCGGCAAGCCGCCACCTCCTCCTCCTCCTCTTGCCTCACCTCCTCCTCCTCCTCCTGCCGCGGCTCAGCCTCACGAACGTGCAACTCTGAGGCTTTACGCACTTCTCCTAAAATGGACACCCGCTGCCTCACACTGCACGGGAAATGCTTTTTGCCCCTGGGTCCCTTCGTGCTCTTTTCTGGCGCTGAATCAAGGCGGCGACCCCCCCCTTCCCTTTCTTTCTTCCTCTCTCTCATTCTTATTCTTTCTTTCCCTCTCCTTCCTTCCTTCTTTATCTCTGTCTTCTCTCCCTCTTTCTTTTTCGTTCCTTCTTTATTCCTTCTTTCCTACTCTTCTTCCTCTCACCTCTTTCCTTCCTCTCTCCCTCCTGCTCCCTCTTTTCTTCCTTCCTTCCTTCCTTCCTTCCTTCCGTCCTTCCTTCCTTCCTTCTGTCCTTCCCATCTTTCTTCCTCTCCCTCATTCTTATTCTTTCTTTCCCTCTACTTCCTTCCTTATTTCTCCCTTTCCATCTTCTCTCCCTCTTTCTTCTTCTTTCCTTCTTTATTCCCTTCCTTATTTCCTACTCTTCTTTCTCTCCCCTCTTTCCTTCCTTCCTCTCTCCCTCCCACTCCCTCTTTTCTTCCTCCCTCCCTCCCCTCCCCTCCCCTCCCTCTCCTCAGAAACATAGGATGCTGCTTTATACTTCTGGCCCTTAAACCCTGGAACCAGGAGAGCAGCTCCAGTGAGTCAACCTCAGCCAGTCCCTTTGGTGAAGGGTGGTGGCTCACTGGCAGAACATCTGTCCTGCATGCAGAAGGACCCCAGCATCTCCAGGTACCAGTAGCTCTGCAAAGCTCCTGCATGAAACCCCAGCGAGCCTCCACCACCCAGTGCAGTTACCAAAAATCATTTTTCAATAAATTGTACAATAATTGTACATTTGAATATCTACTTGCCATTATTCTGACTATGTTTCTGCTTTCAGAGCTAGTTATTACTTACATTATTACAAAAAACAGTAATAATTGAATGCAGTGACAATAATTTATGATAATAAAGAGTGGACACATAGTCCTACAGATACAACCAGCCCTTTGAGGGTGACCAAACTGCTGATGCGGCCCCCGATGAATTTGAGTTTGACACCCCTGTCATATACCATAAATGGTTTACCCCAGGCATCCCCAAACTGCGGCCCTCCAGATGTTTTGGCCTACAACTCCCATGATCCCTAGCTAACAGGACCAGTGGTTGGGGAGAATGGGAATTGTAGTCCAAAACATCTGGAGGGCCGAAGTTTGGGAATGCCTGGTTTACCCAAAGCAGCCTCAGAGGCTAGATGGGGAGCCTAATTGTCCATTGGGCTGCTTCCCTCCCCACTCACCTGCTCTGCCTACTGATGCACTGCTCTGTTGCATTCCATTATCAACACCTCCTGGAGCCATTAGTCACCTGTCTCCAGTCAGGCTCGCCTCTGCCTTGAATTTTTATCTCCTTATCCCAGCAGTAGTGGCCTGTTAAAACAACCCATACGTTTCTCGCTGATTGCTTAATGTACCATAGAACGAGGCAGGTGATGCTCCATCAATGTGCCATGCGCAAGTATTCCGCCATCTCCGCAAAGTGTGTTTTGACATTCTCTAATTTATAGAAATGAGTTTGCAGCGAAACACGGCATCTTTCTGCCCAGCCTCTCACAAGCTCTCCCTGCTTCAGTGGCCTGAGAAAACTCGGTTGTTGTTTTTTTGGGTGCATATTAAGTCTTTGTTGACGTCTTGCCGACTCTCTTGACATCCTTTTGACTTCAGTGGTGCGGGTGTGGATTTGTGTCGCTTTGATTCTAATCAGAAGTTACTTCTCTCCCCTCCTCCTCCTCTGTAAAGGAGGAAATGAGCAGCAAAAGAGACAGATGGCAGGCCAATTTCCCCCCTCCTCCTGGATTGTCAGATTAGATTAAGGCATTAAGGGAGACGAGATCTGTCAGAATAGATCACACCTATGATCCATCTTTTCCCACGCCCTGTCTGTCAAGAGCAAGGTGTGCTGGTTTCTTCACACTCAAGAACTAATAAAGACAAAGTATATTATCCCATTGACGACAATAGGGACCCTCCAAGTGTCCCTATTTCCCAGGGACAGTCCTGGATTCATAGAAACTGTCTTGGTTTCTGATTTGATCCTCGAATGTCCCACTTTTCCTTAGGATGCCCCTATTTTCGTTGGAGGGTATGGAGATAAGTAACTATACAACCTTTAGCAAAATAAAAAAATTCCTTCAGTAGCACCTTAAAGACCAACTAAGTTTATATTTTGGTATGAGCTTTCGTGTGCATGCACACTTCTTCAGATACCATGCACACGAAAGCTCATACCAAAATATAAACTTAGTTGGTCTTTAAGGTGCTACTGAAGGAATTTTTTTATTTTGCTTCAACTCAGACCAACACGGCTACCTACCTGTAACTATACAACCTTTAGAAGATATTTGAAGGCATCCCTGTACAGTGAAGTTTTTAAATGTTTAATGTTTCATTGTGTTTTTAAATATGTTGGAAGCTGCCCAGAGTGGCCGGGGCAATCCAGTCAGATTGGGTGGAGTATAAATCTTATTATTATTATTATTATTATTATTATTATTATTATGGAGGGTGTGCAATAGAATGTATATTCACCATTGCCCTAAGGCCCATGTAGCCCAGCATCTTGTCCTCACAACCAGAACATGAGCCCAAAAGCAGTCTTCATCTTCAGTTTCTAGCTGGAAGATCCTTCGGTAGTACATATATGCTGGATTTGTGCCGCTGGTTCCTTTTGCAGTTTGTACTGAAGGATGCTGAAAATTTCCCTAGAATGTAAAAACTGCCCTGCTTGATCAGACCAAAGGCTGATGTAGTCCCAGCATCCCAGATACCCATTGTGGGAAATCTCACACTCGGAACATGAGAGGAACAGCCTCTGGTGTTCAAATATAAGTCACTTTCACATCATAAATTTAAAGTGTGTGACTTTCTTCAAATAAACTGTAATTTACCACCCACAGAGCTATGATTCCCAGCACCCTTAACAAAGTACAGTTTCTAAGATTCTTTGGGGAAGGCATAGGCTCTAGATATGCTTTAAAGTCATGATGTGGATAGGACCGTTGCCTTCAGGCTTTCTCTGATAACTCCACAAGTAAAACCACGGGAGAGTTACTTAAGGAAGGAAGGAGGGAGGGAGGGAGGAGCTAAACAATCATGGAAGGGGCCTGGAGATCACTGAGAAGCTATGGCCAGGGTATGGATCCGCTGGGTGGATACTGGGAGGTGAGGGAGTCCATTCATTTTGCATGTAAACATGGACTTATGTAGACTGGAGCACAGTCCACTTCTTTGAATTCTGCAATGCAATTCTCCAGCTAAGTTCTTGTGGTTGGCATCTGTCTTTTCTCAAGAGACAGTGGAGTCCACCTTCAGGGGTGAAGCCAAACTGCTGTGTTAGCAGCACCAAAGTGACCTCCTCGGAGCGTAAGCCTGGGCAGTGTCTCGAATGTCATGTCCGAGGCTTTGGACACCACCTCCGAGGCCCGGCAATGACTTGGACATGACTTCTGGTGCTTTGCAAGGCACTGGAAATCAGGTTGGCACAATTTTTTGTGGGTGCTCGGGCCCCCAAGGTCCCCTATTGTTGATGCCAGTGCTTTCAAACATACGTTTTCATCCATAAGGTCTAGATCAGGCGTCCCCAAACTGCGGCCCTCCAGATGTTTTGGCCTACAACTCTCATGATCCCTAGCTAACAGGACCAGTGGTCAGGGATGATGGGAATTGTAGTCCAAAACATCTGGAGGGCCGAAGTTTGGGGATGCCTGGTCTAGATACTCGTATGTTTGTGTATGCAGTGCTTTTTTCTGGGGGTACCCAAGGGTATGCAGTACTGGCACCTCCCCCCACCCCTGTTAAAAGTGTGGCACTTACTATAACAACTTCATGGTGAGTAGCGGCAACTTTTTTGCTTTTTCAAAAAAGAAAAAGCACACACACACAGAGAGAGAGAGAGAGAGAGAGAGAGAGAGAGAGAGAAGCTGAGATTTTCAAGAAGTATTCACTAACTTTCAAAGGTAGCTTCTCATTCACAAGGTTTAGAAAGTTGAAAGAAAGAAAGAAAGAAAGAAAGAAAGAAAGGAAGGAAGGAAGGAAGGAAGGAAGGAAGGAAGGAAGGAAGGAAGGAAGGATCCAGAATGAAAGCTGAGGATCTCAAGAAGCGTAATCACATGTACCTATTCTCATATTCCTTGGCTTTTATTCTTTGCCTGCCCAGAATTGCAACACCTACATACACTCAAGTTGATAACTGATAGCAGTGGCTACATTGCTGAATGGTTTAAGGGTCTGTGGGTGGGGCGCGTAGCTCAGTGGTAGAGCAGCCGCCTTCTGTGCAGAAGGTTATAAGTTCAATCCCTGGTGATGGCAACTAAAAAGGATCAGCTAAGAGGTGGCATGAAAGAACCCTGCCTAAGAGCTGGAGAGCAGCTGCCAGTCAGAGTCGGCAGCACTAGACTAGATGAACAACAAGTGTGGCCTAGGATGTGGTGTTTCCAAAGAGATGCATGCCGTTATGTATGCTTTTAAAGGGATATCTGTAAGACCAAAATAAGTTTCTTTTTATGTTTGCATACTTTCCTTCTATTTCAGTCAAGTGTTGATAACGCTGCATTTCTCCCCCTTTTAAATATCCATTTTGCAAAAATGATCACTCAGCTACCACCAACAGCTGCCATTCCCATTTATATTGGAGAAATCCTAATGTGCAAAACAGCCCACACATTAGAAATGAGGTATACTGGAGGGGAAAGGGGGAGGGAAAGAGGCAGCGTTGCCCTATAGCAGGAAAGCTGGAGCAGAATGAACCAATGCCTTGCTCAAAGGAACCAATTTCCATATATAAGATTGACGTGTGTTGTTAAATATCTGTCCATGGTGTTATTTACAATCTGCTGCATGAGAATTGGAGCAGGGAGGGATGGCGGAGAAAGTCAGTTTTGTTTTCATTCTAATTGACACTTTTTCAAAGCAGTAGACAAACTGAAATCCGGTTATCCCTCAAAATTCACACTTCTCCAAATTTTAGCAATTTAGATTCTCAAACCAACCAATGGGATCTAAAATGCATACATTAGGGCAACTTGTGTATTATTATTTTTCCCCTCAAAAAGCATGCAGTAGTCAAAATAACACACCCAAATGTCATATGTGCAAAAAAGTATATATTAGTCAAAATTTGTAGATATTTCCACTTAAATGCTGGCTAATTTTCACTGGGACTTAAAATAAAAACCTTACAAATTGCTGTGGAAATGGGGGGGGGAATGAGAACTGAAATAACCCTATATTATTTGTCTATCCCTAGAAGTCCATCATTGTGATGGGCAATTCTCTTCCCTATCCTTCCTCTAAAGCTGCTGTTAGGCTTATTGTTTGTTTGTACCCTGACATCTGGCTGGGTTTCCCCAGCCACTCTGGGTGGCTTCATTAAAACATTTGTCATTAAAAGTGTCCCTAAACAGGGCTGCTTTCAGATGTCTTCTAAATGTCATATAGTTGTTTATTTCTTTGACATCTGATGGGAGGGCGTTCTACAGGGTGGGTGCCAGTACCGAGAAGGCCCTCTGCCTGGTTCCCTGTAGCTTCTTCTCTTCTCGCAATGAGGGAACTGCCAGAAGGCTCTCGGCGCTGGACCTCAGTGTCCGGGTTGGACAATGGGGGTGGAGATGCTCCTTCAGGTGTATTGGGCCGAGGCCGTTTAGGACTTTAAAGGTCAGCACCAACACTTTGAAATTGTGCTTGGAAACGTACTGGGAACCAATGTAGGATCTAATCCCCTTCTCTGAGGTTGATGTCTACACAAGGCATCCCCAAACTGCAGCCCTCCAGATGTTTTGGCCTACAACTCCCATGATCCCTAGCTAACAGGACCAGTGGTTGGGGAAGATGGGAATTGTAGTCCAAAATATCTGGAGGGCCGAAGTTTGGGGGTGCCTGGTCTACACCATCACCATCACCATCTACCCCTACATCTAATGGCTCCTATGGGCCCTGGGAACATAGGCTTGCAAGTTTGTTGCAACTGCTCCTGCCCTACATGGCTGTTAACTAGAAGGAAGAAATGAGACATAATAAGACATATTAAGCATACAAATAAAATTATGTATGCATGTGTCCTTAAATTCATTCAGGCATTTCATGCACTTGGACATCAGAAGCAATTTGGCCCTAATTCTGTAATCTTCCATTTGTCCAGGTGGGGAAAGTGTGTGTTACTTTTTGAAGAGCACAGGGAGGCAAACACATCAATAAAAACATTTTTAAACATTCTCAAAGCAGTTAAAAACACTCTCTCAGCCACCAGTTCCAGGGTCCGTGGGAACAGTAACTTTCATCCATTAAGTGCCTGGGCAAAGAGAAAGGTTATATATGTCAATAATGGTCAATAGTCAATAATGAGGCAGACAGACACACCTTGCCAGGAAAGGCATTTTGCAAATGGGGATTATCATCCACAACTGCTGCAGCAGCAACAAGAACCCCAGATTGCAGAATGAGAGGCCTCAGCCCAGTGAATGCTGTGTTTACGTCCCACTGGAATCAGAAGAACGAGATAACCATGACTCACAAAACGATTTAGCCAAAATGATTTAGGCTTGGCTTAGAGCAGGGATAATGATGAGAGGCAAAATCTTTGCCACCATGGCCAGTTGTCAGAGATGAAAAGAGGGCTACTCTACCACATCTGGAGGGCCCCATTTTCAAGCAGGAGCAACACCAGGCATCAGATATAAACCCGCAAGATGAGCCAGATTTCAGCTTGCTTTTGTACGCATTGAAGTTTATTTCAGAACTTTGCTTGATAATTATTTTTTAGTCATTACAAGCCACAATAGACTTGGCAGGAGGGTCTCTGATTCAATTTATCAGTCCTCCGTGCATTTTATATTATGATTAAACACAAGGCAAATTGATTAGAATGTTTGCTGCATGTTGGTAAAATATTACTTCCCTGGTAAGGAAGCTGCTGTTTTCTTTCTTTCTTTCTTTCTTTCTTTCTTTCTTTCTTTCTTTCTTTCTTTCTTAAGGCAGTAATAAAGTTCCATTAGGGGAAGTTTTACAACCAACATCTAATAAAGGAATGAATTGAATCATTGCATGAATAAACGGGTAATGGGTATAAACGGAATAAACGGGTAATGCTCTCATTGTTTTTGGACCAAGGCTGGGTGTTTACAAGGGCTGTGCTGGCATTTTTTGTGGTTCTCTTTTGGAGCCTCTCTCTTCAGAGTAGGGATAGAGAAGAAATTAAATTCCGTTTCAGTTCAAGGGCTGATGTACCTAATTTGTGCTTTCCAAAACAATTCACAGACCAAATCACAGCCAAGGTCTCAGGTAGCTATCCTCTCCTGTCACCTGCTATCTGTCTGTTCTTTTTCAAAAAAGCTAAGGATGCTAAAGATCGCACCCAGGACCTTCTATATGCAAAACATGTTCTCTTCTTCTCAGCACTGCTATCTCCCCAACTGTATCACAGTGGCTTGTATTTGGATGGAGAGGCTGTAGCCTCTGAAGGAGCTGCCAGGACCTTCTAAACCAGGGGTAGACAAACTAAGGCCCAGGGGCTGGATCTGGCCCTATCGCCTTCTAAATCCAGCCCGCGATGGTTGAGGAATCTACTCATGTAGAGTAGAATGTGTCCTTTTATTTAAAATGCATCTCTGGGTTATTTGTGGGGCATAGGAATTCATTCTTTCTTTTTCCCCAAAAAATATAGTCCGGCCCCCCACAAGGTCTGAGGGACAGTGGACCGGCCCCTGCTGAAAAAGTTTGCTGGCCCCTGTCCTAAACTCACTTACATTGTAGCAAGTCAATTTAACTTCCTTCTGAATAGACATGGGAAGGACTGCACTGTTTTCACATTGCAATGCAATATAGGAAGCTGCCATCTAGCTCAGTGCCATTGCCTAAACTGGCTGGCAGTGGCTCTCTAGGCAGGTTGTCTTTCCCAGCCCTGGATTGAACCTGAGACCTTCTGTTTACAAAGCAGATAATCTACTCCTGAACTGTAGCCCTTTCGGATCTAGAGTTGGGTTTTCGCTGACTCACATTGACTGGGTGAGTGGGTGGATGGATGATGCATGGATATGAAGTTCATTTTGACATCACATGGTGTGACGTGGGTTTGTGTGGAAATGCCCCTCCTTTCTTAGAACGGGCCTTTTCTGTGGTGGCTTCCCCGATTGTGGAATGCTCTCCCCAGAGAGGCTTGCCTGGTGCCATCATGACATGTCTTTAGAAACGAGGCAAAAACTCTCCTCTTTACCCAGGCCTATAGCTATTAATCAAAAGCCTGTGAAAGTGGGGTGGGGGGAAGAGATAAAAGCATACTGGTCTTGTAAGATAAGAAGCATACTGTTTTATCAATGGTGATCTGTAATGTGTTTTTAATGTTGTACACGGCTCTGGGATCTGTTGATCAAGGGCTGTATATAAATTGAATAAATTGTTGTTGTTGCTGCTGCTGCTGCTATTCCGAAGGTGCCTTGTTTGAACCCTTTGTCCTTCGTTTGTTTCCCCTCATCAACAGGACACCAGCCATGATTGGTTGTTCGTTTGTGGTGGACAGAGGGTACTTTGGTGAGATTGGACTTCTTGACCCTGGAATGGAAGTTTATGGGGGAGAAAACATTGAACTTGGTATGAGGGTGAGTGACACATTATTGGCTTTGTGGACTGTAGATCAAGTAGGGCTTGAAGAGATAAGAGCTCTCGGCTTAATGATTTAGCCTTGCTTGGACTAGGCCTTTCGGTGTTAACTCATTCTTTGAGCCTGCATAACCATTGACTGTTTCAATTACTTTATGGTGGCAATCACAAGCACAGTGTGCTAGGGAGTAAATGGGACTGGAGTCAGGGGGGATCAGTTCCAAATAAATCTGTCTAGAAACAGACTAAAAAAATTCTTTCACTAGCACCTTAAAGACCAACTAAGTTTTTATTTTGGTATGAGCTTTCGTGTGCATGCACACTTCTTCAGATACACTTGAAACAGAAGTGTCAGACCCTTATATATATACAGAGGGTGGTGGGGGTGGGTGGGAATGGGTGATGGGCTGATGGGAGTGGAAAACCTGTAGATGGCTGTTAACGACTGCTGATGACTGCAATTAGTCCTGGGGGGGGGAGAGCAAGGGCTGAGGCGCTAAAGAAAGCTTTATCATGCATAATGAGATAAGAATCCAATGTCTTTATTCATCCCAGGTGGCTCTATGGTTTTAAGCTTGGTAATGAGTTCCAATTCAGCAACTTCTCTTTCCAGTCTGTTCCTGAAATTTCTCTGTAATAAAACAGCTGCTTTGAGATCTTGTATAGAATGTCCTGGGAGATTGAAGTGTTCTCCTACTGGTTTTTCTGTCTTATGGTTCCTGATGTCAGATTTATGTCCATTTATCCTTTGGCGTGGGGTTTGGCCAATATGTTTGTCCAATATAAAAACTTAGTTGGTCTTTAAGGTGCTACTGAAAGAATTTTTTTATTTTGCTTCGACTCAGACCAACATGGCTACCTACCTGTAACTAGAAACAGACTGTAAGACATCAGAGTAGTCATGGGTTTCAAGATCCCATTTCCTGATCACCTTTAAAACTCACTTGGGCAAGTCACTATCTCTACCTTGCAAGGGATGTTGTGCGGGTAGAGCAGAACAGCTCTGTGAGTTTCCCTGAGCTCCTTGGAATGATAATTAGGGACCAAACGTAACAAGGAGGTACCAGCCAGAGGCTCCATGCGCCTAAAATGAGAAATAAAGATTGGTTCACATGATACTGCCAGAAATGGGTCAGGGGGCAGTCACTGAACAAGAGGTGGGAGCAGGAATCATCAGCTGACCTTACAACCCACAAGGCAAAAGTCAGTAAATGCTGTTGCTGTCCAGGCAATGTATCAGCTATTAGCAAAGAACTATTATAGTTATTTGGAGGGATGCAGGTGGCGCTGTGGTCTAAACCACAGAGCCTGGGGCTTGCTGATCAGAAGGTTGGCGGTTTGAATCCCCATGACGGGGTGAGCTCCTGTTGCTTGGTCCCAGCTCCTGCCCACCTAGCAGTTCAAAAGCATGTCAAAGTGCAAGTAGATAAATAGGTACCACTACAGCGTTTCTGTGTGCTGCTCTGGTTTTCCAGAAGCGGCTTAGTCATGCTGGCCACATGACCTGGAAGCAGTAAGTCGTCTCCCTCGGCCAATAACGCGAGATGAGCGCTGCAACCCCAGAGTTGGCACGACTGGACCTAATGGTCAGGGGTCCCTTTACCTTTACCTTATTATAGTTATTTGGGGTCAAGAGGAGTTCAGTGGCTAGTCTGTGTCAGCGGAGTCTTTAGGGATCCCAGGAACTGTTGCCCAGGATATGTTCCCTCCTAGCTTTCCATACGATGGCAGCTGTACAATGGAACTACACCCACGCCAGTTTCTACCCAAGGAACCTCCTGAAAGCAGCTGATGGGAGAATGCAGAGGCTGCCGCTGCCATCCACATTACTTCTCCTCTGGCCCAACCCAATGAAGAAGCAGGCTGGCTGGAAGTGATGTGATGACAGTGAAGCGAGAGGATTCCCCAGATACTCCCAGCATCTGCATAAACATCAGGATGCAGCAGCAGCAGTGGGGAAAGGTCCCAAGGCTCTAGGAACAGAGACTGGGAATGGATGGGTAGAGGCTTTGCAGTATGAGGACAGAATGAAAAGAAAGGAAAATGGAGAAAATAGGTCATAGAACAGAAGGATTCCAATGGAGGAAGAAGGTGCAGGGAAGGATATGGAACCATGTCTGGGTTGGTAAGCACAGTGGTGAGCCAGGAAAGGGAGAGACAGAGAAAGAAGTGCAAGGTTATAGGGAAGGAACCAATATACTACAGAAAACTGTATGGTCTGTTGGCAGGCGGGGTTACACTATGAAAAAGAAGGGTATCTAAACTCAAGTGGTAAATTTCCCACCAGCGGTCTCTAACTGGAAGAGACATGCTGGGGCTCTAAGAATCCTGAGAACCTCAAGTAGCACTTTTCTGACAGCTACTTTCTTAAAGTGGGGGTGGGGTGGGGGTGGGATGGGGTGGCCTGCACTCCCTACAGCTGAAATGAACCGGGATGCTTTGTGTGGAGGTGTGTGTGCAACTCTGCAGTTATCCCCCTGGTCCTACTTGCACCCAGAGAATTACTTACAGATGGGCAGCTACCTTAAGGTGAGCATGACTGTAGATGCCTGGCACAGCAGCCAAAGGCTGATACATAATTAGTGAGCAAAAGCCAAGCCCTGGAGCTCTGGAAGATGCAATTGTGCCGAAAAGTAGACGCTGAGCAGAGGGCTGTTCCAGAGGGACTGGTTCTGGGGTCTAGCAGCATCATAGAAACAGTTGGGGGCAAATGCCTCTGGAGAATGTGGCTGGATGCATCTGACTCTCAAATTGCTGCCAGAGAGTCGGAGCAGCTAAATTTGGCGCCTGTCAGCTTTCATCCAACTCCCTGGCGTAGACCAGGCTTAGCATATTCAAGATTGCTTGCTGTGACTTTTTTTCTCAGAACTGCTGCTAAATGTCTCCTTGAAGGTAGCAGCAGGATGATGCATCAATGGTCAGCACTTTTAAAGAAGTAGGCTGCGACACACTCAACCAGGCATAGGCAAACTCTGGCCCTCCAGATGTTTGGGACTACAATTCCCACCATCCCTAGTTAACAGGAACAGTGGTCAGGGATGATGGGAATTGTAGTCCCAAACATCTGGAGGGCTGGAGTTTGCCTATGCCTGTATTAAACAATTGGTTATGTTTTGGTGCTTAGGGTTGGGAAGCAGCTGAGTTTGAACCCCCCAGGGTAGTGATGACCCCTAACAGCAATCTGGAATCAGGAGCCCTAAGTTAGGTATTGGTTGACTATAGCTAAGGAGAAGGACCTATAGCCTTCAGCCTAATTTAATTTAATTTGGCCCACAAAGGTGGATTAGAAGAGGGAGCTTCATGGATGTAGTTTTCATAGAAACATAGAGTTGGAAGGGACCACAAGGGCCATCTAGTCCAACCCCCTGCAATGCAGGAAACTTTTTGCCCAATGTGGGCTTGAACCTATAACCCCACGATTAAGAGTATTGTGCTCTATACCAATAGTAGGGAACCTCAGGCCCCCGAGGGTCAAATGCAGCCCACCAAGCTTCTCCCTGTGGCCTTCAGGTCTTCGTCGGCAATGCCACCTGAACCTCAAAGGTTCGCCACTGGGTGAGCTGTACACATACCCAGCAGGTCCTGGCACAAGGGCAGACACAACAAAAATCTGATGCAGAGCATTTCAGAAGCACCCCCAATTTCCTTAGTCCCACTGTGGCTGCAAACTGCAATGCTAGTATTAAAGACTAGGGTGATTTCAGTACTGAACATGGGTGAATCCATTGCCAGTCTTGTGAGGTGAATCTGACCTGGGATCCACTGGATTCTGAGCCAGACTCACTGGTGTAGCTTGGCAACTTTGGGCATGACCTGTACTCAACTGCTCTGCGACCTGGGTGCTTGTTCAGGGAGAGGACCCAGTTACCCTGCTTCCCCAGCTTCTGTTTCAGCCACTGTGAGGACGTGCAGTTGCTCTGCCACCCCGAAGAGCCCTTGTGTGGGTTGGGATTGCAACTTATTCCTTCCTTTAATCTGAAGGCTGCATTTCTCAGGTCCTCATGCAAAATAGTTCAGAGCTAAAACATCACGGGGAAGAGAAAGCAAAGGCTGATAGGAGCTAAAAAATTATTAGCAGATGGTTAATAATGCTTGAAAATGCCTTTACTAATTAACATTATTTACCTGCTGAAGAGAAAACAGAAGGCTTCTGCTTGGTTTTGTTACGTCTGATAAACCGTTGTTGAAATAATTTCAATCAACTGGAATCCGGGAAACCTGTCTAATTAATGAGACTGATCTGATTAGAATATTGCCTGGTGACCCTCCAAATCCTTTTTAAACAGTAACATTTGTTTCAGATAAGGTTTTTGTTTTTGTTTTCCAGCTGTCAGGACAGAGTATGTGTCTGCAGTGCATAAGGAACCATGCTCAGTAGCAGAGCACATGGCAAACATCCCAAATTCATTCCCTGATAAGGAGCCGGGTTCAAGTTGCTAGTCCTTTGTAAATTTAGTCTCATGTATTAGAAGAAGACTTCTAACTTTTCTGAATACAGAGTTCTATCACCTACATCCCAAAACCTGGATTTCCAGCTGAAATTAAACTGAGGAAGAAGAACCAACCTATTTGACCAATGCATGGAGGCTAGGACTATCAGTGACCACTAGCCACGAGGGCTATGTTTTGTCATGTATTCTACTCAATATCGACCCAGAGCAGAACTCCAACGTATAGTTAGCAGAGTAAAAATATAAACATGCTGCAGGATTCCCCTAAAAAAGAGGCCAGAGGCAATTGCATTTCATCCAGCAGAGCTTTACTGCCACTGAAGGCAAATGAGCATAATGGTCACAAATCCAATACATTCAGGATTGGCACTGTCTATAAGAAATCCAGCTGCACAGAAAAATGCAAACTGACGTGCTGTTCCTCCACAGTTGGAGACAGTATGCCCCTGAATGCCAGTTACTTTTTTTAAAAAAAAATTCATCTTTATTCATTTTACACATAAGAAAAACCATACAAAATACAAAGAGCAAAAAGAGAAAAAAGCACAAAAAAAAGAAAAATCAAAAACAAAAAAGAAAAAGAAAAAATATCTAGTAGTTTTATATCATCATCATAACTTTTGGACTCCCCCGGTTCCCCCCTCATTGATTCCCTATTACAATTCTATGTAGAACAGTTTTCACATAATACCAATTATTTTAAAATTAATTCAGATTTCCTCTCTAAATATCACCTTTCAATTTTTTCTATAAATTCAATTTTTATATACATATATTCTAATTAATTATTTTCCCAACTTAAATTTTTACCAGGAATGAAATTCCATTTTAATACTTTGTTCTTCTCCCCTTCCCCTGGACCCAGATTACCCAGATATCTCAGCAAATTCCATATTTCATACCAGTGTCGGACTTTCCCAAACAATCCAGCCTAAAATCACGATTAAACTTTTTAACCCACTCCCACCCTTTCCGCAAACTTCCAACAGTATTTTTTAAGCCCAGCCTGTTGTTTCCCCACTTTGAATGCCAGTTACTGGCTATTCACCCATCATGGGGAGGATGCTGTTGTGCTCACGTCCAGCTTGCAGGGTTCCCACAGGCATCTGGTTGGCTACCATGAGAACAGCATGCGAAACTAGATGGGCCACTGGTCTGATCCAGCAGGATTCTTCTTATGTTCTTGTGTGCCACTCAGTGCCAAAAGCTGCCGTCTCTGATTGCTGAGTGAGGGCCGGGAGTGGGGACAAGAAATCCCACTGAATATATCTGAATACCTATTGCTGGGCATTCTCAAGTGGAGAGAACACTGTTGCATGTAACTGTTCTGTTCCAATCCCCCTAAGACAGTGGTTCCCAACCTTTTTTTTGGCCATGCCCCACCCAAGCATCTCTAAAATCCTGATGCCCACCCCCTGGGACATATAATTCTTATTATTCAAAAACTGAACTCCTATTCACTTGGAGGAAGCCTAAAAGGCATAGCTGCCAAGTTTTCCCTTTTCTCGCAAGGAAGCCTATTCAGCATAAGGGAAAATCCCTTTAAAAAAGGGATAACTTGGCAGCTATGCTAAAAGGCCATTAACTGTTAATAACTCATTCTCGAATTGCCCCCCTTAAAAATCAAATTGCCCCCCTTAAAAATCAAATTGCCCCCCTGTGGGGCATATGCCCTATGTTGGGAACCATGGCCCTAAGAGGTTCCAAGGGGGCGAAACATCTGTGCACTGCCCAACTCCTTGCCCCTCTCCATTGCAAGCTGGATACATTATACAAATAAATTTGCACATTTCCCCACCATTTGCATGATTGCTACAGGATTTGCACACACGGGGCGGTATTCAGGCTTTACTCAGAGCCATGGAAATGAATGAACATTACTCCATTAGGGCCCATTGATTTTGGTGGGCCTATTGTGAGTAAACATTCACTAAATACCACCCAAGGGATCTGAAAGTTGCTTTGGGGAAGATCAGAAGCTGCCTTCTACTGAACCACACTATTTCACTGTCTGCACTGCCTAGAAAGAGATATCCAGGATTTAAGACAGGGAACGTTCCCAGCCTTCCCCAGAGTTGCCAGCAATGGTGGCTGGTGCACTTTTTGGACTGGTAGGGCCAGACACAGGGAGGCCCACAGTAGGCAGAATCAGAGCCAATGGCAGGTAGAGCCAACTCATTCTATTTTTGTCCCCATCCTCCCTTCTGAGTTCTACAAAACGGAGATGAAGGAGGTGACAGCCAGGGCCGTCTCCTGGACTGGTTGTAGTAAGAAGGCAGCATCCCATTCACCCTAATGGATCGGCTTCCAGCAGTTGCCAAGGTTTGGAGCTGGGACTCTCTACATGCGGAACATGTGCTCTGTGACTGCACCATGGTCTTTCGTGCTTGAGCACGAAATCAATAGCTCTAACAAACTGTGGGTTATTTACTCCCCTGACTCATTAAAGATAACCAGAGTGCCTGACAAGCCTTATATAAGTCCCCTTATTAGCAGAAGCTACAGATGCCCTTGATTGTTTAGAAAAGGGAGCGTATAAACATTAAAAGCATACTTTATGATTTGACCTAATAGAAAGAGTTTATGAGCCATCTTTTTACGGTGCGGCTGTTAATCATCCTAGTAAAGCACTCGTTCCATCAGCTGGAGTGTGCCAGCCATCAGGAGCAATGAGCTGCACTCCCCCCACCCTTTACTCCTCCTGATCTTTGGCTCCTCTCCAAGGAGGAAGGAGAAAACCGGTCCATGAGGGTCAATAAACAGTGGAACTGGCTGCACACCTGGAAGACACCTGGGGGGGCAGTTGTGGCCTTCCAACAGAAAGACACTGTCTCTTTTCAGCACCAGCCACGTCTCTAATAAAAGGTGGGGGACCTGTGGACCTCCGGTTGTCATTAAATGCCAATTCCCCAGGGATGCCACAATATCTGGAGAGATGCAGGTTCCCCCATCCCTGCAGTAAAGCAAGCACAAGGAGCCAGGTTTCATTCTATTCATCTGAAATATACATAGACGTATGTCTGCATGAAGTGCATGTGCAAAGGGGGCTGCAGAATAGGAGAGAGGAGGAGGAGGGAGGAGGAGGAGGAGGAGGAGGAGGAGGAGGAGGAGGAGGAGGAGGAGGAGGAGGAGGAGGAGGAGGAGGAGGAGGAGGCCTGGACATGAAGGTGAAGGTGAAAACACGGGTGCAATTCAGGGCTGACGAAGAGAAGGGAGAAGTGGCTTCAGAAATGGGGTTAGGAAGGTGGAAAGTGAGTGTAGTTGTTGCACGGGGTGGGAAAAGGAACCTCTATGGGGTGAATGTGAGGGGAGTGGCAAGCAGAGTGAGCAGGGGCACAGCCACTTTTGTGTGTGTTTGTTTATTTGTGTAGACTGGCTTGGCTTTGTTCCTGGCTTGGTTTTCCTGCTTTAGAATAAGGAGATTTCATGCTCCTTTGAACAGTCGTTGCTTTATTATTATTATTATTATTAGTCCCCCTTTCTGCCACCGTCTTTTATAATAGTCTCACAGTTTACCTATGCTGAATTTAAACTCTGAACTCTCCCTTTTGTTGCATTAGCTGATAACGTAGTAGTTTCTGAAAGCCGCAGCATGCACTCCGATCAATCCCATCTATTTAAAAGAAAGGTCACTGTCTCCTATTATGTTTTAAAGGCATACAAGTCACTTCTGTGTTTGTAAAAATGTGCAGACACTTGGCCTGCATGACTAATGCACCCATCTGGCTCTTCCACAGGCTGGTGAACTGCAATGCTGGGTGGCAAGCATCTCTGAATGTCACAAATCTGTATCTAAGCCCAATATAGTCTCCCCAACTGTGGGACCCAGATTGGAAGGGCTGTAGCTCAGTGATAGAGCTTCTACTCTGCACACCAAAGGTCCCAGAATCAACTCTGGGCATCCGCTGGTAGGGCTGTCTCAAGACCAGGGATAGGCAATCTAAGTGGCCCATAGGGGTCGTTTAACCAGCCCACGAGTTGCCCCTGAAACAAGCTGCCCACTAGGCGAGTCTCCACATGGGAAATCTCGGGCGCGCATGCTCACACTGGAGTGTATCTCCACTGGAGTCCACATGATCACACTGGAGTGGGTCTCCGCTGGAGTGAACCAGCCCAGGCGAGGTAAACCTTGCCAGCCTCTGCTCAAGACCCTGGACAGCTCCTGCCTGCCAGTGCAGATAATACTGAGTTCCATGGACCAATGGCCTGACTCAGTATTAGTCAGCTTCCTATTTTCCCACATTGCTGGATTACAATTCCCATCATCCCTGAACGTTGCTCATGCGAGATTGTGCTCATGGGGGTTGTAGTTCAACAACATCTGGTGACCCTTGCCTGGGAAAGACTGGCTTAAAACATTAGGAACCTCTTGCAGCCTCACCCTGTACCTTCTTGGCTCTATCCAACAATGTCCTTTGTTCTCCTTTAAAATTATCAAAGATAGGGAAGCTGTGGCCCTCCAGACATTGTTGAATTCTACCTCCCATCAGTCCCAGCCAACATGACTAGTGGGGGGGGGAGGGTGATGGGTGCCCTGAAATTTCTGGACAGCCATGCATGACATTTCAAAATACAATTTCATAAGGTAGTGCAGCTTGTGGGGTAAATTGTAAGCCTTGTGTGACCAATACACTGGCCTCTGGATGTTGTTGGAGTCCAGTTTCCATCAGTTCCCAGGCAGCATGACCAATGGTGAGGGATGATGGGAGCTGAGGTTCAGAAACTTCTGGAGAGCATCACTTTGGCTAACCCTATTTTAGGGATGGACAGGCCACCACAAACCCATTTCTCCAAACATTCTTGCCTCCCCCTGACAGTTGCCTAATAAGGAGCAGACATGCTCTGGCAGCTACCGGTAATTACACTTGTGAGCCTAAGGATGGGGGTGAAATCTGTCTTTAATGTGACCCTGCCTAATTTGCTGCATCGTATGATTTTTTTTCAAAGTATTGTGTAGCTCCAGAAGTATGGAGTCTTTGTTGTTTAAGCACAAATGCTAGCCCCACAGAACTTTCTGGGTTGTCTATGGGAACATATGATGTCACATAGTTATCTGACCTCCCAGGAAGTGTAGCTGGGAGAGAAGTTGGCATGCAAAGACTTTTGCCCTGCTGGAAGCAGAAACACTGTTTGTACTTAAAGGCAGAAGAGGCTAGTCCATTAGTGCAAAAAGGGCACTGCCCTACCAACCTCTGCCTGCCTCCGCCTGGCTGCCCTCTTGCTTACAACTAGGTCACTGGCTGTCAATCTGCCATCTCCTCTCCTCTTTTCCTGGTTCAATCCTGTCCCCGTTTCACAGACTTGCTTTCCCACTTCCTCACCATCAAAAGCAGTTTTGTGTATTTGCCAACACGTCTGGGAAAGTGTTAAAAGCAGGGAGAGAAAATAACTGAGGGGGTCCCATTAGCCTGGCCTCAGCTTCATTTAGAGGGACAGGTCTATTTAAAGTTTCCCTAGAGTGTCATGTTTTGATATGTGAAAGAGATTAATGAAAGGAGCATGAATAGAGAAGCCACAGAGGCGGATGATGTGTGCTGAGTTCTAAGCAGAGTGAACATCGCAGGCAAAGGCAGCTTAAGGTGGATTTCCCTTAAAAATTAACATAATGCAAAATTTATTATATGGTCTCAAACCCCGGTGAAAGCATCAGTGTTACAAGTATACCACTAAGTGACATCAGCTTGGATATACAGTGGTACCTCAGAAGAAACTCCTGCAGCCAATCAGAAGCCGCAGAAGCCACGTCGGACGTTTGGGTTCCAAAGAACGTTTGCAAACCGGAACACTCACTCTGGGCAGCTCCCAACAGAATATTAAAAACATGATAAAACATCAAACATTAAAAACTTCCCTAAACAGGGCTGCCTTCAGATGTCTTCTAAAAGTCAGATAGTTGCTTATTTCCTTGACATCTGATGGGAGGGTGTTCCACAGGGCGGGCGCCACTACCGAGAAGGCCCTCTGCCTGGTTCCCTGTAACCTCACTTCTCGCAATGAGGGGACTGCCAGAAGGCCCTCAGAGCTGGACTTCAGTGTCCGGGCTGAATGATGGGGGTGGAGACGTTCCTTCAGGTAGCTGGGCCAAGGCTGCTTAGGGCTTTAAAGGTCAGCAAATACACTTTGAATTGTGCTTGGAAACATACTGGGAGCCAATGTAGTCAATCTAAGTCAGCACCCTGTTTTCACAGTGCCGAAAACGATGCCTGTGGGAATTCGCAAGCAGGGCTGGCATACATACAAGAGCACTCCCTCTGATTGTGATTCCCAGCCACTGGCATTCAGAGTCACACTTTCCCCAAAAGTGAAGACCCAGTGGTATTGGCCATTTATATCTTTATACTCCATGATTTTTTCTAACCCCCTTAATAAAATGGGAAGAGCCTGGTGGATCAAGCCAGAGGCCCATCAGCATCCTCATCCCACAAAGGGCAGCCGGATGCCCCTGGGAAGCCCGCAAACAGGACCAGAGTGCAATAGCACTCACCTCCCTTGGGATTCCCATAAGCTTACTGCCTCTGACAATGGAGGCAGAACATAGCCACTGTGGATATTATTATTATTATTATTATTATTATTATTATTATTATTCATTCTTTTTGTATTTATATACATTTATTTACATTTTATACATTCTTTCTTTAAAAAAAAATTACAAGGTAAGTGTCACAGTGGCCGGAGTGGACTACTTCAGAGTAACGACGCTACGCAGCTCTGCATTTTATTCTTTTATTGGTGCTGCGTATTTACAGTGCTGAAGTCATTGCTATTTACACGGAGTGATGTGGTCAGTCGGTTTCAGAACCTCCTAATGGCTTTTGGCGCGTCTTTCTCCAACACAAAAGCTTTGGCAGACCCATCCTCTTTCCCCTCCTCTTTCTGCGTAATTCCGGAGTTGGGGGGATGGGTCTCCCCCCCTTATTCGCCCCTTCCTGTCCCACCTGGGACCCTGGCTCCTCTACCTTGCCTGAGCCTCGGACACGACTTCCTGCTTCCCCACTGGAATCGGAACTCCCTCTGCTTTCCCCTGTGCTCGGGGATTGGCCTGAACTCAGGAGGGGAGGGACTTCGCGATATCCCCTGTCCCTCACATCCACCCCCCTCCCAAGCTCTCCTTCACCCCTCCCCAGGTCCCCCCCAGGTGTCGGTGACGACTGGAAGCCTAAGAACTCAGTGCCTTCCGAGCCCGTTGGTGTGAACACCTCCCCCCAGTCTTGCAAGCCCCCCCCTTCCGCCTGGGAGGACGGGAATCCCAAAAAGTCCGTGGCGTCAGAGCTGGTGGGGGTAAAAATGTTCTGCCAATCTGCTCCTTCCTCTGACTGGGTGGATCTCGGTGACACCCATACCTCATCCTCTGGTTCCTCAAACTCCGCTTCCCAGCGCCATGGTGAACTGCTCTCCCGTGCTTCCTCCCCCTCCCCCTCCCTTTCCATGTGCCAGGGCTTGGGTCTATGGGGAAAGAGGGCGTGAAATTCTTCTACCAGGAATTCCTCCTGTATCTGAGTGGCTGGGACCCATTCATTCTGGGACGGTGGAGCATCCTCCCATGCCATGAGGTACTCCAGTCCCCGCACCCCCCACCTTGAATCCAGGATGGCCGTGGCCTCATTGAGTTGCTCCCTGCCTTCCCTCTCCCCCCCTCCCTCAGGGGTTTGTTCGCTGTCTCGGAGCCTGCTGCTTTCCCTGTACGGCGACAGCAGCGATCTATGAAACACTGGGTGCACCCTCATGTCCTCTGGCAGTGCCAGCCTGTATGCCACCGGGTTGACCTGTTGCGTGACCGTGAAGGGGCCCAACCTTCTGGGCGCCAGCTTTTTGCATCGCCCTCTGATGGGAAGGCCCTCTGAGGACAACCAAACTTTGTCCCCCACCCTAATGACCTCCCCCGGTCGCCTGTGGCGATCTGCCCCCCTCTTGTACGCTTCCTTGGCTCTCTCCAAGTGTTCTCTGAGCTGCTGGTGCACCGTCTCCAGTTCCTCTGCCCAATCCTCAGCCTGTGGGCCCTCCTCCTCCTCCTCCCCCTCCCTCTCTGGGAAAGATCTGAGGTCACGCCCGTAATTGGCCTTAAAGGGCGACACCCCTGTGGAGACGTGCACCGCATTGTTGTAGGCAAATTCTGCCAGTGGCAGGCGATCCACCCAGTCCGTTTGCCGCTGGCTGACGTAGCATCTCAGGTACTGCTGCAGAATGGCGTTGACCCTCTCCGCCTGTCCATTGGTCTGCGGGTGTCTAGCCGTCGACAAGCTGACCTCCACCTGCAGGAGGTTCATGAGCCGCCGCCAGAACCTGGAAACAAATTGGCGGCCACGATCCGAAATAACCCTTAAAGGTAATCCATGCAGTCTGAATACGTGATCCACAAACAGTTTGGCTGTCTCTTCTGCAGAGACCGCCCTGGCACACGGTATAAAGTGGCACATTTTGGACATGAGGTCCACCACCACCAACACTGCGGTCTTGCCCCTGGAAGAAGGCAGATCTGTGATGAAGTCCATGGACACTACTTCCCACGGCCTGTGTGGCGTGGCTAAGGGCTCCAGCAATCCCGGTGGCGCTGCTCTGACCACCTTTGCCCTCTGGCAGGTGTCACAGCCCCTTACATAGTCACGAACATCTTCCCGCACCCCTGGCCACCAGAAGTGTCTCATGACTAGGTGAGTGGTTTTGTCCCTCCCAAAATGACCCGCCGTTGGGTTGTCGTGCATCTGCTTGAGGACCGTACGTCTAAGCTGGGTGGTGGGCAGGTACAGTGCACCCTTGTAGAAAAGCAGCCCCCTGCGTTCTGCAAAGTCTTTTGCCTGCTCCCTCCCCCCTCTCAGTTCTCTGAAGATGCGGTTGGCAAATGCATCCGCTGCCGTCAGTGCCGTGAGTTCTGCCTCGCTCACCACAGCTGCTCCGCAGGACCAAGCTGACGGGGGGAAAATGTGCCTGGGTGCCGGTGGCGCCTCCTCCTCCATGTACTCTGGCTTGCGGGAGAGGGCATCCGCCCTGACGTTCTGCTCTCCCGGGATGTAGTGTATGGAGAAGTTGAAGTTCGAGAAGAACTCTGCCCACCGTATCTGCCGCTGGTTGAGCACCCTGGCAGTTCTCCAGAACTCCAGGTTCTTGTGGTCTGTGCACACCTGGATGGGGTGCTTGGCGCCCACCAGGAAGTGTCTCCAGTGCTGGAACGCAGCGTGGATCGCAAGAAGTTCCCGATCAAACACCGTGTAGTTTCGCTCTGGCTGGGTCAACTTCCTGGAGAAGAAGGCACAGGGTCTCCACTCTCTGTTGGCGTCCAGTTGCAACAAAATGGCGCCCACAGCTTTATCAGAAGCATCTGTCTCCACGCGTAGGGGCGCGTCCTGAACCACGTGGAACAGGTTCTGGTCTGAGGCGAACACCCTCTTGAGGCTTTCAAACGCTGCTTGCGCCTCTGGTGTCCACCTGAACTTCTGCTTGCCTCTCAGGCAGTCAGTGATGGGAGCCGTAACGCGAGAGAAGTTCTTGATGAACTTCCTGTAGAAGTTGGCGAAGCCTAGTAGGCGTTGGGCATCTTTGCGCGTCCTGGGGCTGTGCCAGTCCAGGATGGCCTGCACCTTGTCCTTGTCCATCGCCAGCCCCTTGTCTGACAGCTTGTAGCCCAGGAAGTCCACCTCCTTGGTGTGAAACTTGCACTTCTCCAGCTTCACATACAGGTGGTTCTCCTTCAGGTGCTGCAACACCTCCCTGACATCCTTCACATGCTGCACTGGGTCATCGGAGTAGATAAGGATGTCATCCAGGAAGACCAAGCATTTCCTGAAGAGGAGGGACCCCAGGACGTGGTGCATGAAGGCCTGGAAGCATGCTGAGCCCCCTTGCAACCCGAAGGGCATCACCAGATATTCAAAAGAGCCCAGAGGCGTGAACATCGTGGTTTTCCATTCATCGCCTTCCCAGATCCTGATCAAGTTGTACGCCCCCCTCAGGTCTAGCTTGGTGAAAATCTTGCCCCTGCGTGCCGCTGTCAGGAGATCATCCACTCTGGGCATGGGGAAAGCCACTGGCTCTGTCACTGAATTCAGTCGTCTAAAATCCACCACAAGACGGCGCTGTTGCGTGTCTTTCTTGTCCACCCAGAAGACTGGGCTGCCCCCTGCTGCCTTGCTTTCTCTGATGAACCCCCGCTTGAGGTTCTTGTCGATGAAAGCGCGCAGATCCTCCAGTTCCTGGTCTGACATGGCGTACAGCTTGGCTGGGGGTATAGTTGCCCCTGGCACCAGGTTGATCTGGCAGTCAAAAGGCCTGTGTGGGGGTAGGTGGTCGGACTCCGCTTCGCTGAAGACCTCCTGCAGGTCCCAGTACGGCTTGGGTATCGCCTCACCCCCTTTGACGTGCATGGTGGCCACCGTGGCTATCGGAGGCCCCTCCCCTGGTTGGTGCTGCATGCAATGTTCCAGGCAAAAGTCCGATCCAAAAGTGATGCATCTCTGGTGCCAACTGATGGAGGGGTCGTGGCGCGCCAGCCAGCTCATGCCCAGGACGATGGGGGGGTCTGAGATGGTGGTGACGTTGAATGCCAGTGTCTCTGAGTGCCTTCCCACCGTCATTCTCATGGGGGGGGTTGATGAGTGATGGCCCCTCCCAGCAGCTCCCTGCCGTCAATGGTTGCCACGTGCAGGGGAAAATCCAGCTGCAGAAGCTGGATCTGGTGCTCTTCTGCAAAGTTTCTCGAGAAGAAGTTGGCTGAGGCACCACTGTCAATTAGGGCGAGGACCGTCAGGGGATAGCCATTTGGGAGCGGGAGCGTCACTTCTAGAACCACTCCTGCTCTGGGAGGGGTGGGCTGGCTCTGCTCCTCTCTGTGCGGGTGGGTGGGCTGGGGCTGTTGTCTGCGGACTGTGCCTGGCTGCTGCCCCTTGTCTCCTGCAGCCAGGCTTTCCCGTTTCCCTGCTGTGGTGCTGCGTCAGTGGGGGAGGGCACAACCGTTCCCGCCTTTCCTTGCCACTCCCTGCGATGTGGGCAGTCTCTGACGAGATGCTGGGGGGAGTTGCAGAGAAAGCAATTCCCACCCCTTCCCTCCTTGCGTCTTGGCGCCGCTGGGGTTTGAAAAGCCCGCGCGCGCGCGCTATCAATCTGCATGGGTTCCTGGTCCTGGCTGGCCCCAGGCGTGGCTTGAAAGGGTTGTTGGGGGAGTGGCTTCTCCTGCGACCGTGGGAACCAAGCCCGCTTTGCGCGCGTTGCTTGCTTGTCGCTCCACCGGGATTCCTGTCTCACCCCCACCGCCAGAGCCGCTTTGCTCAGCTGATCCATATTACTGGGCTTTGGACCTCTCGAGAGCTCATCCTTCACCTCCTCATGCAACCCCAAGTAGAACGCCGCTTGCATTGGGGGTGACTCTAGTTCCCACCCCAATCTGTGCACCAGCATGGTGAATTTCGCCCAATACGCGCGAACTGTCATATTTCCTTGGCGTAAATTATGAAGTTCCTCCTTAGTCTGGTCCATATGACTATCGGACGAATACATCGTTTTCAAACCTTCTAGAAATAGTTTGACATTCTTCATGCAAGGATTCTTTGTTGCGATTAACGGTCTTAGCCACTCCCTGGCTGCCCCGGTAAGGTGCTCCACAATAAACGCTACCCTGTGCTCATCATCAGGGAACTCATCGTGGTGCAGCTCAAGAGCATACACAATCTCAGTCTCAAAGCCCTGATATTCCTTCGGGTCTCCATTGAACTTGCTTACTAGCGTCCCGGCTCTCCTTCCTGGCAGCACTTGGACTTGGGGTGCCCCTCCCGCCTTGTTTTTCTCTGCATCCAGCTTGTTTTGGAGGTCTACCGCCACCGCCCTTAATTCCTGCTCTCTTTCCTGTAGCGCTCTCACCTGTTCCGCAAGTTGTAGCCGGTCGTCCTGGACCTTCTTAGTCTCTTCTTTAGCTGCCTTCAATTCCCCCTGCGCCTGCAGCGACAGCTGCTGCAGTTCTTGCTGGGCTTGCTCCGCGATCTGCCGCCATCTCTCCGCCTCTGACACGCTCATCCCGGCAACTCCAAAGTAGCCCAAAAAGGATTAGGAGGTTGCTGTCACAGTGGCCGGAGTGGACTACTTCAGAGTAACGACGCTACGCAGCTCTGCATTTTATTCTTTTATTGGTGCTGCGTATTTACAGTGCTGAAGTCATTGCTATTTACACGGAGTGATGTGGTCAGTCGGTTTCAGAACCTCCTAATGGCTTTTGGCGCGTCTTTCTCCAACACAAAAGCTTTGGCAGACCCATCCTCTTTCCCCTCCTCTTTCTGCGTAATTCCGGAGTTGGGGGGATGGGTCTCCCCCCCTTATTCGCCCCTTCCTGTCCCACCTGGGACCCTGGCTCCTCTACCTTGCCTGAGCCTCGGACACGACTTCCTGCTTCCCCACTGGAATCGGAACTCCCTCTGCTTTCCCCTGTGCTCGGGGATTGGCTTGAACTCAGGAGGGGAGGGACTTCGCGATATCCCCTGTCCCTCACAGTAAGGTAAAGGTAAAGGGGCCCCTGACCATCAGGTCCAGTCGTGTCCGACTCTGGGGTTGCGGTGCTCATCTTGCTCTATAGGCCGAGGGAGCCGGCGTTTGTCCGCAGACAGCTTCCAGGTCATGTGACCAGCATGACAAAGCTGCTTCTGGCCAACCAGAGCAGTGCACGGAAACGCCGTTTACCTTCCCACCGGAACGGTCCCTATTTATCTACTTGCACTTTGACGTGCTTTCAAACTGCTAGGTGGGCAGATTTGTCCACCCTCAGAAAGGAACTAGAGATTTGCTAGGGTGATTGTCTTGTAGAAAGCAAAAGTTTAAGTCTGGATCATTCCCATTTGATGTGATGCAGTTTTAAGGACTCACTTCTGCTGCACAAATCTGGTAAAGAGATTTTGTTAATTTAATTGTATATTGGTTTGTCTCTGTCTTTAGGTTATAGCTGCCCAGAGTGGCTGGGGAAACGCAGCCAGATGGGCAGGGTATAAATAATAAATTTATTATTATTATTATTATTATTATTATTATTATTATTATTATTATTATTATTATCCATTAGCGGCTCATCCAGACTGATTCCTGGCTAGGGTACATGTGAGCAAGATGGGCCTTTGGCCTGATCCAGCAGGGCTATTTTAGGTTCTTACATTCAGTAATTAATTGATACAGGACTCTGTATCAGGGCAAACATAGACATATTTGCTGTGCCAAACCTGAGGAGTTGGTTCCCCAGGCGCAGGCACATTGCGACAAGATGTTTACAGGGCAATTGGAGACTATTTCAGAGCTGATGTTTGTGAGAGCCTCGAGAAACTGTGCTGCTAAGCTTGCTAAAGTTGTTAAAGTAACCAGATAAGAGCAAGGAATTATGCTTCTCGAGAACAGCAAGCTTTTTGCCTGCCAGCCAAATGGGATCTTGGGGGATTTACGCTTACGGGTCAGAGAGCCTACACAGACTTCAGCCAAAGTGGCAGCAAAGATTACTGGGTTTTTTTCTACGCACAGCATACTTGCGGAAAGTGTTCCTCATTTCTTTTATACACAGCTCCTCTCTTGGTCTCAGAGACGGAAAAGCAATACATTCCAGAACGTGTTTCCTAAGAGCTGGTGTGGTGCAGTGCAGTGGTTAAAGGCAGGAGCTATGAGTCTAACTGAGATATGCAGCTGCAAATAAAACATTTTAAAGTAAAGTGCAATATACAAATGTGACACTAGATGGCGAGAGTGAGCTATGCCACATTCAGTGTATTTTTCAAAACATTTTTTTTAAAAAAGCATTTTCACAGCATTTTTTAATATGTGTGTAGATTCCACCTTGATGTCCCCCGTTCACATTGTAGCTCAGCTATGAGCTTCCTGGGGGGGGGGCTCTGACAAGGGACTTAGGCTGTGTTCATACCATGCATTTAAAGCACATACATTTTCCCAAAGAATCCTGGGAACTGTAGTTTAAGGATGCTGGGGATTTCAGCTCTGTGAAGGATGCTATGGTATAAATACTGTGAAAGATGCTATAAATGTGCGTTAAATGTGTGGTGCCTATGGAGCCTTAAATTGTTATCCAGGCTTGCTTGGCACCATTGTGTGGCATCTTCAAGCAGCTGCTGGGCCCCCCCCAAAGTATGGCAGCACCTACTCCAATGCAATGCAGCCAACAGCCCCCTTACCCCACATGCAGTGCGTCAGATGTGCGTTGCTGGAAAGCAAAATGGAGGCTGCACTCTAAGGAGCTTTGCTGATGCTTAACATAAAGAAGAAGATTGTGCAATGCTGCAAGGTCAGCCCATCTTAAGAGGGGTCAACCTCTTTAGCAAATGTTCAATTTCTAAAATGGGGGGGCAGCTTCTAAATGTTGTCTGACTAGAATCCCCATCACCCTCGAACAGGGATTTATTTGGGGGGGGGAGATTTGCTTCAGTTTAAATTTAAAGGTAGACTTATCCAGTCTGCACTTCCCAAAATGCAATGTGATCTGAAATGCAGCCTTCCCTGAAATTCATACATCTCTGAATTTTGCAGTGCAGTTCTCCAGCCAAATAACATGCCCATAAAAAAGATAGAGTAGGACCATGTGCATATACTGTAAATTTGTATCCTGGAGAAAATAACAAAAATGCATTATATTAAAGGAAATTGAAAAATTGGGGGGGGGTGCACATTTCTATATTTTAGTCAAAATTCACCACTGAAATGCTGGTGAATTTTCATGAGGCTTTTTTTAAAAAGTAAAATAAAACAATAACCACAAAGTGATCTGGAAATTCAAAGAAGTGAAAACTGAAACACTGAGATTGACCCAAAATCGATAGATTTGTACATCCCTACCCTTAGCCGCTAAGGCGACCCAGGTGGCGCTGTGGGTTAAACCACTGAGCCTAGGGCTTGCTGATCAGAAGGTCAGTGGTTCGAATCCCTGTGACGGGGTGAGCTCCCATTGCTTGGTCCCAGCTCCTGCCAACCTAGCAGTTCGAAAGCACGTCAAAATGCAAGTAGATAAATAGGAACCGCTACAGCGGGAAGGTAAACGGCGTTTCCATGTGCTGCTCTGGTTCGCCAGAAGCGGCTCTGTCATGCTGGCCACATGACCTGGAAGCTGTACGCCGGCTCCCTCGGCCAATAATGCAAGATGAGTGCGCAACCCCAGAGTCGGTCATGACTGGACCTAATGGTCAGGGGTCCCTTTACCTTTTTTTTTTTACCCTTAGCCGCTAGTCCTGCTGGCTGGGGCTGATGAGAGTTTGAGTCCAACAACACCTGGAGGGCCACAGGTTCTCTATCCTTGAATTCAAAATTAATATCACACAAATAAATCTTTCTTCCAAAAGCTGTGCCGTGCAAGGCTTTAACAAGCTCCTTGCAAGAGTCCCTGCTTCTTTAGGCCACGGCAATAAGGCTACATGCCAGTTCTGCAAAAGCGACTCCAGGGAGCAACATAAATGAAAGCCAGACTTTTAAGAGGAAATGTAGGCAGCCTGCTACATATAATTAAAATGCCCCAAGGGGATTGCTCTAAGCCTTATTCCACCTAAAAGAAATATTAATCCAGGTGTGATCAACAGGATCAAATGAATACAACTGCCCTCAGCAACCACCTCTAAAAAATTCTCACCAAGAAATATTGTAAGTCAGATAACTTTTTTTAAAAGCCCCTCTTGGTGCTAGGGATGTCAGAGAAGTCCAATGGAAGCAGAGAGAGGGAAGGTGGAAATTGCTGGCATTCTTATTTGCCCCATACCTCAAGCAGACAGGAATCCAGCAGATATGATCTTTATTCATTATTGCTTTTGCCTTCAGTCTGCAACTGATATGTAATTGATTAAGTTTCTTCCACTCATTTGAGCTGTGTTTCCTTTGCATTGAAATGATTGGTGCGGAATAACTTAATATCAATGCAGCTTTGGCAATTTCACCGTGAGAGACAGTGAGACAAATAACATCTTTGTTGTCAGAAGACAAGCAGCAGAAGAATGGAAACAGTGGTGCGTGTGATGAGAACAGGGTGGAATAGAAAGCAATCCCTTCTTACATCTCTACTTGACATCAAGGAAGCAAGAAGCCCAGTTTAGCTGCTTGGTCCCTAGAATCTACTTTTTGCTAACTGTTGAAATTGGTCCCAATGCTTTTTCAGATTACTATAATCACAATGCATACATTTAAATAACATACATTTATGTATGAAAATGTGTTTAATATGTGCATTTAAATAGTTTATAAATGTGAATTTTCATACAGATAAAACGAAAAGCCTGCAGATCAATGCAGGATCAGGAGAGAAGAGGCATGAGTGAATTATTTGCAAAACTGATGCAAATCAGAAAGATTCTGACTGAATCCCACTGGGTCATTTCCAACGTACTCTGTCCACTAGAGTCCTGGCTCCGGTGGTTGGCAGATTGCAGATCAAAGGAGTTAGGTAAAATAGTTGCACTAATGGAAGCTTGTTGCACAACAGTTGGTTCTTGTGCAATCCGTTGCACAACACTATTCAGTAATGTACTTGTGTTTTCGTCTGTACAATATTCCACCAGTGCAACAAGCATACTGCTGTGACCTAACTTTAGCGCCAAACTGGGTGCAAGGACTGTGTTACGCGCTGTGGTTTTGCCCTTGTAACATTGCTTTTCTAGAATGCTATTGTTAATAATATTAGTAGTAGTAGCAGCAGCAACATTTTCTTAACTCAGTTTAAGTTCAGTGGTGTGTGGAGCTATGTCTTCAAGGGGCTGAAGCAAGAGTTGGCCAACTTCAACACATTTACCGAAACCTCAATCCACTATAAGAGAGGGGGTGGGGGTGGGGAACATGGAAGAAAGTTCATTCAGAACATAGGATTGTATTAATCCTTAGTCATACTCAGATTAGACCCGTTGAAATAATTTAACATTGCTAACTTAGGCCCATTCATTTCAGCAGGTCTACTCTGAGTAGAATTTATTTGACCACAACCCATAATCTTAAAGTTCAGCAGAAATAATAATAATAATAATACCACACTTTATCCAAATATCACGGTATGTTTACAATATAAAAACAAAAAATACGTACCATAATAACAAGCAAAAACAATAACCCCCTCCCCACCACACACACATTCATTAAAAACAAACAAACCTGCTGATTGAGAATTTGTTGGTGTTGGCGGTAATTTGAAAACTGGGAAGAAGATGAGCCCTTCAGCTTGGACCCAGGGCAGGAGGACAGCGAGTGCTCATCTGTATTTTGTTGCTTCTGCCCTTTTCTTGTCTCCAACCTTGGAGTGCTGAGCCAACTCTCCAAAGGGAATCAAGATAAGCAAGTGCAGCAGAAAATGATTTCTGTCTGTGTTAACTCACAGGACCCAGCTGGTAAACAAGTTATTTGGTTGTGGCTTCCACCAGTCTCATCTCTCTTCTTCACCTTCTGCCTTGTACCTGCAGATTGCGATGGTAATTGATGGCTTGGGGCAAAGAAGGGTAATTGGGCAGAAGCATATAAGGTCAAAGAGGTGGTGTGTTGTGTTCTTTCCCAATAAGGATTTACGCGGTGTCCTTCATGCTGCAGGTTTAGAATCTGCCAACTAGGTGTTTTTTTTAAAGTTTTTAGAGCTACTTTGTGGAGAGGGGAGGAGGACAAACAGGATCAGGTGCGGATACGGTTGCTGAGTAGCAACAACTCTTCAGAATCTTTCTCTGAGAAATGTTGACTCAGTCCAATTCCAGCCTTGGAGTGCATGTGCCAGAGAGTTCAGTTATTTCTTTCTTTTGTATTTCCCCCTCCTTCCTCCATTAACCAATGTACGTGGGAACATGCATAAAACATTGCAAACAATTGCTGCTATAATTACTATTATTGAGTTGTTAATTTTTGAATTACCAAACAGAATCCAGGAAATTGGGGTGGTCTCTTGTAAAGAGGCAGCTAAAGCAAGAGGGGGGAATCTGCGGCCCTCCAAATGTTACTGGACTCTGAATCTCATGATCTCTGGCATTCCGACTGGTTGCCAATAGTGGCTGGTGCCCATTATGGCTGGTAGGGTGGAAGGCAGGGAGGCCAGCAGTAGGTGGCACCAGAGGCAATGACAGGTGGAGCCAACTAATTCTAGTTTTGCCACTTCCTGCTGAGTTCTACAAGTGAAACACTGGTATAAAATCATAGTTTTATAGAATCATAGAAATGTAGTGTTATAAGGGACCCTGAGATTCATCGAGTCCAGGCATAGGCAAACTCGGCCCTACAGATGTTTTGAGACTACAATTCCCATCTTCCCTGACCACTGGTCCTGTTGGCTAGGGATGATGGGAGTGGTAGTTCCAAAACATCTGGAGGGCCAAGTTTGCCTATGCCTGAACTAGTCCAACCCCCTGCATCGCAGGAATCCCAACTAAAGCATTCAAACCTGGTGGCCATCCAACCTCTGCTGAAAAACATCCACGGAAGGAGAGTCCACCACTTCCTCAGGGAGACCATTCTTCTGTTGAACAGCTCTTACTGTGAGAAAGTTCTTCCTAACGTTTAGTCGGGATCTCTTTTCTTATAACTTGAATCCATTGGTTTGGGTCTTGGTCTCCAGGGCATGAGAAAAAAAGCTTGCTACATCCTCCATGTGACAGCCCATTAGATATTTGAAGATCCTATTTCCTCTCAGTCTCCTCTCCTCCAGGCTTAACACAATCAACTCCCTCCCTCATAAAGCTTCGTTTCCAGACCGGTGATCATCTTGGTCACCCACATTTCGGCTTGTCAATATGCTTCTTAAATTTTGGTGTCCAGAACTGGGCATAGTATTCCAGGTGTGGTCTGGCTAAGGCAGAATGGAGCAATACTGTTACTACCCTTAGACCATGGGTAGGCAAACTAAGGCCCACGGGCCAGATCAGGCCCAATTGCCTTCTGGATCTGGTCCGCAGACGGTCTGGGAATAGCCATGTGGATCACCAGCGTGCACATTATTTCCCTCTCCCTCCCTCCCTCCCTCACACGGCACCAGCGCCTCCTTCCTCCCTCCTCCTGGCTTTTCCCCGCCCTGCCTAGAGGAGGAAGGGGGATGGACTTTGTTGGTGCCAGCAGCAGCAGCGCTCAAGCGGCCGTCATTTTAAGCAGCCCCTCTCTGGAGCCCTTTCATGCACTGCTCATTATCCCTCCACCACCACCGCCGCCAGCCCCTGCCGCTCACAAGACACTGGTAAGCAGCCCCCGTGGCTTGTAGTGCTCTTGCATCATTCCCCCCCCCAAAAAAATATATAGTCCAGTCCCCCACAAGAGCTGAGGGACAGTGGACCAGCCCCCTGCTGAAAAAGTTTGCTGACCCCTGACCTAGACACTATACATCTGTTGATTATTTCAGTTCATGTACTGTTTTAGAAAGTGCATCTTTGATAGGTTCATTTTTAAATACAAACTGAATCAAAACTCTCCCCCATCCCTAATGAGGGAGAAATGCATAACATGTCAAAAGCAACAGCAAGCTGCATATTCATTAGCACAAAGTCACATAGTTTGTCTTTTTTTTTGCTTGGCTCTGAAGAGGGTTTTTTTTTAAAAAAAAAAATGTCACCTGCTTTATTTCTCTCTGGCCTTTATCAAGCCTAATAGGCTCTCCTGATTCATTTTCACTTAATTGGCTCTAAGACGTTACCTCATTATTACTAGTGCTGCTGGCATTCATGCAATCCTGGAAAGGTAAATTGGCTCAAAAGGAAGGGGGGGGGGAAGCCAGCGAATTACTCTTTTAATTAGCGTGAATTGATCAGAAAGGTTACACCAGTGGCTCACATTTAAGTACAAATCACATACAGTCCACTCTTTCGGAACTTGTCTGGAGTAAAGGGCCAGGGAAAGGAGGGGAAATAGATCCAGATATAGCAAAGAAATTGCCAATAGGGATGGTAGAGAAATTCGGTTCAATTCGCATATAAAGGTGAACCTACCAGATTCGCAATTTATGGGACAATACGAGAACCGATACATGACCACCCTTTGAAATCTACCCTTTGTCTAAATTGTGCAATGCAATTCTGCAACCAAGTATAATGTGTACAAAATTGCATATCGCTCAGGAAAAGTGTGCAGAAAATGCATGTATTAGTGTACATAGAAATGCATTACATTAGGGTAAATTGCTTTGCAAAAATGTGTATATTAGCCAAAATTGCACACAACAATGTGTAAATTTGGAGAAATTTGTGCTGAAATGTTGGTGGAATTTTCAGGCAGATTTTTTTGTGTGTGAAAAAAATCCACATCAGTGGATGAAGCTGTGCACATGTAGAGAGACCTAGTCATCCCAGAATCTTCCACTCTGGGGTGCTAACTTCTCTTCAGTGGAGACTGTAAACTTGCAGAACTGTGAAGAGGGAAATCAGAAATTTAAATGACAGGACAAATTGAATGATTTCTTAATGCATGGGTCCCACTACAGAAAGAAAGGCCATATAATTTAGAATTCAATAATACAAAAAGAAACTCAGGGGCCCTTCAGCTGACATACCCAATGAGCATTTAGCCTTCTTTTCTTACTCAAAGCTCACAGAGAGGTTAGACCAGGGGTCCCCAAACTTATCCCACCGAGGGCTGGTGCCTCCAGCGCTGATCGTGCGCACACACGATTTCCAGTGCACTTCCGGGTCACCAGAACACCAGAAATAGTTTGTGCACATGCGCTTCCTCTGGCCTGGAAGCACGCCGGAGATGACGCCTGCGCATGCGCACAAGCTATTTCCGACGCTCCGGGGACCTGGAAGTGGGCAGCTGCAGTGTGCCGTTAAGAGCGGGCGGCGGCAGCGGGCAGCGGGCAGGGGGGTTGCCGGGGGCTGCATAAAAGAGTCTCACAGGCCGCATCCGGCCCCCGGGCCTTAGTTTGGGGAAGCCTGGGTTAGACGGTGCCCAGCCTTTGCTGAGCATTTGTTGTGACTGTTGTGCTGGCACAAGGTATGCATTTCAACTCATATGCAAATTCATCACTCATTCCTGTGCACACTCCCAAGAGGTTTATGATCTGTCAAGCTTTGTGCCAGGCATCCTCAAACTTGGGCCCTCCAGATGTTTTGGACTACAATTCCCATCTTCTTCCTGTTAGCTAGAGATCATGGGAGTTGTAGGCCACAGTTTGGGGATGCCTGCTTTGTGCTACTCAACCATTGAAAAACTGAGATTTAAGTACTATTTTGAGCCAATGTATACTAAGGCAGAAGAAAGAGGGTGTTTTGGGGTGAGGGAGCTACATATCACCTTTATCCCTTTGTATCATTGTCTATTTTCTACAAGTTCCTGTCTGTTTGCTATTTTGTTCACTTTGCCCAGTTTGTAGTTGAAAGGGCATGGCCCTAGTGAGAAATTACTAACTAGTTTTCTGAATCACGACTTTCCTTTTCTAGGAAGATTCTATTGTCTGTAGGAAACGCCGCTCTTCCTGCCAGAGATGGTAATTAAGCTTTGCTGAATTAGTGTGCTGATCATTACATTAGGTATTAAGAGGTCAGGGCATTTATTCATGCCTCCCAGGACACATTTAAGATAAGGGCAAGTGCCAGGGATAAAATAGGTCATAACGGGGGATGTTTTTATACCAAGCTGTGCCAACTTCACTAATGCCATTATCTACAGAAATAAGCCATGGGAAAAGTTCAAATTGACATACACCATTACAATACAATCAGATCTATTGTGGAGAAGGCTTTCAATAACTACTGACCACAATGACTATGTTCTGCCTCCACAATCAGAGGCCATAATGTTTCTGTATACCAGTTATAGGAAACTGGAAGAGGTGGGTAACTCGTGTGCTTGGATCCTGCTTGCAGGTTTCCCATGGGGTTCTGGGTAGCTACTGTGAGGACAGGATGGTGGATTAGGTGGGCCACTGGCCTGATCCAGCAAGCTCTTCTTATGTTCTTGTTGTTGTTTAGTCGTTTAGTCGTGTCCGACTCTTTGTGACCCCATGGACCAGAGCACGCCAGGCACTCCTGTCTTCCACTGCCTCCCACAGTTTGGTCAAACTCATGTTCGTAGCTTCGAGAACACTGTCCAACCATCTCGTTCTCTGTCGTCCCCTTCTCCTAGTGCCCTCAATCTTTCCCAACATCAGGGTCTTTTCCAGGGAGTCTTCTCTTCTCATGAGGTGGCCAAAGTATTGGAGCCTCAGCTTCACAATCTGTCCTTCCAGTGAGCACTCAGGGCTGATTTCCTTCAGAATGGATAGGTTTGATCTTCTTGCAGTCCATAGGACTCTCAAGAGTCTCCTCCGGCACCATAATTCAAAAGCATCAATTCTTCAGCGATCAGCCTTCTTTATGGTCCAGCTCTCACTTCCATACATCACTACTGTACTGGGAAAACCATAGCTTTAACTATACGGACCTTTGTAGGCAAGGTGATGTCTCTGCTTTTTAAGATGCTTATGTTCTTACAACAATGAATATTCATCCTGGTTTGATTATGTAGTGTTTATGCATCTTCCCATTAATCATACTTTCATCTTGCATTTCCCAGTGCCTTTCCCCATCACTTTCTTGACAGCAAAAAGTATGTTCTTAAGTGGAGTAGGGGGGCAGAGGGCTTTAATCCACTTTAACTGTACAAACCTACATTTCTGTGTTTGAATCCCTTCTGCAAAATACAGGCTGGGGGCAACTCCAGGTGAGAGGTAGTTGTAAAAATATGTTTTGCTTATGGTCCTTTGTTGCTTTCAAGCCACACTGAAAAGCAGCCCTCAGTCAAAATAAAGAGAGACATGCCTGCAAAATTTCATCACGCGGTCTTGCGTCTGTGCAAAGCCATGTGTGCCCTTGTATAGCACAGAGGCGATAAATCTATATTATGCCTGCTCACACACCGGTATTTATCTTTGTTGTTCAGCGCACCTACATTAGCTGGAGAATTCATTAGCGGAATGACACAGTCATGCAGCGGGATTATGAATTAGTGTTTTGCCTGAAGGGATGCCATTGATTCCGGGCAGTGCTCTGGGATACTCATACTTGCCACTGGCTTCAGCTGCCACACTACAGCCTGCATCAAAGAGCAGCTGAAAACCAATTCTGAGTTTGCAGCCCTTGGGCAGTCTTATTAGATGTGTAGGAAAACCACATGTCAAAAGGGAAGAGGATGAGAGAGGGAGTCAGCTCTGGGGATACGGTGAAGGGAAGGGCCGGATTTGTGTCCTCTTATCCTCAGCAAGCTCATTATGACCACAACATAGCCTAAACCAGGCATCCCCAAACTGTGGCCCTCCAGATGTTTTGGCCTACAGCTCACATGATCCCTAGCTAAGAGGACCAGTGGTCAGGGATGATGGGAATTGTAGTCCAAAACATCTGAAGGGCCGAAGTTTGGGGATGCCTGGTCTAAACCATGGGTAGGCAAACTAAGGCCTTCTGAATCCGGCCCGTGGACGGTCCAGGAATCAGTGTGTTTTTACATGAGTAGAATGTGTCCTTTTATTTAAAATGCATCTCTGGGTTTTTTGTGGGGCATAGGAATTTGTTCATTCCCCCCCCCCAAAAAAATATAGTTCAGCCTCCCACAAGGTCTGAGGGACAGGAAACCGGCCTCCTGCTGAAAAAGTTTGCTGACCCCTGTCTAAACCTTGTGAAACCACACAGGCAGATCTTTTTAGAGGTCGATGTAGCCCCAACCTTCCTTTGTCTGCCTGTACTATCACAAAACCACAGGATGGATGGGCATAGCCTAAGAAGATGCCAGACCCCTCTCTCATTCAGAGATCAGCACAATCCTTGGAGAATAGGGCAGATATTCAACTTGGCTCACCTTTAAAGACAAACTTGCCAGATCCACCGTTTCCAGCATAATATATAAACTGAAACACGGCCAGTGTCACAGCAGACAGTCCTGGGTGGAGAAATAGTCTGTTTCTGTGACAAAATAATAATAAAAATCAACAACGCTCAGTGCCTTTAGGTCAGGGGTGGGTCAAGATAAATGAGAGCCTTACATAGTTGTTGTAAAACTGTGTTGGGCAACATTTTAAACAAATAATGCAGACCTCAATTGGGAATCTGGGCCGTGGACGTTGTTAGACTACAGCTCCCATCACCCCTGCCCATTGGCCAACTGCCCTGCCAACATCAACCAGCCCCCAGCTACCAGCCTTTTTACTGACAAGCAGTGTCGGGGGGGGGGGCTTTCATTGGTGTCAGTGAAGATGCCAGAGATGAAAGGGCTTCGTTCACTCCCGCCAATGCGCAGTCACCTTTTTGCAATCCAAACAATTAGCACTACTCTACTAGTGGCTGATCCCCAGCAGACTTAGTTACCTCTCCATTTATTGTGTTGTTAGGAAAGAGTGTGTGCTGAACATCGATAAATAGCCACTAACTTAAAAATAAATAAATGCTGGTTTCCAGCCAGAAATGATTAGATTAGCATATTTTAATTAGGCCTTTCTATTTGGCGAGTTTTAATTCAGGAGAAAGTATATTTACACTCTAATTTAATATATTTACATGTGTTTAGGAATGACATAAATTTGGAACGGCAGCACTTGCATGAGAACTCCAAACATCAGTGTGTGTGTGTGTGTGTGTGTGTGTGTGTGTGTGTGTGTAGAAATATAACTTTCCTCAACTGGGAATCAACTGCAATTTGGTGGCAGATTTATAGTCTAGTGCAGAGATGGAGAACATGACCCCCCACACACTCAGATTTGATAGGTTCCAGTTCCCATCAGCCCCAGCCAGCATAACCAAAGGTCAGGGATTATGAGGTTTGGGATCCAAAAGTGATGGTCTAGATCTATTTGGGATTACATTCTAGACATAGCTGCCAAGTACCCCGTTTTCCCCGGGAAACTCCCGTTTTTACTTACCTTTTCCCAGTGGTACCCCGTATCACTTCGTTTCCCGTTTTTCTCCGTTATTTTCTCCTGCCGGCGGCCATTTTTTTTATTTCCAATTTGCCCTTCTATGGGCACCAAAAATGGCCGCCGCCGGCTTCAAAAGTCACATCTACGCATGTCCGGAAGTGCATAGACGCGACTTCCGGTGTCGGCAGCAGCCATTTTTGGTGCCCATAGATGGGTGGAGCGACACCGGAAGTTGCGTCGACGCACTTTCTGACATGCGTACAAGCGACTTTCGAAGCCGGTGGTGGCCATTTTTGGTGCCCATAGAAGGGCAAAGCGACACCGGAAGTTACATCGACGCAACTTCCGGTGTCACACGGCTGCCGGTCCCGGATTCTGCAGTCCGGGACTTAGAAGGTATGCATTCTAGATCCCACAGAGACCAGTCACCAGTCACCTCCCCGTCCTTAAGAACAGAAGAATATCCCTGCTGGATCAAGACCAAAAATCCATCTAGTCTAGCATCCTTTTATCACAGTGGCCAACGAGACAGCCATGGGAAGCACACATGAAAGGCAACATGATATCATATTGTTTATTATTATAAGTAAGAACTCCAGCACTAGAACTTGTGGGCTTCCGATGAAGCTACATATTTAAAGATTCAGGAAAATATTTATTAATACAGCACCTAGTTAAACTATGGAACATGCTCCCACAGGAGGCAATGATGGCTACCAATTTGAATGGCTTCACAAGAGGATTAGATAAATTCATGGAGGATAAGGCAATCAGCAGCTACTAGACATCACAGCTATGCTCTTCCTTCATGGCCATTGTGCTCCCAATGGCCCAGTCCTGCTGCCCTCCCTGAGTTGAGGCTGGGCATTTGCATCGGGGAGTCATGTCTCCTCATAGAGTGTCCCCAAACAATTCAGAACCCTGAATGACGAGGTTCGTCGAGGCAGATAGTTGCCCTCCAGGGCCGGCCCATCCATGAGGCAAGGCGAGGTGGTTGCTTCAGGCAGCTGATGTGGCCTCCAAGAAGCACCAGTGCCCAGTGCTGCCCACTCCTCTCCAATCTCCTTTTACTCCCCTGCTGCCTTCAACATGGGTGAGGGCTGCAGAAGAGGAGGAGGAGGAGAAGGCAGTGCCTGCAGAAGAGAAGGAGTCCGCAGGTGGGTTACATTCTTCATTCAGTGAAATGTCCCAGCCTGACCCCTGTTACCCTCCAAGGCATGAAGTAAGAAAGTCAGTGTGGTGTAAGGATAAGCATGTCAGACTAGGAACTAGGAGACCAGAGTTCAAATTATGACTGCCATGAACATCACTGGAAACATAGACCAGTCATGGGGTCTTCCAGACGGACATTTTGCTTTGCGGTGCTTCTGAATACCAGATGCTTCTGAATACCAGTTGCTGGAAACTGGGGGGGAGTGGAGAGTGCTTTTGTGTTCTGGTCCTGCTTTCAGATTTCCCACAGGCATCCAGTGACTACTGTAAGAACAGGATGCTGGATCAAATGGGCTGGTCCTCAGCAGAGTCTTCTTAAAATGAATAAGTTTAGCAAGGCTAGCTGATGGGAGTGTGGTGAAGTGGTAAGAGCCAGTGCTTGTCCTCTCATTCTTCTCCCACATCCAAAAGGAAACATCAACTGTCTTCTACCAGCACCCATTCCAACAAGCGTGTTTATCAGAACAGCTGATGAAGACAAAACACAAAACGTCTGGCTGCATACATTAAAAATACTCTGCTTTGTTATTCACAGTGGCATATATATTATTTTGGTGATTAACCTGATCCCAAAACGGATCCAGAACACGAGCTTGCATGAAGTGCCATTTGATGCTTTTATAACTATCTATATCGAGATGAGCAGACTTTCTCTTCCCCAATTAGTGTGTGCTGCTTCGGCATATATAAATAGAATGAGACACTTGCACAGGTGGCTTCCTTGTTCATCTGCAGGCATTGATATTTAGCAACCAGATTTTGTTCGTAATGCTAATGTATTGGCATGTTCAGTGGGAAGCGATACCACCCCCATCCTCTTCTTAAAAGCATTTAAACTTGTTCTTATTAACTTACCAATAGGATAGGTCATGCACCCATGTACATCTCTTGATGGCATCAGGGCCTGCCTGGCTCACCTATGAGACTGGGTGAGACAGCTGCCTCAGGCGGCAGGCTGGGGACACCTGGGAGAGGCAGCAGATCTGCCACACACACACACCCCAAGGAGCACATGACCTGCCACCACTTGCACTTGTCACATAGTGTCTCCATCACCTTCTCCAGGACAGCATAAACCCTGCTGCCTGCTCCTCTCCACCTCCTTTTTTTCTCCACCTGGAGCACACCAGAGCTTTCCCAGGCCACCTCCAGTCAACTCAGGAGCAGCAGGCAAGGAGGAGGGAGCAATCAGTGGCAGGGCTGGACGCAGAGGAGGAGAAGGCAGGGCAGCCTGGGCTGGCCCTGTTCAGCCCTACCAAGACCTGGAACATAGGGTCCCCTCTGAGATGGAGCACAGGGAGTAGAACACCCCAATGAAACCTTGCACTGCTGCTGAAAAGCTCCCAGATCTGGATATTGTCACCTTGTACCTAGGAAAGATGAGATAGAGAACCTGGAAGGAGCTTCAGGGCTTCCAGCAAAGTGCTTAGCTAGCCACGCATGAGACAACTCAGCTGGACTGGGAAAGAAGAAGCACTTTGCCAAATCAGGCAAAGCTGGAATTCAAGCTTCCCAGCAGTGACATCACTGCCACTTACCAGGAGGGAGCATGGGCGTACCCAGGGGGGCAGCTGCCCCCCCAGAAGCAAAAAAAAAACGTATTTTATGGACCATAACCAGCATTTTTCCCCTCCAAAAACTAGGGGGGGGGCAGGTAAGCCCCACATAGAAAGCCCATCAATATGGGGGGATGACTCTTTCAAATACGGTATTTGCCAGTAATTGGGAGGTGGGGCACCTAGGCCTCTAGGAGTTGGCTGCTATGCCTAGGACAATTCAAGAAAGCAGAATGATGCATATGCTATGGCAATATATCAATAGAATCATAGAATTGTAGTCGGAAGGGACCACAAGGGTCATCTAGTCCAACCCCCTGCAATGCAGGGATTTTTTTCCAAAGTGGGGCTTGAGCCCACGACATGGTGGAAATATTATGCTGATATGCAGCAACGCCTTGGAGCCGTCGTGACTGCGGCTGTGCCTTGCCTCGCCCTCGCCCACCCTGCCACCTCTCCAGCCAAGCAGGGTAGCCGACGACGTCGGCAGCCCCAGAAGCACAAGGTGGCCACTGCAGCCACCGCTGCCGCTGCGATATCGTCGAGCCCGCTGGCCCTGTAGCCCCGCCCATGTTCCCACTTCGTGGCCCTGCCCCTCCCGTGCCTTAGCCCTGCCCCTGAATGACCATGGCTTGCCCCCCCTAGTTTTGATCCTGGGTACGCCCGTGGGAGGGAGTAAGGAAGGGGCAAGGTTGGGGAATGTCAGCATAGGGCAGACACACCAGTGAAACCAATCAATTGTTCCCAGCAACACGCCTGCACTTCACTGACCTCCATGCCACCTTCTGGTAGGCAGTAGCAACACTACACCTGGAAAGGTGACATTGCCCCTTGGCCCCACAAGGTGAGCTGCTTCTGGAAGAAGCACATGGAAGCACCTGCCCATATCAGAGCCCAGCTTTCTGGAGCCTCCAACGGTATTGGCCACCTCACCTCACAAAGTATCTTGTGGAGCTGGAAAGGGTTCAGGCGAGGGCAGACAAAATCATCAAGGGAATGGAGCAGCTCTCCTATGGATGAAAGATGGCAGCACTTGGGGCCTTATAGTTCAGGGGAAAGGTGAGTCAGGGGTGGCAGGGTGGAAGTTTATACAACAGATAAGTTCATAAAAGTGGATAGGGAATCAGTTTTTCTCCTTCTCTCCTAAAACTAGAATTTGTGGACATCCACAATGTTGGGATGTTGGAAGATTCAGGACAGATAAAATAAAGGAATTTGCCACATAATTAAACAGTGGAACTCAGCCCCCCCCCCCCGCAGGCAGTGATAGGCACCACTTTGGATGGCTTTAAAAGAAGATTAGACAGATAAATGGGGGAGAGGGCTGCTGATGTCTATTGGCCATGATGACTGTGCTCTGTTTCCACAGTTGGAGGCAGCAAGGCTCCTGAATGCTGGAAACTGCGGGAGGAGAGAGGGCTCTTGTGCATGAATAATAGAATCATAGAGTTGGAAGAGACCACAAGGGCCATCCAGTCCAACCTCCTGCCAAGCAGGAAACACCATCAAAGCATTCCTGACAGATGGCTGCCAAGCCTCCGCTTAAAGACCTCCAAAGAAGGAGACTCCACCACACTCCTTGGTATCAAATTCCACTGCCGATCAGCTCTTACTGTCAGCAAGTTCTTCCTAATGTTTAGGTGGAATCTTCTTTCTTGTAGCTTGAATCCATTGCTCCGTGTCCGCTTCTCTGGAGCAGCAGAAAACAACCTTTTACCCTCTTCTATATGACATCCTTTTATATATTTGAACATGGCTAGCATATCACCCCTTAACCTTCTCTTCTCCAGGCTAAACATACCCAGCTCCCTAAGCCGTTCCTCATAAGGCATCGTTTCCAGGCCTTTGACCATTTTGGTTGCCCTCTTCTGGACACGTTCCAGCTTGTCAGTATCCTTCTTGAACTGTGGTGCCCAGAACTGGACACAGTATTCCAGGTGAGGTCTGACCAGAGCAGAATACAGTGGTACTGGTATAATCACAGGGCTAGAGCAGCTGTTAGCTGAATGGAAGCACTAGAAAATATAGCCATGGGATTCTCAGAACCTCTTTGATCCATTGGAATACTTTGAATCCCTTTGAATTCTGGCTAATATGCCTCAGACGAGGTGAATCTTGGCCGCCACATGATGCTGTAAAATTCTAATTCTATACTAAGCCTTCAGGGCTTTCCCCTACACTCCCCATCATACTTTCCCTGTTTTGCCATCGTACAAATTCTGGCTCCAAATCTATTTTTTTCACCTCCAACTTAAATTATACATTACTCTTTATAAAATCCCCGTACTGCCTTGAATAAGTAAAAATAGTGGAAGGTTTTGGAATCGTTAAAAGCAATGATTTTCTCACATCACCATTAAAAAGTAATTTTAGGTTCTCCATTATCAGTGGAGTGTTGGCTTTCCAAATGTTTAAAAAAAGAAAAAGAAAACACCTCATTGAAACTGCCTTTCACATGAAGGAAGCTGAGAGAGAGAGGGAGAGGGAGAGGGAGAGGGAGAGGGAGAGGGGGGGAGAGAGAGAGAGAGAGAGAGAGAGAGAGAGAGAGAGAGAGAGAGAGAGAGAGAGAGAGAGAGAGAGAGAGAGAGAGAGAGAAGGTTTTCCTGCAAACTGTACATACCCTTCCTGTGGAATGGAAGGACTTTGGCTCAGTGGAGGTCTCAGGTTGCTGGGTGCAGGATGAGTTTTAGGGCTTCTGTCAGGTGCTCCAACTGTCCCTATTTTCCAGGGACAGTCCTGGATTTGGAGAAGCCATCCCTGTTTCTGATTCGATCCTGGAATGTCCTGCTTTTCCTTAGGACATCTGTATTTTCAATGGAGAAATGTTGGAGAGCAGGGGGTTATGTGACCCACAAGCCAAGGAGATAAGTGATGATACAACCTTTAGAAGACATCTAAAGGCAGCCCTGTATAGGGAGGTTTTTTTAAAAAAAATGATCAATGCTTTATTATGTTTTTATAGATGTTGGAAGCCAGCCAGAGTGGCTGGGGCAACCCAGTCAGATGGGCGGGTTTAAAGTAATAAAATCATTATTATTGTTGAATAGGATGTTCCTGTTTTCATTGGAGAAATGCTGGAGGGTATGTTCTCTGACCTGTGCTACTTACTCCAGGGGTCAGCAAACTTTTTCAGCAGGGGGCCGGTCCACAGTCCCTCAGACATTGTGGAGGGCCAGACTGTATTTTCGGGGGGGGGGGGTTTGAATGAATTCCTATGCCCTACAAATAACCCAGAGATGCATCTATATATATAAAAATGTAAAAAAAGGTGAAACTGTGGGCTCCACTTTTCTCCGAAACCACTTGACCGCTTGTCCTGGAATTTGGACACAATGGTCCATGCCACTACCCGAGTGTTTGCACAACCTCGGATTGCTCACATCTCATACCTGCGCAGGTAAAATCCTGCTTTTCCACAAACTAAAACAGCACCCTCAAGTGGCGTTATTCACACAGCTCCTCCTCCACCTCCTCCTCCCTCCCCATGGAGTCTAGCCCACACCCACAAACCCCACCTCCGCCACGAGATCCTGTAAAACAGGGGGACTCTGAGACTCAGGGGAATCTGAAGGGGGGCTATTACCCTCCATTTGACAGACTAACGCACAGCAACGCATGCAGGGCCAGCTAGTTTTAAATAAAGGGCACATTCTACTAATGTAAAAACACACTGATTCCCAGACTGCCCTCAGGCTGGATTTAGAAGGCGATTGGGCCTTAGTTTGCCTACCCATGACTTACTCCTTCTCCTGACTCACCTGCCCTTCTCTTTCAGGGTCCAAACTGATGGTTCAGGGAAGGGGGGAAATATGTCCATGACCCAAAGACAGGAAGAAACCTTGGTATGCCCCCCCAAATGACCCAGGACTGGGACATTGCCATTTGCCTGAAAACCAAATGGGAGTACTTGGAACTGTACCCATCGTGGATGGCTAAATTTTGGCCCCTCGTGGGAAGCTGCCCCATGCTAAGTCAGACCTTTGGCCCAGCTAGCTTAGTAGTGTCTACACCAGGGCACCCCCAAACTTCAGCCCTCCAGATGTTTTGGACTACAATTCCCATCATCCCTGACCACTGGTCCTGTTAGCTAGGGATCATGGGAGTTGTAGGCCAAAACATCTGGAGGGCCGCAGTTTGGGGATGCTTGGTCTACACTGACAAGCAGCATATCTCCAGGGTTTTAGGAAGGGTTCTCTCTGAGTCCTACCTGGAGATGCTGGGGATTGAACCTTGGACCTTCTGCATGCTGAACAAATGCTGTATCACTGGCCCACAGTGCTTCCTCTGGTGAGAACCTGCCTTGTACTGAGGTAGCTAGTTCAGCACTGTCAACACCGGCTGGCAGCAGCTCAACTGTATTTCAAAGAAAACACAGTTCCTCACCACCAATGTGTAAATGGTGCTATGCCACTTCTGAGGGGGAAACAGAAACATATAGATTCAGATATATGTTGACAGTTCCTATGTGTAACTTACAAAGGAACTTCCACTGAGTAGATGGGACTTCTCCTCAGGGGCCTACAGATTTCTGGCTCCCTCCCCCTCCTTTGCTTCCACAAATGTGCTTCAAGAACAAGAGCTTTTTGTTCTCAAACCTTAGGAAATCGAAACTGCAGAGGGAGGAGGGAATGGTAATGAGGAGGACACTGACAAACCAATTAGTCCTAATGGGAATCGTTCTCTGAAGAATTTCCCTCTGCAGCAGCTGGACATCTCTCACAGCATTGCCTTTTTACAAAAGGCAGGCCAAGAGGGCTGCATTTCATTTCGTCTCATTCTATCAGTCCTGTCACATGCATTTCTCTGGCTTTGTCTTTCTAAGCAGCAGCCGCTAGATTTGCGCACACACAAAAACATACATATAGGGAAGACTGACAGGTGATATGTTATCCGTATTCAAATATCTGAAGGGCTGTCTCATGGAAGATGGAGCAAGCTTGTTTTCTGCTGCTCCAGAGGGCAGGACCCAAACCTACAGTTTCAAATTACAAGAAATGAGATTCTGACTAAGCATTAGGAAGAACATTTGGGTGACAAGAGCTGTTCAACAGTAGAATGGACTACCTCAGAAAGTGGTGGACTATCTATTGAATGTTTTTTTAAAGAGAGGTTGGCTGTGATTCATGTATTGCAGTGGGGTTAAATTAGATGACCTTAGGGTCCCTTCCAACTCTATGATTCTTAGATTCTATATCTTAGGGTTGTGCACCATTGGGCATATTCAGCATCAGATCACGTAGGTACAAACAACCTAGGATCACTATGGTTCAGACTGGATGGCCCATCACTGTCAGAGGAAAACCCACTCTTTGGTGCTGAATTGGAACAAATAGCAATTTGGGTTTCCTCTTAATTGACATTTTTTCCATTAGAGGAAAGGCTTGACTCTAAATAATGGGTTTTCCATGGGAAAGGAGCAGGGCCTGGGGAAACCACTTAGACCCATGCCTAGAAAGCAGGAGTCAAACAGAAAACTACTTGGACCCATGCTTTCTAGGCGCAAAACAAAAGTGTGGATGAACCCTCAGTGTATGTGGTATAAACAGTTAAAGTTAAATGCTGGAGCTAAGAAGGTTCTCCTACCCCTGTGATATAGCAACAATGGAGAAAGGAGGAGTTAATATTTTCTTTGTAAGGAGGACAATTGTGGGCCTTCCTGAGTTCTGGAGTCTCTCCAGCGATCAAGGATGCTGAGTCTTCATGCTGGCCTTGGCTATAACAAAGGGGAAGAAAGGAGGGGAGTGTGTCATCTTGGCAAAGGTGGCTGGTGAGTGGGATGGCTTCTCTTCCTGTCCTCAGGTTTTGTTGTGTTTGGCACAGGAACATGCAATGCATTAGCCAGTGCAGCCCACCTCAAAGCTGTCACTTCTACCTGCCAGGTTTCCAGAACACCCACCTGTCAGTGCTGAACATGGTGTGATTTGGGGTGGGTAGGAGACATGCAATCCTCACCGTGAGGTTTAGCTCCTTCCATGAGCCCAGTTTCAAAAAGATGCTCGTCAAGTACAATGCAAGTGCTTTGTCCTCTTTGAGCCCTTCTCCAAAGTTCCAGATAGAGCACAAAAGATGGCTTGCATGCTGTCAACAAAAGCAAGGCCACACTCCCCACAGCACTCTCCCCACATGTGCATCCCAGAGGCCTATTATCTCTAACATTTCTCCCAGAGCAGGATTCCAGTTGCCTCTGTGCTAGATCAAAACTAGGACTGGACACAAGGTAAGAAGGCAGATTTTCAATGTAGCCCCAAACAAAATGTGCACCTGCATTCTACCATAAGGGGCAGAAACTTGCATATCCTGGTTTACCTTAAACTAATCAGCATTGTATGGAATAATACAAGCTAACCTAATTCAATAGCTTTAAACGAAACAGAAGACAGAACAATACCACTACAAAAACAGAACGATAGCATGCAGAACATTGCCATGTTTCAGAGGATGCTCCTGTCTCCCAAAGTGTGGTTCTGAGACTTGATCTTCACAAGGACCCCACCCCATCTCTCACTTGGAGTAGTGCACACACTCCCACCCTGGCTTTCACTCAGAGGGAACTTCTACCCAACATTATTGTGGGCTCCCACCCCACAAAAGTGAGATGTAGATGTTTCTGGACTCTAATACCCATTAGCCCCAGCCAAGCATAGCCAATGGCCAGGGGTGATGAAAGCTGTAATCCAGCCACATCTGAAGCACACCATGTTGTTGGTCCTGAGATAAGGCGAGCAACACTGATAATGGAACATGCCTGTATCTGCCAGAGGAAAGTTCCTAGAACCGAAACCTCAGGTGCGGGAGTGGAAGAGTCTGCTGACCTTCAGAAGGTTGTGGGTCACCATCAATGCATAAGTAGATAAGAAGAACTCTTCTGGATCCTGTTCTCATAGTTGGCCAGTCAGATACCCATGAAGAGACCACAAGCACCCATCTCACTAGTGATTTCCACATGCTTGAAGTGGAGTAGACAATGTTCTCTATCTGGGTTCCACCATAACCAGCAGCCTCTCCATTGATGCTGAGCTGGACAAGCATATTGGCAAGGTAGCCTATAGCAATGGCTCGCCTCTCCAAAAAGGTATGGGAGAATGTGATTTTGACATTCAATGACAAGATGAAGGTCTACCAGGCTTGCGTGTAGACCACGCTGCTTTACAGAAGTAAGTCACTGGCAATTTACAACAGCCAGGAGTGATGCCTCAACGCCTTCCACATGTGCTGCATCTGGAAGATTTTGGGCATCACGAAGCAGGACAGAGTCTCAAACAAAGATGTGCTCTCCCAAGCCCACATTTCCAACATGTTCACATTCCTGTTTCAGCAACAAATGCTTCAGCAGCTGGCATGGTTAAGTCCACAGAATGGAAGATGGCAGGATCCCTAAGGACATGCTTTATGGGGAGCTGGCTTCAGGCACTAGACCGGTTGGCAGAACAACTCTGCATTAAAAGGTTTCTGCACACGTGTGACATGAAGGTTGGCAACACCAACCTCACCATGTGGAAATTCCCTGCAGATGACTGCAGTGCCTGGAGGCAGGCAGTCCAGCCATGCATCCATAGCAGTGACCAGAAGAGGAATGGCTGCTGGGAGGAGCGCAGAGAGAAGAAACGCCATGGTACAACTGCAGCAACACAACTGCACACCTTCCTCTGCCCCAGCTGCAACAAAACATGTCTCTCCCACATTGGTCTCTCCAGCCACAGCAGGCACTGTAACATTCCAACAGCTTGACTTCACCCTCAATGTCACACTCAACCAGGTCGTCAGAAGCATATTGGCTGTAACAGTGAAGGGGAATGAAGCTGTCATTTCCTTCCCACATCCTTCCCAAGCTCCATCAGCAAGAAGAGGCTTTGGGTAAATATGCTTGCTTAAATTCTGTTGTTCCTTTAAGCACCAACAACTCAAACTTGGAGCAGCTAAGTTATGATGGAACAGTTCAGACTTCCTTTGGGAACAGTTTTTATTGATTTGAGCTTCAGGCTTCAGGGAAACGGCTTCCTCCCCCCCCCCCTCGTGGCAGTAGATAAGCTGAACAAAGGAAAAGGAGTCTTCTTACCAGTTAGAAACTTTAATAATCACAGCAAGAGAACAAAGAACACATCACCTAGGAATGGCGGTGCTCCAAATTAGGTTCACTGCCCCTTCCATCCCTATTAATCTACATCACTTCTACATCTTGTAATATGAGTTTGGAACAGCTGTGTTTTCTGTTCTGCCCCCTTTCTGAGCTCTCCGGGACTTTGGGGGAGGTGGGTGGATACTATCCAGAGACTGTGAATCCATTCACTCTTTCTCTTCTAGTGTTTCTTCTGCTAGCTGTTCCCCATCCAGTATTTCCCAGCTTCTGCCTTCTGAACTAAGACCCTCTGCAAACCACTGTTCCAAATCTATACTGTCCTCCTGCTCCTTGGAAGATTCAGGATCAGGAGGCGGGGGTGGCTCCCACCATTCGTCCTCAGTACAGCCCTCCTCAGCACAGTCCCTGGCACTCCTAAGGAAATATGGCCCTCAACAGATGAACAGGAGTCAACAGACTATTGTCTCAAGGTGATGCACACTAAAGATAAGCAAAAACAGTTAGAAACAAAAAACAGCAAATACATTTTAAACAAAACTGGAAACATACGAAACAGATACCGGTACTTGTGGTAAAGATGCATTTATCCAGATGGGAATATTGTCTACCCCCGTACCATAAATATATGGCCTTCCAGCAAGCTGTGCTGAAAAAGAAATCACTTAGAAACCCGGGGTTTGCTTCAAGAGTGTTGACTTCCCCATTCTTTACAGCCAGGAGGGCGACATATGAAATGGAGAGCCTCACAAAAACACCCTTGTATAGACAGCAGTGGGCTATATTTCTCCTCCACAAGAAACGATGGGCATAAGCAATGAGGGTGCTGCGAACTGCTTTTTACGATGCACACATACCATTTCGTGGGATGCCTTCCCTTTAATTGGCCAATTCACCCTGGGGGCCTGCTGCAATGGGAGAAGCAGGGTGCAAAAAGCAGGCATAAACTTTAAAAAGTGAAGAGTTAGGAAAAAAAGGTTGTATTGTTTTAGGTCCATAGGGAATAAAATTGTCAACAGACGCCATAACTTCATCCCCTTCGGCGCATCTCTCTCTTAGGACCCTGGAAACTGAGACTCGGAGAGGGCAAGGAAGTATTTAATGGCAACCGTTATTCTTTGACAAATAAAACAGATAATACTGCTCTGTTCTCTCCCTCCCTACTCATTTTCTAGCCTTCTATTGGGCTACGGTTGAGCTGTATTTGTGGAACTAAAATGAGAGCAGCAGTCCAGGGACATGAAATGCCACAGTGCCTTAAGTGAATGCTCTCTCCAGTTTATCCGAGCTAGTCATAGCTGAGCCACTTCAGAGTTAGCAATGGAAGCTTCTAAACCCAGCTGGAATGGGAGCCACAGAAGGCTTAAGAACATAAGAAAATAAAGAACTGCCTTCCCAGATCAAAAGCACAATCCATTTCCATGGGAATGAAGGTGAAAGGTAATCCCATCTTGTAAATCACTACCATTCTGGTACACTGCTTCTGTCCAAGGAGGCTCTGTTTAGCTCTCATGCCTCAAATTAACCCAGGGTTTAATTCTGAAGTCTGCATTTAGGCCAGGCCAGGGCTCAAATCCCCACATAGTCATGACGTTTGCCTGGGTAATCAAGGGGCCGGTTGCAGTCTTTCAGCCTGGCGTACCTTGAGGGTCATTATGAGGATAATATGGAGAGGGGAGAGAACCATGCACTCCGTGTTAAGCTCTGTGCAGGAAAGGTGAGATATACTGTAAATATGGTAGCTAGATAGATAACATTAGTCTCCAGGGTTTAAAACAATTTATAATCAGAAGAATAGGGTGCACACACAGCTGTGCAATGAAGGATCCAGAGGCTCCTCTTTGTGGAGAGAATTCTACAGCTTAGGGGCTACCACAGAGAATGCTCTGCCCTGAGCATTTCATGAATTTAAAGATGCAGTCCATGATTTTCAGGGTCTTCCATTCATACATTCAGCTGCGAGGTGACAATGCATCAAGCTGTAAAAATATGGGCACTTGTGAACCAGGCTAGAACTGAGCAAAACTTCTGTCCCATGTTCTGGTTACAGGTAGGTAGCCGTGTTGGTCTGGATCGAAGTAAAATAAAAAAATTCCTTCAGTAGCACCTTAAAGACCAACTAAGTTTTTATTTTGGTATGAGCTTTCGTAAGTGTGCATGCACACGAAAGCTCATACCAAAATAAAAACTTAGTTGGTCTTTAAGGTGCTACTGAAGGAATTTTTTTATTTTACTTCTGTCCCATGTTCCTTTTTAACACATTTAGGAGCAGCTAAATTGAAAAATGCTTTCAATAATACCATCTTTGGGCTAGAAACAAATCCAGGCTGGGACCTTAGATATCCCCAGCAGTCTCAAATATTAGCAATTAATGCCAGTTGTGTAGCATTTCTGTGCTAATAGGAAGCTATTACTTCAATGCCCTTTGTTTAGGAGGTATTAGCATAAGTAGATCAGCATGGTAGAATTTGCATTTCAAAAGACCACCATGGAACAAAGCAGGATCTCATACACCTCATGCAAATCCCTCAGCCCCAAATGTCTATATCTGTATCTAGCTAGAGATGGATGGTTGGTTAAACAGACAGACCATTGTTTCTTCTGAATGAATCCCTTACTGCACAAAGGCTTTTCTGACTCTCCCTCTTAAAGATCAAAAATTTGAAAAGCGACCCAGGTAGGTAGCCGTGTTGGTCTGACATAGTCAAAACAAAATTTAAAAAATCCTTCCAGTAGCACCTTAAAGACCAACTAACTTTGTCATAGGTATGAGCTTTCGTGTGCTCATACCTATGAATGTACATAAGGAATTTGTGTACATGATGATGCCCAGAGATGGTGGATGGAAAGAATAAAGGAGGCATTACAGTCATTTGAGAAGTCATTAGCCCCCACACCTCTTTCTCTCTCTTGACACACACTTTAAGCTTTCTTTTTCATCCTGGAAGCTAATCTTCTTTCAAGTGGAATCTCTGTAAAACATACAAAAGTTGCTGTTGAATCCTGAGAAGACAGAAGTCCTGTTTTGGGGGGACAGGAGGCGGGTAGGTGTGGAGGACCCCCTGGTCTTGAATGGGGTAACTGTGCCCCTGAAGGACCAGGTGTGCAGCCTGGGAGTCATATTAGACTCACAGCTGTCCATGGAGGCACAGGTTAATTCTGTGTCCAGGATGGCTGTCTACCAGCTCCATCTGGTACACAGGCTGAGACCCTACCTGCCCGCGGACTGTCTCGCCAGAGTGGTGCATGCTCTGGTTATCTCCCGCTTGGACTACTGCAATGCGCTCTACATGGGGCTACCTTTGAAGGTGACCCGGAAACTGCAATTAATCCAGAATGCGGCAGCTAGACTAGTGACTGGGAGTGGCCGCCGGGACCACATAACACCGGTCCTGAGAGATCTACACTGGCTCCCAGTACGTTTCCGAGCACAATTCAAAGTGTTGGTGCTGACCTTTAAAGCCCTAAACGGCCTCGGTCCTGTATACCTGAAGGAGCGTCTCCACCCCCACCATTCAGCCCGGACACTGAGATCCAGCACCAAGGGCCTTCTGGCGGTTCCCTCATTGCGAGAAGTGAGGTTACAGGGAACCAGACAGAGGGCCTTCTCAGTAGTGGCACCCGCCCTGTGGAACGCCCTCCCAGCAGATGTCAAGGCAATAAGTAACTATTTTACTTTTAGAAGACAACTGAAGGCGGCCCTGTTTAGGGAAGTTTTTAATGTTTGATGTTGTACTGTTTTTAATATTCAGTTGGAAGCCACCCAGAGTGGCTGGGGAAACCCAGCCAGATGGGCGGGGTATAAATTATTATTATTATTATTATTATTATTATTATTATTATTATTATGTATTGGGTCACACCATTACTCACCCCATCTAGATTGCCATTCTTTATGGCAGTAGTGATCTGCAGCCTGTTGTGACCCTTCAGGCTTTTTTTATTTGGCCCTTGAGACTCACACCTCACAGAGTGTTTGTTGTGAGGGAGGAAGGGAAAGGAGATTGTTACTGCTTTGAGACTCCTTTGGGTAGTGATAAAGTGGGATATCAAATCCAAACTACTACTACTCTTCTTCTTCTTCTTCTTCTCCTTCTTCTTCTTCTTCTTCTTCTCCCTAGCGACACCCCATCTCTCAGGGTTAGAGTCCTCAATGTGTATAGAAACTAGTTTACTGTGCAAAGGTCAAATATACATTCAATGATCCTCCCACTTTTGCCCACCCAGTTGTGTGACCTTTTGAAGTTTGCCAGATGTTGGCCTTCAAGGAATTGAGGGCAACTGGCATGTGGTTCTCAAAGCATTCCCAGGAGGGAACATGGCCTCCAATTGGAAAACTGTTCCCCACTCCAGCCTTAGTCCTGAAGGAGAAATACAGACTTTTCTTTTATTTTTATTTTTTTAAGCCACTCTATAGATACTCTCCCTTTAAGCTTGGAAATAAACTCTTGCACTGAATTTCACTTGGCTGTTGCTCCCTATTGCCACTCGAAAGCTTGCTTTGGTTTGTTTGTTTGTTTGTTTGGGGCTTTTTTCCTTTTTCCTTTTTGGCTTTTTTATAAGGATCAAATCTATAGCTTGCAGAATGGCTGGCCAGAATTGCAGCAACATGAAGCAGTGGAAAAGCAGCCTTTATATTTGCCAGCAGTACAGAAGTAGATTTTCTGGTTTAAGTGAGATGTGTGTTTCTTTATCCCTTACTGAGATGGTTAGATGTAACTGGCAGGCAGAATTTATTTTTCCTCGTTCTTGTCCTTTGGTTGGGGCGGCGGGTGGGCAAGAAAATAGAAGAAGCTACAGAAACCATCACATCAGGAAGCTGCAACCCTGGAGCTGCTGGACATCTATCTAATACACAAAGCCTTTGCAACTTTTCTATGGCAGCTGTTGACTTTCGACAACCACAGTGCTGTCAGGTCCTTAGGGTGGAACTAGAGGTGAAGTCCCCACCCCACACCTCAAAAAAAATAATTGCAAGTGAAAATGGCAAACCCGAGTCAAGCCTTTCCTCCAATAGGCAACTCACCTTGAGCAATGCATACATCCAATAAAGCTGGATGTTGGAAAATTCAGGGCATACGAAATGAAGGAACTCTTCATAGCTAAACTATGGAATTCAACCCTCCAAGAGGTAGTTGTGGGTTCCAACTTGGATGGCTTTAAAAGAGGATGGGACAAATTCATGGGGGATAAGGCCAGCAAGGGCTACTAGTCAAGATGGTTATGTGGTTCCTCAGGTGTTGGAGGCAGTATGCCTCTGGATGTCAGTTGCTGGAAATTGTGGGTGAGGAGAGCATTGTTGGACTCAGGCTTTCCCATGCTCATCCAGTTGGCCACTGTGAAAACAGGATGTTGGGGTACATGGGCCACTGGCATGATCCAACAGTGCTGTTCTTATCTTCATATGCTCTTAACATACAGTGGTACCTCTGGTTACGAACTTAATTCATTCCGGAGGTCTGTTCTTCATGTGAGGTACCACTTTAGCTAATGGGGCCTCCTGCTGCCGCTGGCGTGGGGTTTTGTTCTCATCCTAAGGTAAAGTTCTTAACCAGAGGTACTACTTCCAGGTTAGCAGAGTCTGTAACCCAAGGTGTTTGTAATAATAATAATAACAATTTATTATTTATACCCCACCCATCTGGCTGGGTTTCCCCAGCCACTCTGGGTGGCTTCCAACAAAAGTATTAAAATACAATAATTTATTAAACATTAAAAGCTTCCCTAAACAGGGCTGCCTTCAGATGTCCTCTAAAAGTCAGATAGTTGCTTATTTCCTTGACATCTGATGGGAGGGTGTTCCACAGGATGGGCGCCAGTACTGAGAAGGCCCTCCGTCTGGTTCCCTGTAACCTCATTTCTTGTTGGTTGTTTTTCTCTTTGACATCTGGTGGGAGGGTGTTCCACAGGGCTGGTGCCACTACTGAGAAGGCCCTCTGCTTGGTTCCCTGTAACTTGGCTTCTCACAGCGAGGGAACCGCCAGAAGGTCCTCAGCACTGGACCTCGGTGTCCGGGCAGAACGATGGGGGTGGAGATGCTCCTTCAGGTATACTGGACCGAGGCTGTTTAGGGCTTTAAAGGTCATCACCAACACTTGTAGCCTGAGGTACCACTGTATTAGGATGGGGGGTGGTATTCAGTTCTCTTCTTAACCCAAACCTACCTAATTTGCAAACCCCAGACCAAAACAGAAAGAAAACTACAGCCAGCCTTCAAGAATTTATGATGCAGTTCTCCCCTGCACTCCACCCCCCCAAAAAAAAAACTGATGTAAGAAAATGCAGTATGTAAATGCACAGTCAGTGATACAAAGACTAGTGAAAACATTGTACAAAAATACATGATATTAGTTAAAAAGAGCTTGCAAAATATGGCAAATAAAAATGTGTCAGTTCAGAGAAACATGCCCAATATATATTAGCATAGGTGTGCTGAGTTTTTTTAAAAAATAAACAGATGCAGAAATAGGGTAAACTAAAAGTAAGATTGAGAAACTGATAGGAAACCACAAGTGGCAGATGGAGCATCCCTATAGAATGGTGGGATATAAATCCTTATAATAAACAAATAAACCAAGGTGACTGAGTATCTTATCAGTTTAGAAGCTCAGCCAACAAATATTTGGCCCCTGAGGACCAGTCTTGTCTACACCAGAGGTGGGCAACCTCAGGTCCAAGGACCAAAAGTGACCCTCCAGAACTCTCTATTTGGCCTTTGGACCTCTCCCCAGGTCACACCCTCACTGGCCCTGCTTCTCATTATTGTGCTTTTGCCTAGATGGAAGGTATATTTGGACTTTAATGATGCCCTTCGCTTGGCTGGATCAAAGAGAGAGACGGGATTGCAGAAACAACTTGGCATTTGGTCAGGCCCGGCTCGCCCATTGACTCCAGTGGCACAATGCACCATGGCGCCTGGGCGATCAGGGGGGCGCTGAGGGGCACTGAGGGGCGCCCCAGCAAGTGCGGGAGCTTTGCGGCGGCCTTCCTTTTTCCTCCACCAACCGCGCCGGGAGAGCAGGGAGGTAAGCGAGCGGAACAGGGGCACTAGGACCCTGTTCCGCTCTGCAGCGCCAGGGTCATCCCTCACCCCGGTGCTGCGTTTCATTGGTAGAGGCGACGCCACATGGCAGCACCTCTACCAATGAAACGCAGCGCCCTGTTGGCGGGAAGAAACCCTGACGGCCGCATCCTGCACTCACCCAGCTGCGTCTCTGGCCGGCACGCGGAGCTCGGCAGGCGGGCCACGGAAATGGCCCGCGACACTCGGAGGCGGGCCGGCCACGAGCAGCTCCTGTCGCGCCTCAGCAGCACCTCTTTTTTCCGGGTTGCTTATCCAGCGGCCTCCGGCACAGCGAGGTGCGGGGGCCGCCGTGAGGCTCCTGCCATCTGGCACGCCAGATAAGAGTTTTCCTTCTTTTCTTTTTTTTAAGAGTGGGGGGGGGCGCGCCCAAGGGATCCCTGCACCAGGGCGCCCGAGGACCTTAAGACGGCCCTACGTTTGGTCCTCTGCCCACTTCTGTCATGTGGCCCTCAGAACGTTGCTCAGAGTGGAGCGCAGCCCTCTGTCCAAAAAGGGTTCCTCACTTCTGGTCTAAACTGGCTACCAGCAACTCCTCAGGGTTTCTGGAATTGGAAATCTAGGAGAGGATGAGAGGCAGTGTGGTGTAGTGGTTAGAGTGCTGGACTAGGACCAAGTAGACCAGGGTTCAACTCCTTGGACTCTCAGCCCAATCCACCTCATATGGTTGTTGTGAGGTTAAAATGGGGCAGGAGAACAATGTATGTCACCTTGAGCTCCATGAAAGAAGGGTGGGAATAAATAAACAGGTAAACAAACAAACAGGAATCTGCATGCAAATCATCTGCTCTCCCATTGAGTTCCAGCTGTTTCTCCAACAAGGGAGACACAGGGCACATCAGCCCAATCTGGGGGCCACAGATCAGGGCCATGAATCAGATTGAGTGGGGGATCTGCTCTGCTCAGAAATTTCTACCCTGATTTAATCTGCTTGCAGCAGTTCTCTTTGCTGACAAAGAAGCTACATTCTGCACAACATTAAAGCCCCTTCTCCTCCCAGTTGCTCCCTGCAACAGCTGATGGATAGGAAGGGATCTAGAGGGCAGGATGAAGCCCAGCTGTGTGGCATATCCCATCCATAGGCTGCAGGAGGTAGTTTCACTTAACACTGCTGTACAGTGCTGTAGAGAACTGCAGCCTCAGTTGTCTTCTCAGAAGAGGATCTCATCCTGCTCATAAAAAAGCACATTAATTTCATCTCTGGACATCCTCTGGTCAGAGAGGCCATGTTCTTAGTAGAAATTCTACAAAATGGGAGTTTATGGAGATCGGATTAACAGTTAAGGTATATGGGTCAATTTTTTTTCAATATCACTTTAAACCTTATCTCCTTCTCCCTCCCATTGTGCCAGACTATTAATTTACCTGATTTATCTCTCCGCTCATAAAACCTCGTTCTGCAGAGAGATGAAGATTGCTGAGCACAGGTTTCTCCAGGAAATATTTCAATTTTGGCATGATTAAGTGTTCTTCTTTTGTAAGAAGGTTAACAAAAGTCCTTGCCCTTTCTCAATGACATGACTTCTAATTTTTTCCCCCCATGGCGGATCTTTTTTTCTTAAGAAAATCCTCCCAGTTTCAAAAGAATCCCTGTAAAAATAGATAACAATAAATAAATAATAAAATAAATAATAATAATGAAGATCCAAGCAGGAACCAGGAACTTCTGCCAAGTGATTATACCACTCAGTTTAAGCTCTTGTCCTATACATCCTTAGGGTCTTAGTAGCTTAACACGAGTCAATAATTTGATACAGCATCAAAAAAAGGCTAATGCCATTCTAGGCTGCATCATCAGAGATACTTGTCTTCTCCTGCTCCAGAAGGGAGGAGCCGAACCAATGGATTCAAATTACAAGAAAGGATGTTCCAATTTAACATTAGGATGCACTTTTGGGTGGTAAGAGCTGTCTAACGGGTCGAACAGACTAACTCAGTAGGTTGGGAACTCGCCTTCATTGGAGGTTTTTAAAGAGAGGTTGGATGGCCATCTGCCAGAGATTCTTTAGCTGTGATTGAACTGGATCACTTCTAACTCTACAGTTAGGATTCTACAATTCCTTCCATGCTGCTGCTCATGTCTGGGAAGTTGAGATGGAACATAGCCTTAGCCTCCATGAATATATCTAATCCTCTTTTGAATATCCTTAAGAAAGGATTAGGGATGTGGGTGGTGCCGTGGTCTAAACCACTGAGCCTCTTGGACTTGCTGATCAGAAGGTTGGTGGTTTGAATCCCCACAACGGGGTGACCTCCTGTTGCTCTGTCCCAGCTCCTGCTAACCTAGCAGTTTGAAAGCCTACCAGCGTGAGTAGATAAATAGGTACCAGCACAATGGGGAAGTACAGTGGTGCCTCGCAAGACAAATTTAATTCATTCCATGAGTCAATTCGTTTTGTAAAAAATTCGTCTTGCGAATCGCAGTTTCCCATAGGAATGCATTGAAATTTCTTTTTTTGCCCATAGGAATGCATTAATTAAATTTCATCTTGTGAGTCACCATCAGATCGCAAGACGCATTCGTCTTACGAAAAATTAATCTTGCAGGGCATTCGTCTTCTGAGGTACCACTGTAAACAGCATTTCTGTGCACTCTGGTTTCCATCACGGTGTTCCATTGCGCCAAAAGCAGTTAAATCATGCTGGCCACATGACCCCGAAAGCTGTCCGTGGACAAATGCCGGCTCCCTCGGCCTGAAAGTGAGATGAGCACTGCAACCCTATAGTCACCTTTGACTGGACATAACCATCCAGGTGTCCTTTACCTTTACCTTTTACCTTAAGAAAGGGTTAGGCAGATTCATGAAGGAAAGGCCATCAATGATGACTAGCCACAATGTCTATTGTCTACCCCCACTGCCAGTATAACGACTTGACATAAAGGTAAAGGTACCCCTGACCGTTAGGTCCAGTCAGAGATGACTCTGGGGTTGCGGCGCTCATCTCGCTCTATAGGCCGAGGGAGCCGGCGTACAGCTTCCGGGTCATGTGGCCAGCATGACTAAGCTGCTTCTGGTGAACCAGAGCAGTGCACAGAAACGCCGTTTACCTTCCCGCCGGAACGGTACCTATTTATCTACTTGCTCTTTGACGTGCTTTCAAACTGCTAGGTTGGCGGGAGCTGGGACTGAGCAACGGGAGCTCACCCCGTCGTGGGGATTTGAACCGCCGACCTTCTGATCAGCAAGCCCTAGGCTCAGTGGTTTAGACCACAGCACCACCCGCATCCCGCCCAAGGACTTGACATAAGGAAGCCCAAATAATTATTGCTTGCTATACTTAACTGGTATGATGAATACTGCTTCATTTTATTGGCACATTATCAGCACCAGCCCATCAGAGACAAGCTGCAGCAGACACTCAGAACAATTCCCTGTGTGAGTGCCCCATGGTGAACCATCTCTGGATCTGCTGCCACAATTAGGAGGTAATAGTTTAGTCCAAAGGGATGTGGAGTTTGTTCTATCTAGTTCTGCTTCAGTACCCGTCTGTTTTTAGAATAATTTTTTATAGCTCATGAAACAATATTGTGCAATCAGATGGTTCTTATATTCCCATAAACAAAACTGTGAGTAACTCTGTAAGAACTATAAATAATTCAACAAACTCCACATTAGTTTAGGCGTTAAGTAAAAAAATTTCTTGGATATCTCAAGAAATGGCTAGTCAAAAAGCATGAAACAGATGGCCCTGAAACAGGGCTGGCCCAAGCTGTTTTAGCACTTGAAGCAAACCACAAAATGGCACCCCTCTGCCCACCATGGAGGAAGGGGTGACTGACAATCTACATCGGCAACAAGGAGATGAATCAAAACAGCCTTACCCAACAGCTGAAGGGAGAATCGTAGGTCATTGTGGAGGGGAACTAGTCTGGGCTTGCTCTGAATCATGTTGGATGAGAGCAAAGCCCAGGAGGCCCCAGAGGGCAGCTCCTACCACCTCCTCCCTAGGGGTGGAAGGAGGCAGTAGTGCCTCCCATTCACCAAGAGGCCACTGTAAATTCGGCTGTTGATGCAGGGGCAGATCCAGGCTTCAAGGAGTGTGCCACAGCCATTGCTGCCACAGTGGCAGCAGAAGTAGGCGACACATTCCTTGGAGGCCAGATCTGCCACTCCTGTGGATCCTGCTGCCCAGGCAGTTACCTTACCTCACCTTGCCTTGCTGACAAAGCCCAAGGCCCAAAACTCCTGTGGCAACAAATTGATGGGTAAATTTGCCCACCGTGGTTCCCCATACCATGAAGGTTGGAAACCCCTGATTTATACCAGTCCCAACAATTCCTAGTTTCCCCCACATCCGCTTACCTGGGAGTAAGTGCCATTGAATCCATTGGAGCTTACTTCTGAGTAGACATGTTTAGGATTGTGCTGTTAGTCACATGCATGAATTTGCCTTCCAGGATGGAAGGATGCTGCCCAAAGTGGCTTCTGCAGCGAGTAGCTTGGTTTTGCATCTCGGGTCCTTCAGTAGTCATGCTAAAAAACGTCTATTGCTCTGCGAATTGCTATTATGGGATTAATAATGTGCTTTATTAGGGCTACTAAGTATAAATCAGAATTGAATATGTGAAAATGGGTGCCATGATAGAGGCTGGGAGCTGAAGACTCCCAGCAACTCTAAGCAACATCTACACCAGGCATCCCCAAACTGCAGCCCTCCAGATGTTTTGGCCTACAACTCCCATGATCCCTAGCTAACAGGACCAGTGGTTGGGGAAGATGGGAACTGTAGTCCAAAACATCTGGAGGGCTGCAGTTTGGGGGTGCCTCATCCACACTATGTGTTACATACAGCAGTTCTAGAGCTATGTTTGTTGTTGTTCTGTAGAAGTCTCTTGGTCACCTGCAGATAAGGAAGGAAGGATCTGTCCTTTCAATTCCCTCACTTTCTCACTTTTCACATCTTTTGTCCCCCACATTTGCATCTATATCTATATCATTGGGTTACAGACACTTCAGGTTACAGGCGCTTCAGGTTACAGACGCTTCAGGTTACAAACTCCGCTAACCCAGAAATAGTACCTCAGGTTAAGAACTTTGCTTCAGGATGAGAACAGAAATCGTGCAGCAGCGGGAGGCCCCATTAGCTGTAGTGGTACCTCAGGTTAAGAAGAGTTTCAGGTTATGAACGGACCTCCAGAATGAATTAAGTTCTTAACCAGAGGTACCAGTGTACCTATCCTATAGGACCACCTATACCTATCTATATCTATATAATCTATATCTATATCTGGGGGAGAATCCTCATGAAAATTCACCAGTGCTCTTAAGTGTGAATTTCTCCAAAACAAATACTTTTTGTTTTTGTTACACACACACACACACACACACACACACACCGCTTGATTGTAAAACCTCAAAGCAGTTTATGAAAGATAAAACAAGAAAATCAAGAAAAATCACAACAAAGCTTTAAAGCAAACACAAGTTAAAACACTAAAACAGGTTTAAATTACCTCAACTTTCTAAACATCTAGGTAGGTTGGTCTTAACAAGAATGTTTTTAGGAGGCGCTGAAAAGAGTTCAGTAATGGTGCTTGCCTGATATCCATAGGCAGGCATTTCCAAACGATCAAATTCTTTACAAATGCAGAATGGAATTTTTATATGCTGTTTTGACTAATGCACACATTTTTGCAAGGGATTTTACCTTTTACAGTGCATCTTTCTGTTATTTTCCCCATCTTCAATTGTATGCACACAAGTGATAGATTCAGCTTTATATGCTCGCTGAATCAAATTTCTCCTCCATCCCTGCCTGCAGATTTCTCAAATTTTAGTGGAACCACTGCAGATGGCCTGACATATGTGTTAAAATATTACACAAATATGGCAAGTTTGGAGCAACAACATTGTCATGTTTATTTATTTTAGATGATTTATATGCCACAGCAAAGCAAACAGAGAAGAATACCAAAAAATGCAATAAAACCACAATCCTTCAAAGACACAAAACAGCAATCACGAGTGCTATTTTTCTAGAAAAAAGAGGTGCCAGACCTCACCGTGAACTCACCCTTGTTCTCTTGGAATGGCAATGGTGCCCACCTGAGAGGTGCCGGAACTGAGTGCCAGTGAGTTCCCACTGGAAAAAAGGCACTGGCAAACACTAAACAGGAGTTGCTAGTGACAGCAGCATGAATCAGGTCTCTTCACCTCCAAAATCCATCTTAAAAAATGCAGGTATCTTAAGGACCACAGACTGCAGATGTGAGATTTCAGCATTTCGTGGTTTGGACATTGCTTTCCAGTAATAATAATAATAATAATAATAATAATAATAATAATAATAATAATAATTTATTATTTATACCCCGCCCATCTGGCTGGGTCTCCCCAGCCACTCTGGGTGGCTTCCAACAGAAAAATAGAACACAGTAATCTATTAAACATTAAAAGCCTCCCTGAACAGGGCTGCCTTCAGATGTCTTCTAAAAGTCTGGTAGTTGTTTTCCTTTTTGACATCTGTTGAGAGGGCGTTCCATAGGGCAGGCGCCACCACCAAGAAGGCCCTCTGCCTAGTTCCCTGCAACTTGGCTTCTCGCAATGAGGGAACCGCCAGAAGGCCCTCGGTGCTGGACCTCAGTGTCCAGGCAGAATGATGGAGGTGGAGAAGCTCCTTCAGGTATACTGGACCGAGGCCATTTAGGGCTTTAAAGGTCAGCACCAACACTTTGAATTGTGCTCGGAAACGTACTGGGAGCCAATGTAGATCTTTCAAGACCGGTGTTATGTGGTCTCAGCTTTTCAATGTCTGCTTTTCTGCATTTTGGCGTTGTAAACCTGTCACCACAAAATTCAGAGTAGTGCAATTTTCCAAAGAGAACTGCATTTCAATTTGGGTATTCTTTCAGGAAGTCTGAATTACTGTAGGTAGCAGCTGTTCAACAGCGGAATGTACTCCCTCAGAAGGTGCTGGACTGGAGGCATTTAAGCAGAGGTTGGGTGGCCATCTGTTGGGGATGTTTTAGCTGAGATTCCTGCATTGCAGGGTGCTGAACTAGTTGACCCTATGTTTCTAAGTTTGTATTTAATTTTATGCAATTCCTCCCATGTCACATCGATATGATCATAAGCTGAAAGATGCTTGACAAATTTTCATGAGAACATTGTATATAAAAAAAGAAATTGTGGAAACATGGCAAATGTCTGCGTGCTGAATGTTCACACTTTTGCTCCTTCCAAGATGAACAAAATTCACAAGAGTATGAATGCTTTTTGCAGGCTGCTTCCCCATTCCAGCTTAAATGCATGCAATTCTTTGGGTCAGTATCTCATCTCGTCAGACACCAGCCAGGACCATTTCCCATTATCTCGAAAGCAAACATACGGAGGCACTTCTGGAGCCCGGAGAGATTTTTTAAAAAAAAAAAAATTAAAAAATATGGTTATTTCCTCCTTCTATTTCTCATTTTGATTCATGCTAGCTATATTCAGCTTTGCAACCCAGCCTGTTTGATGCCCTCTCTCAATAGAGGATATTCAAGGAATTCACAAGAAGCAATTATAATTGCTTGGTGGGTTCTTTTGTTTCAAACAAGAATAGAATAAAAGGGAGGGAGGAGCCTCCATGAAGGGTGGTGTAAGAGATAAGTTGTGTAAGCAGCATAAATCTAAATGAGTTTGCATGAGTAATCCATCCACGTAACCTATTTTATTATCAAAGCCTCTAGGGTGCAGAGAGTTCCATTTATGAGTGGATGAAAGATGTGGGATCCCTAATCAGGTAGATTTAAACATGAACATAGGGGTTGGGATGAAGATCTTTTGAACTCTGCCCATTCATAAGAACATAGGAAACTGACATGCCAAGTCAAACCATTGTGCCCATCTCACTCAATATTGTCTACCCTGAGAAATGTCAGCATTTCTCCAGGATTTCAGACAAGGGTGTCTCGTAGTCCTACCTGGAGATGCCAGAGATTGAACGTGGGACCGTCCGTATACAAGGCATGTGATCTACCATGGAACGATGGCCCTCCCACTAACAAGAAGCTGCCTTGGCCCATCAAGACCAGCCTTTCTCAAACTTGGGTTTCCAGATGTTGGACAATGTTAGCAGAACAAGGGAGGCCTAGCTTATTATGAAATATCAACAACCTCAGATATGCAGATGACACAACCTTGATGGCAGAAAGCGAGGAGGAATTAAAGAACCTTTTAATGAGGGTGAAAGAGGAGAGCGCAAAATATGGTCTGAAGCTCAACATCAAAAAAACCAAGATCATGGCCACTGGTCCCATCACCTCCTGGCAAATAGAAGGGGAAGAAATGGAGGCAGTGAGAGATTTTACTTTCTTGGGCTCCTTGATCACTGCAGATGGTGACAGCAGTCACGAAATTAAAAGACGCCTGCTTCTTGGGAGAAAAGCAATGACAAACCTAGACAGCATCTTAAAAAGCAGAGACATCACCTTGCCGACAAAGGTCCGTATAGTTAAAGCTATGGTTTTCCCAGTAGTGATGTATGGAAGTGAGAGCTGGACCATAAAGAAGGCTGATCGCCGAAGAATTGATGCTTTTGAATTATGGTGCTGGAGGAGACTCTTGAGAGTCCCATGGACTGCAAGAAGATCAAACCTATCCATTCTTAAGGAAATCAGCCCTGATTGCTCTCTGGAAGGACAGATCGTGAAGCTGAGGCTCCAATACTTTGGCCACCTCATGAGAAGAGAAGACTCGCTGGAAAAGACCCTGATGTTGGGAAAGATTGAGGGCACTAGGAGAAGGGGACGACAGAGGACTAGATGGTTGGACAGTGTTCTCGAAGCTACGAACATGAGTTTGACCAAACTGCGGGAGGCGGTGCAAGACAGGAGTGCCTGGCGTGCTATGGTCCATGGGGTCACGAAGAGTCGGACACGACTAAACGACTAAACAACAACAGCTTATGTCTATGCCCCCTCCGAGGTACCCAACTCAATGGTTACTAGGTTCCTCTGTCAGAGCAAAGGAAAAAAATGCTAAGGCAGACAGGCAAAGAAAAAGCAAAGCGAGCTGTTAAGCCTTTGATTGTCTCTTTATTGGTCACAACTAAGGTTCAATCTCCCTGCAAGTGAAGAAAAAGGAATGCTGGGAAAATGTATGCATAGTCTTTTAAAGATTGCACATTTATGTGTGCAAAAGTGGGACACCCCCTACCTTGCAAACATCGGTGTCATGATGGAGAAATGTCAGAAATACATCAGATTGCAAGTGGGGATACAATGGGTCAGACAAGTCAAGGTGTGTCACATTCCATGAGTATTGGAGATTTTACATCGTTCCAGACAAAGCATTGGCAACTGATTTCAGGATTTACATTGATATTGATATTGAATTCGCATGTGACTACCACTCCCATCATCCCTGACAGCTGCCCCTGCTGACTATGGATGGTGGGTGTTGTAGTCCAGCAACATCTGGGAACCCAAGGTTGAGAAAGGCTGGTCTAGGTTATTGGCTCATCTAGCCCAGTATTGTTGACATTGACTGACTCTGTCGGGCTGTGGTTCTCTGCGTTTTCCCAGCTCTACCTTGAGACACCAGGGGAAAAGAAGTCCTCACCGGCGGCAGCTCTCTAAAAACAAATAAGTAGGTTTCTGCCAAGCCAAAAATGGCCCAATAAAGAGTGAGGATGCTTAGTTTTGACAAACTGTTGAGCGACACCTGAAGGAGATAAATTGGGAAAGGGAAGGGAGAAGAGTGGGGTGTTCTGTTTCAGGGGCCAATAAATAGCGGACTGGAACCTTGAAGAGTTGTTGTCCATCCCTTCTGAATGCAGTACACTTCTTCCTCTGTGTCTACAATTTGCATATTCGGTTTGAAGAAAAACCCAAAGCGGAAGTCTCCTTAGGCTATCGGAAATGTGCTGCCAGGGAAAATTAAACCCAGTACCATGTAGTGGCAATATAAGACACCCTGTCTCAAACTTGCAGGTATTCTCCAAAGCTAACCACAATGCATAAAATGCAAACAGTATTGCTCAAGGCTATAATCCTGCATTGGGGTAACTGTGTGCACCAGGGGGTTGCTTGATCTGCCTGCAGCTCTGTTAAGAGTCAAGCTTTGCCAAGTTGATTGGGCTAATTAGCAGCTGCACAGTTAAGGTAATGCAACAACACTCATGTTTCTACCAGGCTTGTTTATTGACATCAAAAGGACAATATTTATATTGGGAGTTAACAGCAGAAATTGCTCTCCTCAATGGCACAGTCTTTGGTCCTCAGCTAGCCCAACATCTGATACATTATCAAACAGTCCTGATAAATCAGTGCCCAGAGTTGCCAGCCAATTGATTCAATGGAATCTGAAGTGGATTTGCAGGCCCCCTTCCCAAGGCAAAATGCACCATTTTCCGGGACGTTAATGATGGCACCCATCACCCAATGGCTGCTCCACTCCTCTTCTGAGTGAAGAACAACATGTATCAAGGCAACTGCACTTGTTTTATTTATTATTTGTTTTATTATGCAGCTTCTATACTGCCTTTCACTCCAGAGAATAACGGAATGATTGAAAGCAAAACAATACATCACAGATCTAGAAAACAGATCTGCAAAGGCAAGGCAGAGAAATATCAGTTTTCAATTACAGCACCAGGGTACTAAAAACCAGTAGTAGTGTCCAGATTATGGGAAGTAATAGTACCACATACATCAGTCTTGCCTATTATTATTATTATTATTATTATTATTATTATTATTATTATTTCGTTTCTATACCACTTGCATTGCTAAATGGCTTCTAAACCATTTGCAAGTATAAAATCAATTATAAGGTAAAGGTAAAGGAACCCCTGGCCATTAGGTCCAGTCGTGTCTGACTCTGGGGTTGCGGCACTCATCTCGCTCTATAGGCCGAGGGAGCCGGCGTTTGTCCGCAGACAGCTTCTGGGTCATGTGGCAAGCATGACAAAGCTGCTTCTGGCGAACCAGAGCAGCACACGGAAACGCCGTTTACCTTCCCGCCAGAGTGGTACCTATTTATCTGCTTCCACTTTGACGTGCTTTCGAACTGCTAGGTTGGCAGGAGCTGGGACCGAGCAACGGGAGCTCACCCACAGCGCCACCCGCGTCCCAAATTATAAGGTATCCACATATAATTAAAATGCACAATACAACAAAAACATCCATAATGAAAATATGCAGTAAAACAGGTCCATTAAAAGTACGACTATTAAAACAATTAAAAGAGCAATTGAAACAATTAGATTAGAAAGCTCAGAGGAATGTTTGCCTCTTCAGATGCCTCTTCAAGAATCAGCTCCACCCTCAATGTTCATCTATATGCATAAAGGCTTCCAGGACACTATTGAACCCCACATGATCTGGTTGAAAGCCAGTGAATGAACAGCTGTAGATGCACAGGCATCCTTTTGCAGACATTTTGTCAGAATTCACAATACTGAACTAGGCGGACCAATTGTCTGAATTCAGTATAAGGCAGTTTCCTATGATCCCAAACAAATAGCAGAAACAAAGGCTCTTAATTTTTGAGTATGCCAGGATGTCCGCTGTAGTATTTTCTTTTAATCTGTCCTGCTGATTTTTTAATTTTATTTTTAGCTTTAAAAATGAAAAAAATACTGTACTGTCACTGTTTCATGGCCTTTATTGTTCTCTGCTCTGAAACTTCTGAATTGGGGAGTGCACTGTCCATATTTAAAACAAATACTGTAAAATACCCTGCACGACAGAAGACATTTTGCCCCAGGAAGGAAAAAACGACTAGGGACCAGATCAATGGTTCAGATCTCTCTGCCCATTGTTTTATATAGTGAAAGGTTTCTTTCCAGGCCTTATTGATCATAGCTCGTGGTGGATTCTTGTAACCCATCATCAACCAATCTATATATTTGCCCTGAATGGAGAGCAGCAGATGGGGCAAAGTATCAATGGCTAGCGACATCGCATCATTGAGCACATCTGTGCCCACTTCTAAGCAACACTCACTTTTTCCAACAAGAAAAACATTCTCCATCCTATGGAAGTCATATTTTCTTTCTCTCTCCACCAAAGCCAGGTGTCTGCTTCCCCTTGACTGCTGAGAATTTATCTTCAGTAAACAACAATATAGACGAGTTGGACCATTTCCTTTAACACAGTGCTTTAGTGCTTTTTTAGTTTCAACATATTGCATAACCATCCATCTTGGAGGGGGGGAATAAATCTGCCTTATATAACATTTAAAGAAGTATGTGGACATGAACTGCAGCAAACATAATTTAAAATAGGCAGGCTATTTATAAGATCAGCTATGGTCCTTAATTTGTAAATAAGAAATAATCCACATGCTATCGTCTTAATGAAGAAATGGTAATGAAGTCTCAAAGTGTCTGTACTGACTTCTCCATTTCAACAGCTGCTACAGCTGAAGAGGCTCCTTGTAGTTACTACCTCACTTTCTGCTTCTAGTAAGAAGAAGAAGAGTTTGGATTTGATATCCAGCTTTATCACTACCCGAAGGAGTCTCAAAGCGGCTAACAATCTCCTTTCTCCTCCTCCCCCACAACAGACACTCTGTGAGGTGAGTGGGGCTGAGAGACTTCAGAGAAGTGTGACTAGCCCAAGGTCACCCAGCAGCTGCATGTGGAGGAGCGGAGACACGAACCCGGTTCCCCAGATTACGAGTCTACCGCTCTTAACCACTACACCACACTGCACACACACTTAAAAAAAAACAAAAAACCTCCCCCTTTGTAGCAGTTCCTAGCTTTCCCTTGCTACAGTAAAGAAAGACATTACTGCACCTAGCTATGTATTGTTAAGAGTTGAGGGGTAGGCTGTATGCCAACCCCCTTCTAACACCTGGGCCCCTTTCTCAGTTTTGGAACAGCCAGGACAGCTTCCTGGTGAGGAAATCGGTCATTAAGGGAACAAAGGAATGGGCTCTGTGCAAAATGGCAAATGGGTACAGCCGTCTCCCCCAACTCACAGGCATAGCTGCCAAGTTCTCCCTTTTTTTAAGGGAAATTCCCTTATGCTGAATAGGCTTCCTCGCGAGAAAAGGGAAAACTTGGCAGCTATGCTCACAGGTAGTTGGAAAGGCAAAGCCAGAGTTGAAAGCAGAGAGTTGGAGTGATGTGAGCTAGAAACAGAGCAGCAAGCTGGAAACAGAGACAGAGCAATGTTTGATTTCTGTTTGAATCCAAGGCTGCAGCTAAGGGGGGAAGCAAAGCCTTCTTGTGATGGTAATGCTGTGAACCATCATAGGCTCAGGTTGTGTGTGTGCTTTCTTTATTTTATCGTTTTGTAAACCATTAGTTAGTTAGTTAGTTAGTTAGTTGTTTGTTTACAATCAGGCAGTACATAAATTTTATGAAATAATAAATAATAAGGTGACTGAGCCCTTTTGTGGCTCAGTCACCGGGTACAGCCTGATTATTAGCATCACCTGTGCTGCAAGATGACTTAAAGGGGGCCAGCCTTCTCCAGTCATCTGCTTCTGCAACAGTGGGTAGGGTCATGCGCTGGGTGGCAGCTGCTCCCCCCCCCCAAAAAAAATCAAGTAAATAAATAAAAATACTTAACTAAAAGTAGAAATTGTGGAAAGATTTTGACAGATTTTTCCGAGCACTTGGAGTCAAAAGAAAGTAATTTTAAACAACTCTTGTTGAGACATTTCATACCAAATCTGCTAGACAGAGCCAAACAGAGGATGATGACAATTGAGTGTCCTGACCAACCAACCAACCCACCCCCCCACCCACCCCCACATAAATCCTGCCTACACCCATGGGATAGGGCACTGGTCCTGGGAGCTCATCTGATAAGAGTGCTTCTGGGGCTGCTCCTATGTTCCCTGCCCCTTTACGTTCAAAAGTCTCACCCCCATCAGGCAGGGATCTGACCCCTGGTACATGACGCTAGCAAGCTCTCCTTTTAAACTTGGATCAGCTTCTCGGAAGTTCGCAATGGAACCCGGAGCATGACCAATGCACTGACTTTTTTTGTCGTTGACATTTTTCATTCAGCTTATTAAAACGAACCCATTTCTTTCTGCACCCCAATGCTCATTCCTTTTGCTGCAGAAATTATGGACGTACGTCTGTCCCGATTTATGTCCCCCCCCCCCCCACCTCCAATATGTCTTCCTTTAATCAAATGCAAATTTGCGGGGCTGGTGATTTAGCATGCAACTGCTAGGGAATGGCAATGGGGAAATAAATATCATTTAGCAAAATAAATTTGAAAAAGCAGTGTAGCATTTTGTTCGGCCATTTGTGAAATAGTTTTTCTTTGTCACCAAAGATGTGAAGGATGCAGGGGGTGGCTGGTCACAGTGCAGAACTTGCTGGTAAATGAGATGTGTGTTTCTGGCAGGGGGAGGGTTTGGGACCTGGTGAAATGCTGTGTTGGCTGCAGTGTGTAGATGTGTTGCACAAACACTCCCTGCGCTCCTCCCTAGGCTGAAAGGGGGCTCGTTTAACCTCCGATTTGCTACTAAAACTGAATGATGCATGTCAAAAAAGTGTGTCACCAACATGAAAAGTTTGGAAAGCTGATGGTTAAGGCCGATGTCTGCTGCTTCCATGAACTCATTATTGTTGTGAGATTTTGTAGGTGAACTGAGAGTTTGTATGGATCCTGAGTAAGAAACCAGAGGCTGAGAGGGAGTGTGTATCAGAAGGAAAATGAATGGACATTGATTTATAAATATTAGTACCTTTGTATTAGTGTAACATTTTCATATGTAACTCTGTGTCTTTATATCTGATCAGATCAGATCAGATGTGGACTGGGGTGAATGTTTAAGGCCCTGGAGCCCCACATTTGAAACCCTGGCTGAGATTCCACTGCCTTCACCTGCCGCTTCGCCAGCTCCCGTCTTGCTGCCTTAGTTCATTCCTCCCTCCCTTTGTTCTTTGCATCGTCACAGGTCTGGCAGTGTGGCGGAAGCATGGAGGTGCTGCCTTGCTCCCGAGTCGCCCACATTGAGCGCACCAAGAAACCTTACAACAACGACATTGACTACTATGCAAAGCGCAACGCGTTACGTGCTGCTGAAGTCTGGATGGACGACTTCAAGTCGCATGTTTACATGGCGTGGAACATACCAATGACGGTAAGGGCAGGCTGAGAAGGCTCTCAAAGACATTGCAGAGTTGTTGACAGTTGCTGGTGCGCGCGCGCACACACACACACACACACATCCTGGAAGTTGTAGGTTGATGATGGACCTGAGAATATTCAGTCTTCTCTGAACAGCATCCTTGCATCTGTTGCCCTTTAATTGCCATAGCTGCTGCCCCTTGCTGAGGCCATGTTGAACCAGAACTAGCTCCTTTTAAACTAGCTCCTTTTAAAAATGAACTTTCCAAGCTCTGGTTCCCATGTTGTTGGACGGCAACCTCCCTGAGCCTTGCTGGCTGGAGCTGATAGATGTACAGTCCAAAGAAACCTGGAGCATTTGGTGTATCTGGAGTTTCAGGTAAAATGCGAAGTGGCTCTTATGCAGTGGTGAAGAAAAGGAACTCTGCACATGCTCAGAATGCCACCCCCATTGACCACATCCTCTTTCCCCAGGAGAAGAGGAGAGATGGTTTAGCCAGGGAAGAAATGTGGTTGAGCATGTGGGCAGTTCTGCCCAGTTAGGCAGAGACTGAAGCTACCGTATCTCTGCCCCACGCTCTTCCCTCTTCTTTTGTTGGCACCCACCACCCTTCCCTTTGCAGTATGGGATTGCTAGTGGCCCTTTCTTTGGGGACTGAGTCTTTGAGGGAGTCATTGTTTGGCTCTGGGTCTCCTCTTTTTCGTCTACTCCACACTGTTGGGCGTCACCTGTGTGACCGGAGACCTTAATCTGGCTCAATTGACATTTTGTCTGGGCAGGTGAACAGGTTTAAGTATGGCCTATGAGGCAATTTGGGTTGGGTTGGCCATGCACATTGGGGTGAAGTTTGGCCAATGGAGCTACACCGTGCATGTCTGAGTCATACCAATGGCGGGAATCTAAACAAATCTTGCTATTTACAGCGCGTGTCTGTAAACTTGCCCAGTAGATGGGACAGATTGAATCCCCATTCCTTTTATTGCTATTCACCTGCCCAGGTGTGTATTATTTGGTTAATTTGCCATCCCCTAGTCCAGGCATTCCCAAACTGCGGCCCTCCAGATGTTTTGGCCTACAACTCCCATGATCCCTAGCTAACAGGACCAGTGGTCGGGGAAGATGGGAATTGTAGTCCAAAACATCTGGAGGGCCGAAGTTTGGGGATGTCTGCCCTAGTCTGTTATATTTTAATAAATATCTGTTTTCCCATAACATTTTTTAATCTTGAGTCATCTTTCTCGTGGGATGGCAAAGTCATTTTCCCTCTGTTGTCCTGTCTGATTCAGGATACAGAAGCCAAGGCAAGGTTTGCACCAAAACTAGGCTTGAGATGTTTACAAATGGCCCTTGCGGCAAGCACTTAAGTGTGATGAAAACCTTCGGTCTTTTCTTCTCTTCCATTACTTTCATATGATCATTTTCTCCAATGAGCTATAAAGCAGGCCTTTAGGGAAAGAAAAATAAAGGCACATTGCTTTATCAGACATAAACCAGCCTTCCAGAAAAGAAAATGGTTTTTAAACATCACTAAAATAACTACCATTTCCCTTCCTTTGGAACACAACTGCTTTGCAACGGTGGATTCACAGTGGCTTTTAAATTGTCTATTGATCCGTCTATCACTCCCTCTAATATTGAATTCAGGTGCTGAGCGCTGACAAAAATAGCCGAAATGGGGGCAGTGAAAAACAAGAGGCAGGTTCTGTATCAGTGTACTTGGGGGACCCAAAGCACACAAAAAATACGCCAAATCTGTATTACTATGTTCAGTAGGCAAAAAGTGTTGAGGATCATCTGGGAAAGAAAACTGAAAAATATGAGGGAATGGGAGACTGATTGATTGATTGATTGTATAGTCCTTCATCCGAAGATCTCAGGGCAGTTCACAGCATAAAACTACAAAATTAAAGCACATTATAGTGGAAATTATTCAAAGTGACATAAGGCACAATAGAGATGCTGAAACAAATTACGATAAACACCATCAATAACAACCTAAAGAGACCCCTACACAAGTGAAAAACAAGACTCAAATACTTTTAAATCGTTCAACTATCCATTGGTCCTCAAGCTGGGGGTGAATTGAGGCATGGGGGTTGCGTGGCAATGCCCCTCCCTTCACGAGAAATAAGACACAGGACACAATGAATAAGTTTAAGTGGGTGAAAAGGCCACAACTTTATTGGTTTTGGATGTGGAGCGGTATTGGCTTAGGCATTGGAACCTAACCGACTATATCCGACTGTAACCCGTGTGTTACAGTCTGGGAGAAATTAACCACCAGAAAGGAACCCAGTGATGTACATCTACTGGGACGCCTCCTGTGGCCACCGTTGGGGGGTGCCATAAGGCCCTGACCTCCGCAGGCTCAGGACAAAGCTACCGCCCCCCGGAATCCCTTTAACGGAACCAATTCTCCAATTTCTGGGCAGAGGATGACGTAATCTGCCCCCCATCTACTTTATGCAAATTTCCAATGCCTAACTGCCACTCGAGCCCCCAGGAGCCGGGGCAAAAAGAGGCTGAGTTCCCGCCTCTGGCTCGCTTAAAAGGACTGAAGCCCCGCCTCCCGGCCGACCCTATTGGTCGGCCCGGGTCTGACGGAGGCGGGAACTCCCCCCTCGCGAGGGGGCTGAGCACTCAGCCCCCATCGCGAGAGTTCGGTCGGGGCCAGCCCACAACACCACCTCCGTGCGAATGCGGAAGTGGTTTTATCAGTGAATTGGAAAAAGGGTGAACAATACTTTGGCCTCAGGTATGTGAAAGACCAGAGAGTGGTCTTTCCTTCCATACTACCTCTTGGTAGTTTCACCTCCCTCAGAAGTTGGTGAGGGGGTGGACTAGAAAAGGACATTCTCTGTGCCAGCTCCGAGGTTGTGAGATTCCCCTGCCTGTGACACCTGAGATAGATATATTTTTTCCAGGCTGCACCCTATTGCTTTGACTGTGATTTGTTTTACGCTGTTTTTAATGCTGAACTTTTAAAATTGCTGTAACCTGCCCAAAGACCTTATGATGAAGGACATAATATTATGTATTTTCTGTTTTTTATACTGTGATTCTGTGTCGTGAACCAACCTGAGATCTACAGGTTTCTTTAGGATATAGGGCAGTATACACATTTAATTAATTAATTATTAATGGCATCATAACAACAACAACAACAACAACAACAACAACAAATAAATAAATAAATAAATAATGGGGCAAATGGAGATACTGGACAAGAAAGTGGTGAAGCCCTCGCTCCCAAGTATCTCCTTTCCCCTTTGTGATGCTTCATAATTCTTTCTATGTGCAGAACCTCCAAGACACACCTGGGGCGAATCTACACTGGTCAGTTATAATGTTAAAAATGCATTATAAAAACGTGACACCAGAGGGCGCTGCAGAGCTACCCATCAACAATGGGAAATTGCATTGATAGCTATACAGTCTAACTTTTTAAATAGCCTTTAATAGCGTTTTTACAAAGCAATGTAGATCCAGCCCTAGAGCCTCTCATCAAGGATTTCCCCTATTCATTGCAATGGAGGGGGTATCACAATGCAGTTCAAAAAGAGCTGCTCTCTCCACTGAAATGAACCAAGGGAGCATGATCTCACATGGGAACTCCATATGCTCACTGGAGCATACATTTACATGTGTATTTTGAACTCAGCACAAATCTGTTTACAAGGCATTCTTTTAACAAGCTGGCATCTTTCCTTCACCTAATTCTGTACAGCTTTGCCTGCTTGTTTGCTTGTTTCTTGCCTGCAGACAGTAAATTGAATGCTGTGGTAGCCAAACTTTTACATTCTCCTTCTCCACCCCCACTTCAGATCATCTTCTTTTCTGCTACCAAAGGTTCATTCATATTTATTCCCTGTTCTCAAGGACAGTTGTAGACTGAGTAGCTACTTACATGGCAAGAGAGGGTTGCGGGGGGGAGTATGAGAGAGAGAGAGAGAGAGAGAGAGAGAGAGAGAGAGAGAGAGAGAGAGAGAGAGAGAGAGAGAGAGAGAGAGAGAGAGAGAGAGATCTGCTTGTAAACAAAATGAACAATGAGCATTTTTCAAATAATGAAATTGACTGGAAAATGGCCTAATAGGATTTCTGTGTTTATACGTTCCTGTTGGCCTGTGGGTTTTTGTTTTTTGTTTGTTTGTTTTTTGCAGAACCCCGGAGTTGACTTTGGAGATGTTTCTGAAAGAATTGCTCTGCGGCAACGTCTTCAGTGCCGAAGTTTTAAGTGGTACTTGGAGAATGTCTATCCCGAGATGAGAATTTACAACAATACCATCACTTATGGGGAGGTAATGCATGGTGCTAAATGTCTGCCACATCTCTGCATTACTGTTCCATTTCCCCAGTTCAGGAGGGCTTTTGTACTGGAATGTGGACCAGAGACAGATGTTGCTTTGGCAGTGAAGCTCATCTAAGAACTGGAGGTTTCGCTCTTCCAGGGCTCTCAGCCAGGCCTTGATCTGGGCAGGTGCCTCTATGTGTGTCCCCCTCCTCCTGACTAGTCCCATGTGCAAGTAGCCAATGGCTACTCAAGTTAATAGGTTGCAAATTATTATTATTATTACTATTATTACTATTATTATTATTATTATTATTATTATTATTATTATTTATACCCCGCCCATCTGGCTGGGTTTCCCCAGCCACTCTGGGCGGCTTCCAACAGAAAAATGAAATAAAATAATCTATTAAACATTAAAAGCCTCCCTAAACAGGGCTGCCTTCAGATGTCTTCTCAAAATCTGGTAGCTGTTTTTCTCTTTGACATCTGATGGGAGGGCGTTCCACAGGGCGGGCGCCACCACCGAGAAGGCCTTCTGCCTGGTTCCCTGCAACTTAGCTTCTCGCAATGAGGGAACCGCCAGAAGGCCCTCGGTGCTGGACCTCAGTGTCCGGGCAGAACAATGGGGGTGGAGACACTCCTTCAGGTATACTGGACCGAGGCCATTTAGGGCTTTAAAGGTCAGCACCAACACTTTGAACTGTGCTCGGAAACGTAGGTTTCGCTATTCCCTCCCGGAATTTCCTGAGTTACAATATACTTCATTCGACCGATAGTCAGAAAGAAATTTCCTGAGTTGTCATCCTGGGACCAAGATAAAATTCACAACTGGATTCTAGCCAAAGATGAAGCTATGGACTTGGCATTCTCCAAGTCAGCTCGTATCTCAATGTGGTTCCCTCGAGTGAAGGCAGTAAGGTCTTTTGCTAATTATTTGGGCGACCTGACAGAGCCTGCTTTAAGGAGAGCTTTTTCTATGGCCCACTTCCATACTTTACCCACTGCTTTCCTCCAGGGTATATACCTTAAAATCCCTATTGACCAGCGCCTCTGTTCCTGCAGTATGAAAGAGACAGAGGACCTTAAACATTTCTTATTTCAGTGCCCCCTATACAATTCAATAAGATCTAAACTTCTTTCCTTGATCCCGCCCTCCATTGTATCTAAAGACGACTGCTTGAAATTCTTATTAGTAGATGCACTAAACATTTAAATCTGCATTGTATCACTTTAAATAGCCACGGGTTTCCCCCAAAGAATCCTGTTCCTCTCATAATTTTCAGAGTGGTTTAGTGCATAGCTGCCAAGTCTCCCGTTTTCCCCGGGAAATCCCCGTTTTTCCAGCTGTTCCTAGCTGGAAAAAACAGGGTTTTTTTGTTTTTTCCCGGTTTATTCTGGCCCGGCGGCCATTTTGGGACTGGGCGGAGCATGCTCAGAAGCGACTTTTGATGCTGCTCTGCCCAGTTCCAAAATGGCTGCAGTACGACTTCTGGCGTGGCAGCCATTTTGGAACTGGGCAAAGCAGCATCAAAAGTCGCTTCTGAGCATGCTCCGCCCAGTCCCAAAATGGCGGCAGTGCTACTTCCGGTCTGCTATTTCCGGCCCGGTCCTTTATTTCTCTGACAGCAACTTGGCAAGTATGGTTTAGCGATCAGTCCTTCTTTTCGGAGTATGAAAAATGCTGCCCGCTCTTTCTCTAAGTGAGACTCTCAGGTATCTTCCTCCAAGCCTCTTCATAGGCAAAGGAGGTCCTTAAGGGGCCCAGTGGTGGAGCAAGCCGATCGGGCGCCTGTGGTGGTGTTTGTGCCCTGTGCCCAGGGGTGAGGCCAGCCACCCGCAAGGCAGGGCAAGCCGGGGCAGAATGTTCTGCAGGGATTCTGAGGAGTCTGCCTGCCTCCTCCCAGTCAGCTGCCCTACAGCTGAGGGGGAGGCAGCGGGCAGACCATTTGGGGCAGTTCAGAGCCTGCGGGCGATCAAGCCACTGCATCACTCCCAGAAGAGACACGTGGCTCAGGTGTGCTGCAGGCCCTGCCACGGTGAGTGCCACCCACTATTTTGTCACCCCCCCTCAGTGGTGACACCCAGGGAGGACTGCCCCCATGGTCCCCCCCTCTTCTGCCCCTGAAGAAACTTGCAGTACCTGACCAGAAAGAACCAGCGATCACCCCTTCCAGGAGGGGAGGAAAGAGTGTTTAAAAAGCTGAGCAAGGGATGCAAGTAGGACAATATTTCAAATCCCATATTGCAGGTGGAACAGGTTGGCAAGGCAGAGACTGAAATTGTTTCCTTAAGGCAGGCTCATGAGCTTGTGTCAGATTTGGATCAGAGATGTTCAACCCCTAAATAGATCAGTTGGTAGAGCATGAGACTCATCTCAGGGTCGTGGGTTCAAGCGCCATGTTGGGTAAAAGATCACAGGGTGTTAGACTAGATGACACTTGTGGCCCCTTCCAACTCCATGATTCTATGAAATCTATGTGCTGGTTTGGACTATATCACAGGTAGTGTGATTTCAGAAGAAATTATGAATGAATTTCCCATCGCTGGGCCACAGCTTTGTGGCTTCTTTGACAATCTCCAGTCTCCAGACTGAGATCCAGAGGCTGAAGGAACTAAATATGTTGAGGTGGATATAAAACATATTGAAAGGGTTGTAAAAATATATTTCCTACCAACTGAAGTCACATTTTTTTAAGGATGAGTTGTAAAATGCCTGTCGTTGCCTTATACCTGGGTAGCATGCTTGTCGTAAATTGACTCTGCTACCGCTTAACAGTTGGCATGCTTTAATTGGCAGCAGCTTGGGAAGGCAGGTTGGGTGGCCTCATGGCATGCTGTGCTGTCAGACAATATTTATATTGTGGCTCAGAGCAGAAAGGGACGGAAAACTTCAAGGATGCTCACAGCCATGGCTCCCCCCCCCAAAAAAAAGTTTTTTAAAGGTGAGGAAACTGATTAGGAGACCCTAATTCCCCCCCCCCCAGAACTACGATTTCCAGAGTTCCCTGGAAGAGGCACTTATCGCTTGATGCCAGGGTACCTCTCCATAGCTGAACATAGACCCCATCTGCACTGTACATTTGAAGAAGTATTGTACCACTTTAAATAGCCGTTGCTTCTTCACGAAGCCTTCTGGGAAGCATAGTTCATTAAGGTTGTTGAGAGACCCCCTAGTCAACTCCCAGACCAACAATTCCCAAAGTTCCCTGAGAAGAGGGATTGATTGTAAAACCACTCTGTGAATTGTAGCCCTGTGAGGGGGGACAGGGGTCTCTCAATGCTGTGGTGACTAGTAGACAGTCAAATATGAATGTGTCTAGTCCTCTTTTAAAGCCATCCAAGTTGGTGGCCACCCCCTGCCTTTGGTGGGAGCAAGTTCCAAGTTTGTGCCCATCGTGACATCGAAGGCAAGTGTCCTTTAGGCTCTGCTTGTGGGCTTCCTAGAAGGATGTGGTTGTCCATGATGGCAAGCAAAGTGCTGGACCAGATGAATCATTGGTCTGACCCAGCAAGTCTCTTCTGACATTCATCTGTAGTGGGATCTGCGTGCTTATCTTTAGGTGGCACTCAGGGAGTGTGATGGATTTCATCCAATAGATAGGATCCAGATTTCTCATCAGCGTTATTCAGAGCAGAATTTGGACTGGGCTGTTTAGGATACATATTCCTAATTCATCATCTTTCATGTCGTACTCCGCAAATAAATGTCCAGTTCAAGTCATCAGAATAGATAGATGATAGATAGATAGATAGATAGATAGATAGATAGATAGATAGATAGATAGATTATTCTGCCTGTAAGGACAATTTGTGTCTGCTTTCGCAGAATAACAAGTTGGCTCTCCAGCCCCTAACTGATACGCAAAAGAAGGATTAATGGGGTGTCAGGAGAAGTGAATGAGTGTGTTTTTCTTCCTTCAGAGAAACTCCCTGGTGGTTAGCATCCTATTTACTTTGCTCAAAAACAAGTTTAAAGCTGCTCCAGAACAGGGAAGGGCTGTGGCTCAGTGGTAGAACACCTGTCTTGCACTCAGAAGGTCCTAGGTTCAACCCCTGACACCCCCAGCCAGGGATAGGAATGTCCCCTGCCTGAAACTCTGCTTCTCAAGGTATTGCAAGCTTTTTGTGGAGATTTGTGAGAACGTATAAGACGGCTGGGAGATGTAGGTGCTTGAAGCAGGACCCACCCCCCACTAAGGCTTTGGGTTAGATAATTTCCCTACACCAAGGCCATCCAGATAAGTGTTAATTCAGGCATGTCAAACCTGCGGCCCTCCAGATGTTTTGGACTACAATTCCCATCTTCCCCAACCACTGGTCCTGCTAGCTAGGGATCATGGGAGTTGTAGGCCAAAACATCTGGAGGGGCGCAGGTTTGACATGCCTGTGTTAATTGGTAACCACTGAGACGGGGAAGGTTGAAGGCCAGGAGCTCAACAGTAGGTGGAGCCAGAGCCCATGAAATGTGGAGCCAACTAATGGTAGTTCTAGCCCCATGCTCTTCCTTGTTCTGTTCTAGAATAGAAGGACAATGTTGAGACCAAAGAAGAGGAAGCTGACGGGCATTGCCAGCCCCTGGATTGGTTTTAAGTGAGAAGGCAGGCAGGTGAGACCTGGCTGAAGGCACATGGTGGTTGGTGGACCAGTACCCCATTTGCTCAAATGAAGCGGCATCCACTGCTCCAGATATTGTTGCACTTCAACTCCCGTCGTCCTATTCTGGCCGGGGTTGGTGAGCGTTGGAATCCATCAACACCTGGAAGTTCCCCATCCCAGAGCTAGGATCATATAAGGTATCCATCAGAACATCACAATATTGGTTAAATTTCTCTTGTTTTTCCCCTCCTCCCCTGATGTTGATTTCAGGTTCGCAACAGCAAAGCCAGTGGCTTCTGTTTGGACCAGGGTGCAGAAGATGACGACAAAGCCATTCTCTACCCGTGTCATGGCATGTCCTCCCAGGTAGATGAGATCATATGTTATTACATTTCTTCCGTGGCATTTTAAGGAGAAACTACCTGATTCACACTTCTTGAACCAATTCGTGAACCGAAGCACAGCTGTCATTTGCAATTTGCATGGCTCCAAACTTTGCAGGGAGGTGGAGCTCAGCTATTGCGGCTAGTAGCTGTTGATAGCTTTATCCTCCATGAGTTTGTCCAATCCTCTTTTAATGCCATCCAAAATGGTGGCCTCCACTGCCAACTGTGGGAGTGAGTTCCATAGTTGAACTATACACTGCACAAGGAAGTGTTTTTTCCCCCTCTGCCCTGAATCCTCCAACATTCAGCTTCATTGGGTGCCCACAAGTTCTCATGTTATGGGGGGGGGCACCCTTAATGTTCTGTTAAAGAAGTGGCACACCAAACCCTAATCTCTGCTGAGTGGTAGCAAGACATAAAAATGCATGTTATTATGGGTAATGGCATACAAATATGTGTACAGCGGTGCCTCGCAAGGAGAAATTAATTCGTTCCACGAGTCGCTTCGTATTGCGAAAATGTCATCTTGTGAAGCGCGACGGAAACCAAGGAAGCTGAAACAAAAATTGAAAGAAGGTCGTCTTGCGAAGCACGGCCATAGAAAAATTCATCTTGCGAGGCACCAAAAAAAATGCAAACCCCTTTCGTCTTGCAAGCTTTTCACTGTGCGAGGCATTCACCTTGCGAGGTATATGTCAGGGACTGGACTGAGGGGGATGAGACTGAGGAGGTATGGTGGAGACCACCACCCCTTCCTCCTGAACTTTCCAGAGAAGAGGAAGGCAGTATTGAATTATCGCAGTGGTTTGAGGAAGATCAGAGACAGGTGAACAGAAGAGTTGGGAGGTGTTGGGAGAAGCGAAGGGGGAGACAGAGACAGAGCAGCCAGCTGACACGTTATCACTGGAGAACATTTCTGACCCCTTCTGAAAACCTTCTCCCAGAACTCAGTGTTTGTTAAGAGTGCAGGAACAACGGAATCAGAGACTATTAGCCCTTGGCGGCCACCATAAGGGGAAGTGCCATTGCTAGGGGTGGGGAGCAGCTCAGTTGGAGGAACACCATTTTAGGGAAGTTCTCTGTGAATTTTCTTCATTCTCTGTGAATTATCGAATAAATTGCTTGGTAAGAACTCCTATTGTTTCTTTGATTCTGGGCTGCCCCGTGGGAGGGAGCTGATTCCCCGAAGCCTGACAGCATACTAGGATAAATGCTCACTAAAATGCTGGTGAGTTTCATGAGGGCTTTTTTTAAAAAAGAAATGACAAACTTGTGTGGAGGAGTGAATGTAAGACTTGAAAAATATTAAACTGAGAGTGAACATAATGGAAACATTTCCCCATCCATACAAATGCTGAGATACATTTAAGGGAAGGGGCGGGACAGTGGAAGACCATCTGTTTTGCATGCAGAAAGTCCCAGATTCATTCCCTGGTGTCTCCAGGCAGGGCTGAGAAAGACTCCTTGTCTGAAACTCTAGAATCATAGAATCGTGGAATTATAGAGTTAGAAGGGACCCCAAGGCTTATCTAGTCCAACACCCTGCAATGCAGGAATCTCAGCTAAAGCATCCCTGGCCAGGGGCGTTGCAATAGGGGGGCGGGGGCAGGGCACCCCAGGCTCCACTCTGCGGGGGCAGCACGGCACCCCCTCGCCACCTCCACCGACGGCTACCGCATGTGCCCACCCCTCTCATCGCCGGAGCAGACAGGGCAACTTGCTCGGCTCGCGCTTTGATTTTGTCTGCTCGGGCGAGGCCCTCTCTGGCCCGCCCCTCGCCTCGCCTGAGCAGAAAGAATCAAAATGCGAGCCAAGCAAGCCGCGGCGCGGAGCGAGTTTTACAGGGCGGCTTGCTCGGCTTGTGCTTTGATTCTTTCTGCTCGCAGCATCAAACCCGCTCCATAGCACTCAGCATCGCTCTGTAGTGACGTAGGGATGTATCCCTATGTCACTACGGAGCGACACTGTGTGCTACAGAGCAGCGGTGGTGCTGGAGCTCAGCCACCATCAAACTGCGAGCAAGCCGTGGTGTGGAGCGAGGTTTACAGGGCGGCCCTGTAAAACTCACTCTGTGCCATGGCTTGCTCACAGTTTGACAGCAGTGGAGTTCCAGCGCCGCTGCAGCCAAACCCGCTCCGTAGCGTGCGTGCATGCAGCGTCCCTCTGTAGTGACGTAGGGACATGCTACGTCACTACGCAGCACTATGGAGGAACGCTGCATGCCAAGGGGCGGGGGGCCGCCCCTGGTACCAGGAGGGGGCTTGTGATGGCGCTGCCCCGGCAGGTGGCCATCCAACCTCTGCTTAAAAACCTCCAAGGAAGGAGAGTCCACCACCTCCTGAGGGAATCAGAAAGTTTTTCTGAATGTTTAGTTGGAATTTCCTTTCTTGCAACTTGAAGCCATTGGTTCGAATCCTACCCTCCAGAGCAGGAGAAAACAAACTTATTCCCTCTCCCGTGTGACAACCTTTCAGATACTGTATATTCCTGCATATAAGACTACTTTTTAACCCAGGAAAATCTTCTCAAAAGTCAGGGGCATCTTATACGCCGGGTCGTATTTCTTATACGGCAAGTATATCCCAAACTCTATATTTTAACTGGAAAAGTTGGGGGTCGTCTTATACGCCCAGTCGTCTTATATGCCAGAATATATGGTATTTGAAGATGGCTACCATATCTCCTATCAGCCTCCTCTTTTCCAGGCTAAACATACCCAGCTCCTTCAAGCACTCCTCGTAAGGCTTAGTTTCCGGATCCTTGATCATTTTGGTTGCCCTCCTTTGCACAAGTTGCACAGATGGAGAATCAATGCCAGTCAGAGTAGACAGTATTGAGCTAGACAGACCCAATGTTCTGATTCAGTATGAGGCCACTTCCTACATCCCTTCCTGTGTTGCTAGGCACCAGGTGTCCGGGGGCAGAATGGAGAGGTGTGGTCAGTATTGCTTCCAAGTTTTGACAGCGATGGAGCTCTGGCACTGCTGCAGCCAAACCCGGTCTGTAGCGCGCGTGCGCGCAGTGTCCCTCCATAGTGACGTAGGGAGTCACACCCTCTATGACCCCACCCTCAGTGAATCTTCCCCCTCACTGCAGCAGATCAAAAGAGCTCTTGTCAGTGGACCCCACACTGAGGGGCGGGTCCTCAGCAGATGCACAGGCATTCCAACCCTTGATGCCAGCTGTAACGGATTGGGCTGGCTTGCAATAGAACTCCAGGGTGTTAAGCGTTAAACCCAACCTCCTAGTTGATTGACGCATTCCATTCCTCAGGGGCGGGACTGCCACGAGTTTAAAGGGAATGGGGAGCAGTTATTTCAGTTGAGAGAGTTGAGAGGGTTTGGGGAGCGGGAGCGTGTGGGTGGTAGTGGTTATTAGAGTGTTTTGAGAGGTTTACCAGAACTATATTATCTAGCCTGAGATATTTGTAACTAAGATAATGCACTAAGAGCCTATACGAATGAAACCATAAAGAATTTTACATGTCCTCTAGTTAAATAAAGCTTTCTTAAATGTTATGTTAAAAACGGATGTGCCTTATTATTCCAGCAACGTATCCTAACTCAAAAAGGTGGTGACTGAAGAGAGGAGGCTAAACTAAACCAGAGGAGCAGGAAAATTGTTTATACCTCAAGGTGACGCACAGGGGAGGCGAGTGCCAGGGAAAGGGTGCCCACAAAGTAGCAAGAGTTGCTAGGGCAATCAGCTGCTGAGGTGAACCTTAGGTGAAAGGGAATCCTTACTGTGGGCCAAGTTATTTGGTGGCAGCGCCGGGATTGTCACATTATTTGGTGGCAACGCCCGGGTTCGTCGCACCAGCCCTGGGCATCGGGCATTCTTTCTTCATGCCCATTGAGATGTTATGCAAGAGCTCGAGCCACATAGCTCCGCAGAGATTTGAACCCAGGTGTCCCCAGTATACATCCTACACTTTTCATAATTCCATATACTATTGTTGCACTGTGTTGGGTCTATGGACTGCAATAAAACTGTGTAGGTGCTTGTGTTATTCATTCCACCACACTGGCTTTCAGTTCGTCTCTTGCAAAAGCAAAAACCCACGCAAAACATTTTATATTTTAAATGGATTTTTGTGTTACAGGAACTGTATGACACATTTTCTGTGCAAAGAAAATGCTAATGGGATGCACAGTTGTGCTGTTTCCATGTGCAGTCAAAACATGTCAGCTATTCCTCTGCCAACATCGTACACACATACACTTTGTACTTCCAGCTCACAATTAACATGCATTTGTGGATTTTATACACATTTTCATTATAAGGCATGTGGGGCTCTGGGTGAGCGATAGACTGAGTTTGGTAATGCAGCACCCCATCTCCCTCAATGAACCAGCCTCCACTGCCTAAAAGGGTGGTGGGATCTATGTCTTATAGCAGAGGTTGGACAGCCACCTGTTGGGGGTGCTAACTCTGGTTTTCCTGCATTGAGCAGGAAGTTGGACTGGGTGGCCTACCAGCACCTTCCCAACTCTATGATACTATGTATTCACTTCCTCCCATATCCCACCAGTCCCAAGGCTGTCAATCCATCTCCCTTCTGCACCCTGTGCATTTCAGGTCTTTAGTCATCATGGCCACATCCAATCCTTTAAATACTGATTTAATCTTCTCAGGACCCACAGGGATTTCAGCCCATATATTCATATCTCTAGGCTTGGATTTTGAATCATTTCTTTAATTATTATTATTATTTTCATTCTAAACCATTCCTCTGCATTTTGCCCTAGCCATTCAAAGACGACGACGATTATTTTATTCCGTGTGCCTTGAGGTTTTAAAAGAAAATCTCTTCTGATCATGCTTCTATTGCTATTCCTTACTTTTTAATGAAAATCTGATACCATTTAAATCCCAGATGGTCCCCCTCCCCACATAACTCTCCTCCCACAGTGCCATTTTAGCACTTTCTGATGTGTCTTCCAAATTGGAACAGCATTAATGAATTGTCACTCATGCATTCATGCATAAATAATTCTGACCTTATCACCCACCAAACAATTACCTGAAGTTTAGCCGTATATGTTATTGGTTTGGACTGGGGGTGTCAGCTTGAACATTAATATTACAGGCAAAAACTATGTGTGTGTTCCCTTTTTAATTGTTGCAGCTGAACCAACTGGGTGCTCTGTTGTCACTGTCACAACATCCATCTTGGATGGGCTTGTGGCACTTTCAGCAGCAAATTTGGCCTTTGATAAATCTGGGTGGGGGGAGGAAGAGAGAAACAGAAAAGAGCCACTTAATTAGATTCAAATAAGGTTTTCGTGCAGAGTCCTATTTAGCAAGATGCTGACACAAGTTCATCTGGCTTTCAATTACGCCGGGCATTTTCCTGTTGGCCAAACAAAAGGGGCCATCCTCATCCCCCAAGAACCTGCCTTGTACCAAAGGAACACGATGAGGGGAAATGGTTCTGGCTGTCCTATATTTTTCTGACAATGTCTTGGCCTAATGATATTGTTGTGCGCCACCCCAATCTCCAAGTGGAATTCCCAGGGTTCTAGGCGCTTGCCCAGGGTTCATGTTTCCTTTGGAGAATGAGGCACAGAGGAGACTGTGGTGTCTTTGTGATGTGTGGTTTATTCACACATATATACGGCCTGAGCCTACGATGGAAGGCTTCACAGCATCAACACTCCAATAGGGTCTTGTTTCTCCTGTAGCCACAGCCTTGGATTCAAACAGAAATCAGCCATTTTTTTTCCTTTGCCTTTCCAGCCTGCTCCCCCCCCCTTCTTTCCACCACACACAACTCTGCCCTAAGACCACTTCATGAGGAAACTAGCCTGTCTTATATTTTAACACTTATTAGGATTACAGTGGTACCTTGACTTACGAACAACTCGACAACCGAATTTTCCGACTTACGAATGGGGCAAATAGCCGTGCGCTTACAAATGTCTCGACATCCGAAAGGAAACCGCGGCGGTTTTATATAGGGATTTTTGACTTACGAATTTTTAGATAGGGCTGCTTCGACTTAACGGATTTTTCCATTTCCAATGCATTCCTATGGGAAATCGCATTTCCAACGGCGTTTTTCGACTTACGAATTTTTCGACTTACGAAAGTGCCTTTGGGACGGATTAAATTTGTAAGTCGAGGCACCACTGTATAGGAATTAGAATTCTGATACCCACAAAGTCATAGCACTATTTTTTGATGGTGTTTGTTTTATTGAAATAAATAGCAACATCAATAGATAGGTTGGTTAAAGGGGGGGGGGTGAATCACATTCCAAGGTCCTGTCTGAACTGTACAGTTTTTTTAAAAAAAATGTCTGAAAAGGAAAAGGGGTATCAAGTTCTACTGGCAGGGAGTTCCACAGGGAAGAGAGTTCCTCATTAAAAACTCAATCCATGATTATTGAACCCCAAGGGTGTGGGCAACCACCAAAAGTTTCCCATTGGAAGTTCTCAGCAACTGAGGTGGACTATAAGGAATCAGGTGGTACTTTGGGCCACATCCAATTTTAGCCCCGCTCAGAGTTGTTGTTTAGTCGTTTAGTCGTGTCCGACTCTTCGTGACCCCATGGACCATAGCACGCCAGGCACTCCTGTCTTGCACTGCCTCCCGCAGTTTGGTCAGACTCATGTTCGTAGCGTCGAGAACACTGTCCAACCATCTTGTCCTCTGACGTCCCCTTCTCCTTGTGCCCTCAATCTCCTAG